>NC_077228.1:526297425-526643675 GCF_027887165.1 Monodelphis domestica
AAACTTTTTTTTTTAAGAAGCCTTTACCTTTTGTCTTAGTATCAGTTCTAAGATAGAAGAGGGGCAAGGACTAGGCATTTGGGGTCAAGTGACTTGCCCAGGGTCTCACAGCTTAAGAAGTATCTGAGACCAGATTTGAACTCGGGTCCTCCCATCTCCAAGCCTGGAGCTCTATCCACTGTACTATCTAGCTGCCCCTCAATAACATTTTGTTCAGACCTTATTTCAAACTTTTATATTCTATCAATTGTAATTAGTTGTGTGTACCCTGTCCCCTCTAATGGATTATAAAAGCCTCAAGAGCAGGGACTGTTCATTTTGGTATTCTCCATAGCACATGTGATAGGATATTGCATATAATTGATGCCCAATTCAGTCTGATTAATAAATTCTGGGCTCTAGTAAAAGTGATATTGGGGAAAAAAAGAACATCAAATAAATTCTAAGTATGTTGGGAAACGTGGCTCAGGCTTGTGGACTACTCATACATTTCCTGACTGTGTCCTCAGCACTTTCTAACAGAAAAGAGTCAGAAGGCACTAGACTTGGCAAGCTTTGACAACATCATTTTTTTAAATGAAATTAACTCTGAGTAAGCAGATAGGAAGTGTTTGGTTACTGTTATATGGAGGGTTAAACAGAAGGGATCAAACTAACTATATATAAAAACAGTTTATTAGCTAAAGGGACATGGGAATGGAAAGGGAATCAGGGAGTAACTTATTTCTAACCCACCCAAACATTAAAATCTTCCTTTCTAAATGAAAAAAAAAGGCTTTCTAAATAGCCTTAATCTAACTAAATAAAAGGGTAATTAAAGATAAAGGGGGATTAGTAAAGTCCACAGGGCCCAGATTCTCATAACACCAACAGCTATCTCAAGATGAGTCCTCACAAGGTTCAAGAAAGGAGGAAGATCTCTCACACACACACACACACACACACACACACACACACACACACACACCAGTGTGGGGGATCACTCACTCAACCTCTCTTTAAAGATGATCCAATTCCCAGACAGCTCCAAAGTTAGTTTCCTTCACAGGGACACTTCTACACACTATCTCTGTTTACTTCCCAGAGAGAAAATATCAGTTGCCAGTTTTCCAAATGCCTTAGAATGCTGACCCAGTCCTTGCTCTGTGGCTGTCAGCCAGCCTTGCTAAATTCCCTTGCTACAGTCCCCACTTTTGCACAAAGCCAAAATTGTGTTAAAAAACAGTATTTTGCCGTTTGTGCACTTAATATGCTTACATATTCCTTAAACTAAAATTTCTACCCAAAATAATAAACAACCTACACTCAACTATCTTATCCTATTTAATACTATCCTATTCTAGGTATTTAATCAAGGAAAGGAAGAAGAAGAAAGTATATAATGAAAAATTACAACATTCAAAATACAGATCAAACATATGCAAAAGCAAAACAAGCAAATAACATCAAAACAAAAGATAAACACAAATACATGCAAAACAGTAAAATCATAAAATACTACTCTTATCAACTAATACAGAAAATTCTACTACTATTGCAATGCATACACAATGAACAAAACATTACATAAGTTATACAAAAAAATTAAACCAAACCATCAAATTCACTTATGCAAAATACATTTAACAATAGATAAAATTAAACATAAGTGATCTATTTACATAAATTTTACATATATACATATAATACATACAATATATGCATATGTATACACTATAATATTTAATTTTACAATCCTATTATACACACTATTTGTATATATTTATATGTGTATTTACAATTTTGTGATATGTGAAGTTATGTCATATGTGCTATGTAATGTATGTTGTTATGTATTCTGCAATGTATTTTGTAGTGTAGTTCAATAGCTTACCGTATCTTATCAATCTTAAACTCTAATCCTATCTAACTAAAGCCCTATCTTAATAAAATCTCCTGTCTACCTATATTCCTATAAACTAAGTAGCTAACTTTTTGTGAGTAATTAACTACTTTTTAACTAATTATAACTGTTAGTATCTAGGTATATATTGTTTTACTCATTCAACTAGTGATTCAGTATAACCTAACCATGTTTATGTTTTGTGTATATGTGTTTGTTATGTTGTTCTTCATGCTATGTTATGTTGTTTTGTTAGTATTATGTCAGTGTTACTATTGTGTTAGGGTTGTGTTACTGTTGCATGCAATATACTTACCAAAACTTTAGATTATTCCTTTTCTTCTCAACTTGTTTGAAGAATTCTTTCTTTCCAGAATTCATGATAGTAAATTGTATTTATGAATGCTTGTGTTAATATGTTATGTTGTTTTATATTACATTATCCAAATTCCTTAAATCCATTAGTCCATTAATCACTTGATCCTCTTCATTGAAAAATTCCCTTCAAAGTGTTTTATCTGCTTAATATTTATAAGTCTCAGTCTTTTTACAATGTACATCAATTTTCTTGAATCCTTCACTTCATCTACAGTGTCTTCTTCCACTGGAATGGTCCTCTCCTTATTGATCTTTTTGACTGCAGACTCTATTTGACTGATGAATCTCCACTTTCCACAATTTCTTCTTCTTCATTTTCTTCAATAATTTGTACACTTTCATTATTAATTCCATGAGCTAATTTAATATGTGAACCATGATATCATGAATTTCTTCCTAATACTTTCACTGAAGAAGGTAAAACTAATACAATTGTATAAGGACTTACCCAACTCTCTTGAGTTGCTGATGTTTTCGCAAAATTTTTCACATATACCATATCACCTGGTTGAAAACTATGAAGAGAATAATCCAATGGATCAGGTTAGATCAATACTCCCATATCGTGCAGTTCTCTAAGCCGTTGTTGCAATTCACTTAAATGTGAAGCAAGTTGATAATCTCCTCCTAGGAAAGATGTATACACTATCTTACAAGTTTTTGCCTGCAATGGAGCATGACCAAAGAGCATTTCATAAGATGATATATGTGAATCAGCTCTTGGTCTTGTACGTAGGTAAAACAAAGCTATGGGAAGAATATCTGTCTATTTTAGATGAGTTTCAGCACCAATTTGCCCACCATAGTTTTGAGTTCCCTATTCACACACTCCACTTGACCTGAACTTTGTGGATGATAAGGAATATGATATTTAGGTGTTATTCCTAGATTCTCATAGACTCTTTTCAGGATGTCTTGTGTGAAATGAGATCCATTATCAGAATCTATGGTAAGTGGAACACCAAATATAGGAACAATTTCCTTAACACTTTCACCACAAAGTTAGCTATACTAGTATTAGATGGAAAGGCTTCAGGCCATTTTGTTAATCAGTCAACAATTATAAGACAAAACTTGTATCTTCTAGCTTTTGGCATGCTGGTATAATCAATTTGCAAACTCTCCAATGGACAGTATGCTAAAGGTCTACCACCCAAACCTTTCTTTCTGAATGCACCTTGATTGAATTTTTGGCAAACAGAACAACTTGTACAGATCTTATTTGCAACAGTACTTATTCTCGGTGCTACCCATTGCCTTTTTCAGAGTCTCCTACAGCTTGAGTACCAAAATGACCTTTTGTGTGAATGGCTTGACACAAATAGGTATATAAATCTTTTGGTTACAGCAGTTTTCCAGTGTCTGCAATCCATATTCCATGTTCTTTCCTTGCTCCAAATTTTTCCTTCCATTTCTGAATTTCTGAATCTATATAAGCTCTTTCTAAATCATCAGACTCAATCGTTGACAAATTCATTACATATACTGGAGCATTCTAGGCTGCAAATTTAGCAGTTATAGCTCTATGTATATATGTTTATATGTGATATATAAGTGTAAATTTTTGGTGTTTGCTGTTGGATATAGATTGAAAGTTATTGTATTGTGGATTACTAAGGACTCTGAGTTGAAGCAAATGATTATGATTATAAAAGACAAGATAGAGACAATGGAGTCATGCATGAAAGGGAGAGTGATTTTAACAAATGATTTTGGAAATGATTTAAAGGATAATGAGGTCAATAAGGAAAATAATGATGGGAAATTTAAGAATTTGACTAGTTTACAAAGGGAAGGGGCAGAATGCAATAAAAATCAAGCATCACTATTTCCTTTGAGGGATATCCCTGTGGTAACCCAAGAAAAAATATACAAAGTAAAAACACACAAATTGTTTACACCAGAGAATTTGGAAGCGATTAGACGTAGGACCCCATCATACCCAAAAAACCTAATAAGGTTGTAAGAGAATTTCAAAGGGCAATAGATATTTTTGACCCTGATTATGGTAATTTTTATTTATTGATGAAAGAATTATTAACAAAAAGGGAAAGGAATAAATTTATAGAGGAGACAAAAAATGATCCATTATTCACCCCGTGGCCAGAAGATTTTCAAAATGTTGTTAATCTTAAAACTGCTCAGACTATACCTTAGAAGATTTGGTTAAGCTATTCCCCTATTGTAGCAATGTAGGTACTTGGTCAGGAATGTATTGAGAACTTTAAAATTACTCCGCCCTGCTCAGACAATGCCTTAGGGGAAGAAAAAGTTGTAAAATTCCTGTTTGAACAATGAAAAGTCCCCAACTCATACTTATAGTGAAGCAAAAACCCTAAGCTAGGTGATCTATTTTAGATCTAATACAAAAAGGTGATAAGTACCTATAAACGTTAAATTAATCACTAAAAGGTCAAGCAACTTACAAAGGGCAATCTTAGCAAAGAGATGTGAAATACTCAGAAGATATAATCTAATCAGAGACGGTGATAACAAAAGAAGATGTGAACTAAGAATGGACAGTTCTGGGGAAAAGCATCTACTGTGATTGGTAGATGTGAAAATTTAGGGGAGATGACATAAGAGAAAATTCTCTTTAAAAGGAGGTCAGATGTTCAGAGGAGGCTCTCTCTGAACTTAGTTGGAGTTTGGAGTTAGTTTGGAGGAGCTGGCTCTCTGAACTCAGTTCAGGAGTTGAGGATTTCAGTGAAGGACTAGAATTTGCTTGGGACAATCTTGTGGTGAGTGATAAAAGACCGACTAGTCTCTCTTAAGGCTCAGGCCTAAGCCAAATGGCCTAGGCCCTTCCTACTATTTTTCTCTCTTCTCTCTCTCTTCCCTTAATCCCTTCATTTGTATTAATTAAAATCTCCATAAAACCCAGCTGACTTGGGTATTTTCATATTTGGGAATTTTCCCATGGTGACCACTTATTTTTAATATAAATCAAGACACTAAAAATTATCTTCACAATTTGGCTGAAACCTTTACAGTTTTGGCAATTCAGTCTTGGAAACCCACATTTTCGCTATTCCAATGTGGATATGAATAATTCAACAGATTATGAATTGATGAAAGAGGCCAGAAAGTCAGTTATGGATGTGATGAAGAGATATACTAAAAGAACTAATGGTTGGTCTAAATTTGAAAATATTAAATGAAAATCAAATGAGATACCTACAAATTTCCTTGAGAAAATCACAGATGCAGCAGAAATTTTATTAGGCATGAATGTGTTAGAAGAAGGCACAATAGCTCACATTAAGAGGATATTTGTAAGAAATGCAATCCCTAAAATTAAATCATTCTTTAGAAATAATTACCCTGTTTGGGAAGAAATGGGACTAGAAGACTTAAGGACAAAGGCAACATATTTGTGTATTGACAATGATGATAAATATGACAAAAGACACGGTAATAAAGGATTTAAAAAAGAAATTGAGGGATGCAGAAAATAAAATTAGGGACAGTGAAATAAAGGAAGTGAAGGCTATGGCAGCTCTAAGATCTGTGCAACCAAGCAACCAATACAAGCCTAGAGAAAGGAGATCTGGACCCCAGAGGTATTTCTTGTGTGATTGTGTTGGACATTTTGTCAGGGACTGTAGGTTCATAGAGACACTTCCACACAACCTCTCTGTCTGCTTCCCAGAGAGAGTATCAGTTGCCAGTTTTCCAGCTGCCTTAGAATGCTGACCCAGTCCTTGCTCTGTGGAATCTTGGTTTGAAGGTTGTCAGCCAGCCTTGCTCAATTACCTTGCTACATTACTAATGTGAGAGTCTGGTCCAAACCAGCCAGACCTGTGTTTGGCCAAGCTGTGAGTCAGGGCAGAAATCAGAACAACCCCAAACTAGAAAGAAAGATAAGGATAAGAAAGAACTGGGTAAGTGTGAGACCTTCAGCCAAATAAATCCATTCTAGTAAACCCTGGCCAAAAGTGGGACATGGAAGCGGGCAGCAGCTTGGTCTTAATTGTCAAGCTTTGGCTTCGATCAAATAGTACCTGTAGCCTAGAGGCCAAACGAGCCCAGAAGCCACTGGAAGCAGTTCATATTTGTTTTCCTCTCTAAGTGGAAACAAAGGGCAACCACAAGTAAGAATGACTTAGAATACAATTTGTATTCTAAAGAATGTACTAGAGAGGAAAGCAGGATTGCAACAGTGTCACACCTCTGTCATAATCTTGAACTTTCTCAGTGGGAATGTTCCTTCCACTGGTCAGTGCTTTATAAAACAATAACAAGCAGTGGAGAAAGCAAGCTCAATTTGAGATTAATCTGAGCAAAGACCATTCATAAATGTGGCTACCCAAGCACAAGTTGTCAGTGGAACAGATTGGCTATTTTTTTCCTTCAGTAACAATTCCTAACACCACACTTCCCAACAGGTTCTACAGAGAAGTAGAAAGGACACTTGAAAAATGAAGTTGAAGAAAACTGTTGGATCCCACCAAATTCACACTGGAAGAATTATACAGTCTTAAGGGTATTTGCAAGATATCTCAGGGAAGGGAAAATGCCAAAAGAATAAAAAGAAATTTCAGATGAGAATATTATTCCAAAACGGCAATCAAAATTTGTCAGTATGAATAAACCAATCTCTCTTGGTGACTCATGGATTCCACTGGAGAAGCTCAATAACATCCTAGGGCAATGATGAGTGAACCTTTTAGAGACTGAGTGACCAAACTGTGACCTCCATGTGAGCCTCTCCACCCCTCACCCCTACCCCCCCTCACCTTACCCCAGACAAGGGGAGGGAGAAAGCACTCCCAATCAACAAACAAACAAAAACATCAGTAACCACTGTGTGCTTCCTGATTTTTATAAAATCCTTGAGATTGAATGATTTACACAACCTTGAGGAAAGGATGGGAAGGGAATGTGCTTCCTTTTACAAATAATTTTCTGTAGCAAACCACATATTAACAATCTCAGGGTTGACTTCAGAGCTGACAAGACTCCCAGATTTCATTGTGTCTATTGATTACAAAAAATGCATTTGACTGGAAACAATACTCTTCTCCAATAAGGCATCTTTCATGCACATGTTAAGTTTATACAAACATGACTATGGAGATAATTGCATTCCATTACCCTACTGAATTTTAACATCAAGGAAAGAAATTGGGGATACATGCTTGCCAAAGGCTTTTGACATTGTCGTGGTCTTCCTTATCCTATACAGAAGCCAAACAGAGGAAGGATTTCCTCAGATGGCAAAGTAGCCCAGACTCCTAAGATTTTACATTGAGGGCATCAAGCCATAGGACTGTGGTTACAAACCCATGGCATTTGTGCTGGAGCAGGCTGCTCCCCTCCTCTCCATGCATGCCTGAGGACATTTCTCACATGACTCACCCCTCTACCCAGCAGCCCAAAAGGAGTGCTTTCTTCCCCTCACCCCCTTGTCTGGGGTAAGGTAAGGGAGCTGGGGGTGGAGAGGCTCACATACAGGTTGCAGTTTGGGCACTCAGTCTCTAAAAGTTTCACCATCATTGCCCTAGGATGTTACCGAGCTTCTCCAGTGGAATCCATGAGTCACCAGGAGATTGGTTTAACAATCCATAGTGACAGAAGTTACATGGATGAAAACCACCTGTTATCCAGATTAGGATTTGTATATTGTAGGGCTTATATTTGTGGTTGGACTAAATATAAGGGAAATGTAGTTGTCAATTTATAACTCAAATCAAAATGACTTTTTAGCTGTTTATTTACAAAAAAGTAGAAAAAGTAAAAGTAGAAAAATGAGAAAGAGGGTAGAGAAGATATCTATCTTATCACACTAGATATTTACTCTGGCCCAGCTCAAACCAGGCAGGGCTCATGAACCCTCCACCAGAGGATGCTCAGCCAGAAGATCCAGTGGTGAATAAAGCAAGGGTTTCACCCACAAGGCCTCCTCCAAGTCAAGGAGGCCTCTCTGGAAACTAATCTCTCCAGAAGCCAGGAAGAGAGTCAGCTTTTCACTCACCCAAGTATGGCTCCAAAGGGAGAATCCAAAAGCAGTCTTACCAGAAGCAGTCCAAGAGTCAGAATTCTAGTCCACATGGAGGTCCCAAGCCAGGGCTCCTCCAAGGCCAAGTCGGAAGGAGAAAGTGAGTTTGGAGAGGAAGTTCAGGGTTTTTATAGTGCTTTTTCCACATTTACTTCCTGTCCCTCCACTTTATGGGGACCAAGTACAGTCTTTAAATTTGCTTAGCACTGCTCAGGGGGCAGTCATTCACTTCTGGAGGTGTAAACAATTTTAGTAAGTGGTTTGTGAACTTCCCATACATGTTTGCTTTTTGTTGATTAAATTTAAAACAATATGATTATATATCTTTGAGGTGCTACAACAGATGAATGAATGGCTGAGCCTAGAATAAGAAGAAGAAAGCAGGCCCAATTGCACTTCGGATATTACAGAGCATTTTCAATGATCCCACACCCACTTTCTGGCATAAAAACCTCTTTGTTATACAAACTTTCCCCATATATAATAACCTTAACACAATCAATTTGGAGGCAAACGAAAGCAGTAAAAGATAAGGTTAGCTATTTCCAGTCACAATTTAACATGCAACAATCTTATCTAAGAGATACCATCAAGAAAATGGGCCCACAAGATAGAAGTGAGTTTTATTACATGATGTGGGTGAGAAATAAGCAATGGAAACTGAATTCTTGCTATCCTAATAGCTATAACATATTTAAAAGACCTAGAATAAGGGTTCTTAATCTAGGGTCCATTCACTTTTTTTTTTTAAGGTTTTGATAACTATTTCAACATAACTGGCTTCTTTTGTAATTCTAGTTATGCATTTAACAGCATGACTATATGAAGGGATACAGCCACTGGCTTCACTAGATTGATATCAAAGGAGTCCAGGACACAAAAAACCTAAAGACACCCTTCCCTAGAGAAAGGCATCGCAGTGCAGTGTGTAGAGATGCTCTCCAGAGATTCTAGGAGAAAGCATGGGCAGCTGTCCTACAGGTCAAGAAGCCATTCGTGGGCTGCCATCTTTACTGAGAGAAGAAATTGTTTACATGGATAAGATTACAGACCCCTCTAAGTATATATAAATAGTAATGTAGTGTTAACTTTCTCAGATGCCAGTGTTATAATTCACTGAATTTGCCAGTTTGGAAAACTTCCACATTCTTCTGCTCTTTGTAGCTAAACTCATCAAAAAGACCATCTGCAATAGGTGCCTCCACGTTCCTCTGATTCTTCTCTTCACCCCTCCTAGTCTGGCTCCAGCCTTAGCATTGCCCTGAAACAACTCTCTGCAAAACTACTAATGATCTCTCAGTTGACAAATCCAGAGGCCTGTGTATTTAGTTTGATGTAGGTCCAATAATTATCCCTTTCATTACTTTTGCAAGTTGGAGTTATTAAAAAGCCAAGTCAAGAATTTAGCAGTTGGTGATATTAACACAGAGAGACCTCCCAACAGTTCTTGGAATAGTGGAAGTCCCTTGTTCTGCCTTTTTGTGGGCTTTGTGAACAGTGCAAACCTGGAAGGTCCATGGTTCCTTCCTCCTGTGATCCTCATCCAAATGGTCTTCACCAGACTTTTCTCCCAAACCTGTTGATTTCCTCAGCATGTGCCTGTTACCTTGATACTTGGTACCATCTGTGGTGCTACTTTCCATCTCCCTAGGCCTATAGCTAGTCCTGCTCCATACTGCTATTCTCTGTCAGATTTGCCTAACTAAACCTAAAATGTGGTTCTTAATCCTACACCTGCTTCTTTTAAACAAATAAATGCTTTCATTGCCAGAATCCAGTCATTTGGCTTCTTTCAGCAATATCTTTGTCATATTTCCCACCTGATTGGTAAAATCTGTTTTATATTCTTTTTTTTTTTAAACCCTTACCTTCTGTCTTGGAATCAATACTGGGCATTGGTTCCAAGAGAGAAGAGTGGTAAGGGCTAGGCAATGGGGGTGAAGTGACTTGCCCAGGGTCACACAGCTGGGAAGTGTCTGAGGCCAGATTTGAACCTAGGACCTCCTGTCTCTAGGCCTGGCTCTCAATCCACTGAGCTACCCAGCTGCCCCCCTGTTTTATATTCTTAACCCAGCTCTGTGTATTATCCTATAGACATCTGGCACTGTGCACATTGTCTCAACCCCCTTTCTGATTGTTGTCTCCTGTCAATTACTGGGTAGCTCCTCTGCTTTTCTTTTTAGCTGGTCAGACCTGCTGTCTGTCCTCTGTGCTAATGAGTAGGTTTGTCAGGCTTAGCAGTTGTCTGTATGGATTCTTAATTAGATCTACAAGTCTCTAGGCAAATCTGTCCTTGACCCCTGTACTCTGCCCCTGGCCGAGAACCACCCACTGCTTTTAGATCTGAAGATAGGAGCCCAGAAATCTAAACTCCTTCCATGGGATCATCTTATTAACCTGCTCATCACTTCTTGTATTGTTCTTTCCCTAGTAAGGTCTGTAATGTCTATCTGCAGCAAAGATGAAGATACCACCTGCACCAACCCCCACCCTTCCCCATTAATTTCTGGCTTTATGATATCAGACCGGCCTATCCATAGCTCCAGGGTTTTGGGGGTGTCATTTTTTGCAACCATATGAATTACCAGAAGTAGGTGGGGTTCACCCAGCTGACACATCCTGGTAGTTTTTCTGGCAGGTCACAGAGAGACACAACTCCTAAGGAGTGGTGTCATGCATATAGAGGCACTCTCCATACCCAGCATCAGGGAATGCCTGATCACCAGCACACATCTCTTGGCATGATGAAAAGGCAAGAGGTCCTGACACTGAGCAGCCTATGCCATCTTGGTGATTAGACTGAAGGGAAAGGCTATTGTGTATTGATCTGTAGTCATTGGGTCAGACAAAAACCATTCTACTTATTCACAAAAAAAACCCAACATTAATAGCTCTTTCCTAGATCAGAATTCAGTCTGGACCTCTGGGTATTTTCAAAGCATTTTGCAAGTAACTACTTAATATATTGTCCTGGTAAACTGGGCAGAATTCTTCTCTTAACTAATGTGGTCACTGAGGAGCAGGATTAAAATCCTTGCTTCAAGCAGGGTGGCACACTTCATTCATGCAAATCAGTTCATTTAAATGAAAATCCATAATTGCTCTCTCAGGGGCTTTTGCTCCAATTTTCTGCATAAGAGACTAGCTTTGTGACATGGGAAAATTTCTCTTCCCTGGGTCTCATAGGGATCAGACTCAGTGGCCTTTTGATTCCCTTTTAGTTGTAGTCTTCTTTGTTCATATATTAATTTTTAGCTTCCCCGTTGAGATACTATGGGCTTAACTAATGACTGAAGGTAAGAAAGGGCTTTGAAAGCCTTTACTAATACTTGAGTACTAATAATTCCCACTCCCTAGTGGCTGGTTATCCAGTGTGGCATTTAGAGAGATGACGAAAACCCCTTCCTCATTGTGCCCTTTGGCACCAGCTTAGATTCTCCTTATTACTAAAGTCATCTTTCTGGTTCTAGTGGTTTAGGCTCACACTTTCCATGCATGAAAGTTAGTAGTTGCTTTGGCATGTTGTCTTTCAAGGAGCAAATCATACAGCGGTGGAATCTGCTTTATATTTTAACGGGTAGCTGCTTCCTTCCATTGCGTTTTCACAGGAACCTCAGTGTATGCTGCTGAATTCTTTATTTCCAAAATTGAATTTAATTACCCTTAATTGGGTTGGCTAATAGAGTAACTTTCCCATTGGCTCAGATAAGGATCCTGGACTTCAAAAGTTCCATTTATTTAAATTGTTCTCTGGAAGGTTTTAGTTGTAAAGTCTTAGAAGGAATTTGCTTTCTTTTCTGGTTTGGCTTTCTGGTTCCCGAGTATGAATTTTCAGAATATTGTTATTATCTGAGTTTAGAACCAGAGGTCAAATAATACTTTGGCCTGGCTAGCCCTGTCTCCTAGTTTGGAATTTCAGGTATCTTGGCCTACACTTGAAGATCAAAGAACATTAGCCTTGGAAAGGGACCTTCCCTATCTCTGAGCCCAGTCTATTCATTTTAGAGTCCTTCCTTTTTTTTAGCAAAGCACCATTTTTTCCATATTTTCATATTCCCGTACTTAAGTAACATATACCATTCTTATTTCAAAAGACTTGCTTTTCCTTTGGATGTCATAATTTTAGCATCCAGTGATAAGGATCTGTAAATCTCAACAACCTTTGGAAAAGTCAAGATTCCTTCCTTTTGGATAACAGGCACCTGGATTATTTCCCTTGAGCAAGTTAAGGGCATTTCTTCTTTTGGAGTTCATTCTATTTGCCTGTTCCTTTTGTGTTTTGAGAAGAGCTGATAGGGCTCTAGACCTTTACCCAAAAGGGCTCCAAAGCTTAGCCTTTTTGACTTTAAAGCTGACATTTCTTAAAGTTCTTAAAGCTGTGAGTCCTCCTAAAATAGAACCTCAGTAGTGAAAGATTCTACACTAATGCTTCATGGAAAAGCAAACATTTTAAATAATTCCTATTTATTGAGGTTGGAACTACTTGTGAGAAGAACGGCTTGATTTCTTCCAGTGGGCATTGTAATGATTAGAATTTAGGAATATGTGGAGACTGAGGCAGGTAGAAATTAGTTTCTCTCTGCAAGGAGTATTATATTTTTTAGAGGTTTATTAAAGGTTAAAGATTAAAGAATATACAAGTAAGAAACATGTGCCTAGGCCAGAGGCCTAGACAAAATAACCTCACATCACGCAAGAGACCGCCTGCTCCAAAACACAAGTCCAAAAAGAGCCAAGAGCCCTCAAAAGCCTTTGAATCAGCTTAAATACCTTCTCGATCTCGGCCCAGGTGAGATTACAAGGCATTCTGGGGAAGTGGAGCAAAGGCTTGTGGGGATTGTAGTCCTGTATTCGAGTCTATTTTTTACATTTCCCCCTTTGATCGTTTGCAAAAAAATTAATTTTTTTCCAAAGGATCATGAAAACATAATCAATTTAAAGATTACAATAATTTGAGGATAAGAGAAAGAAAAGAATAAAACCAATAATTACTGGACGCATTGACAGAAAGCCAGTTAGGGGGCAGTCCCCTTTGGCATGAAAGTATGCATGCAAATAAATGTCCATTAACCACACCCAAAGTTCATTTTTGTGCAGTTCGTGGTCTGGAGGCTTCTCCAACAGTTCAGTTTCTGAATTCAGGGAAGTAGCATCTTCTTTACCTAAAATTCTTCTCAAAAGGAATTTAAACTTTGCAATTTAAATAATGATATTTTTTTTACATTCCCCCCGTTAAGAGGGTGATATAAAAAAAAAGGGGATCACTTAGGGATGCATGGCTGAGGTATGAGGTATATGAATCAATTGGCAAGAGATATTAAAAAGACATCAGAAAAATCAAAAGGAAAGAAAAATTTCTGGATGAAAATATAGACTATCAAAGTCTTATGTGTAAAAATTTCGAGTAGAAGAAAAATAAATCTATAACAGGTCCTTCAATCAGGGCCCAATCAAAATGATCTAAGTAATGATGCATTTACCCAGTCGTTGCCAGGACTACAGAAAGGTACCACACTATGAGAGGCAGAAAAGAAAGGGACCAGATTATAGAAGCCACGTAGGAGCCAAGGTTTTGGGGATACTCATCTGTGAGTATCTTCAGGGTGAGTGTGGGCACAAGGAAAGCCTATGTCTTAACACATATTAAACATAGTAACCTCGAGTCTTCACACTAGTTTCAAGACCTTTGTATTGGCCTAGAAGTGCATCAATCCATCCTAGATTGGCCTTTCTTTGGCCCTATGAAATGGCTCTTGTGTGTATCTCTTGTCCTAGAATCAGACAGAATCATTAAGCAAAGTCCCATAATTTATTTAAATAATTAGTGGCATCATTTTTATAGTCACAAGCCTTTTAGGGCATGTATTAGCAAATGTATCTTAAACTTAAAAATCAAAAGGTTAAAGAAAATCTTAATGCTGGTGACATGTGCTTCAAATATAAAAAGGAGAGAAAAAATAATAAAAAAACTGAAAAAGTATATTGCACATGCAAGAAAAATATAATAATAAAAGAGCTTTAAAAATTTCAAAAACATAGCTTATAACCATTGACACTCTGTGTCAGTTAAGAAAATATAAAATACAAGGCTTTCTCACCAAAAAATGAGATCCATTTCTTCTTTGTATCTGGCCATGATCACTGTGAGGAGAAGGCAAATGAATTGAACAAGGTTAACAATTTTTCCATCTTTAAAAATACAGTAGTAAAAATATGTAGATATCAAAATCCCCAAAATTCTCAATAGCCCAATTAATTACAATAGCAAACAAACACACTTTCATATTTCACATAAGTTGCTGTATGACATTTTTAAAACCTATGAATTGATGGACATTTGTCACAATTTTTACAAACAGAGCAATCTTTCAACCTTGGTATTTAAACATATTTTTTTAAACAAAGTAAAACTCATCTTGGGTTAAGAACATAATCAAGAAATCTATATATCATTCTGGTAGAAGTAAAGTAGTGAGCTGAAGAGCATAAATAAAGGGGTGCTCCTTTTTCTTGGAGGCTTATAGGGATACAAATGCCCTGAGATTAACTGCCCAACTTCCATTCACATGTGGGAACGTTGGGGGTTATAAAATACATTTCACTTCAGCTACTGTAATGGGCCTTACCTTGTGGTAGAGGCAGGCAAAAATAACCAGATTGTTAAAAAAAATTCCAAAAATCATATTTAAAAAACCCTTAAAATCAAATCATTTGAGGTATTTAGCACATTAAATTTTCCAAGGTTGTTAATACAGTTATAACCAGTTCTGAAGTCCATCTATCCTCGGCAAAATAGAAAAAAGCTGTTTTTTTTCATATATGGGCTTATTCACAATAATATTTGTTCAACACAGTTATAGGGGGAAAACAACAGAATTTTAAAACTCAGTACATTCAAAATAAATTCAATCAACCTTCAGTTCAAGCAGAATAATATTGAATCCAGTAATATATGAACTTAAAATCACAAAGTTAAACCTTAAACAAAAAATGCAATAGAATACAGAGATTTTTTTATAAACCATTGGAGTCTGAAATGCCTTAGAATATAGCCTTTAGTCTCTTCAAAGTTCCTTGGGTTTTTTTTGTTTGTTTGTTTGTTTGTTTTTAATTATCCATTTAAATGTCTATTGTCCGAAGGTAGAGTAGTAAAGGCTAGGCTATGGGGTTCAAGGGATCCGTCCAGGGCCCCACAGCTGGGAAGCATCAGAGGCCAGATTTTAACTAGAGACCTCCCGGCTCTGGGCCTGGCTTCCAGGTCGCTGGGCCACCCATTTTCCTCCCCAAAGTTAAAGTTGAATCTTTGGGCTGAGTCTGCTCCCTGACAGGCAGGTAAAATCGATGAAATTGCCATAAGAGTCAAAAATCCTTTTAAACCCATTGCTTTTTAGGTTTCTGTTTGAAAAGATCTGTTTCTTCTCTCTAGTCTTTTCTCTCTTTCCCCTCTCTGATATCCCTGTGGCCAATACCCCCAGCCACATGGAGGCTTAGCCTAAGGGAAAATTCCCCAGTCTCCTTTCCCTCTCCCCTCCACCCACGTGGCCAATACTGTTACCAGCTGGTCACAATGAGTCCTGAGCTATCTGCTCCAAGGATCTGGGTGATGAGCCAACTGGGGTTGTGCTCGTGGGTCTGGGGCACAGAAATAGGCAGGCAGCGGGCCAGTGAGAGGCCAGGAGCAGGAGCTGGAGCGGCTGCGGGGTGGGCAAGGCCGGGACCAGGTACCAGGTGAGAATGATCAGGGCTGCAGGCTGCAGGCAGGAAGGGGCGGGGCTGAGCCAGGTGGGGTGGGCAGCAGGTCCGGAGCCTGTAGCAGCTTTGCGAGGGTAGAAAACCTTGGCCAGAGAGATATGGCTCAAAAAAAATTTTTTTTTCTAGGTACTAGATATTAAAACTGAATTTAAGATCAGAAAAGAAATCAGAAGATTGAAAGTTCTTTTTTCCTCATTAGGTTGCCAACTGTAATGATTAGAATTTAGGAATATGTGGAGACTGAGGCAGGTAGAAATTAGTTTCTCTCTGCAAGGAGTATTATATTTTTTAGAGGTTTATTAAAGGTTAAAGATTAAAGAATATACAAGTAAGAAACATGTGCCTAGGCCAGAGGCCTAGACAAAATAACCTCACATCACGCAAGAGACCGCCTGCTCCAAAACACAAGTCCAAAAAGAGCCAAGAGCCCTCAAAAGCCTTTGAATCAGCTTAAATACTTCTCAATCTCGGCCCAGGTGAGATTACAAGGCATTCTGGGGAAGTGGAGCAAAGGCTTGTGGGGATTGTAGTCCTGTATTCGAGTCTATTTTTTACAGCATTATAGAAAGAATTGAAATCTATATACTTGGCCTTGTTCAAGCTCTCTAGCCTTGACAATGTATAGCCCTTTTTCAGACATTATATTCAAACGTCACCTTCACCATTTTATTTTTGGCAGTCATTGGGTCATCTTAATTGTCACAAAGGAACAGTGGCCACCCTTTTCCAAGAAATTCAGAATGTAAAATGAAAGTCATGTCTCCACACCTTTCTTGGAGAGAGGCAGGGAAGTAGCAGATGGTATCGGCCTTGTGTCTCTAACACGGAGACCAAAAATGGGTGGGTGCCTTCGTGTTAAGGAACTTATGAGACAAATGAAAACATACTAATTGTATTACATGTCATTCATTTTTCAAAAAATATTTACTGAGGGCAGCTGGGTAGCTCAGTGGATTGAGAGTCAGGCCTAGAGATGGGAGGTCCTAGGTTCAAATCTAGCCTCAGACACTTCCCAGCTGTGTGACCCTGGGCAAGTCACTTGACCCCCATTGCCTAGCCCTTACCACTCTTCCTTGGAGCCAATACACAGTATTGATTCCAAGACAGAAGGTATGGGTTTAAAAAAAAATACTTTCTGAGGGAATACTGTTTTAAAATGATTCATTCATATGTCAAAATTCATGGATTTATATTAAGCATATACTTCTCAAGGGGGGAAAAAATCCTCTTAATTCTTGACCAAATTCTTAGTTAGGACAGTTTTATAATCCAACTTAACATAAGATAAGTAAGCTCTTGGCAGAAAGATGGTTGTCCTTTGTACTTGGAGAACCAAAATAGCCTCAAACCATTGTGTGTGTCTGACTATGGCCGATCAGACCAATATGAACTCAGAAGGCTTGACCACAGAAAGACAACATCAACGTACACACAAGCCACAAATTCACTACCAGATGAATCTAGGGCTGACACAGAATTTCTGAGCCAATTTCAGAGTTCTTTGGGATTGCCCACAAGTTCTTGGGAAATCATATGTGTTTGCAGATGTTTGAACCATCCCAAGTGTAGAACTGATTTTTCCTGTGCTTTCACAGGAACCCTTGAGGACAAAGGAAAGTACGGGGCTGGGCATCCCCTCTTCCTGCAGACTCTGGACAGCATATTATTGGCAATTAGCCTTTTGAAAATACTTGTAGAAATCCACGCCCTTCCCAGCTTTCCCAAAACAGCACACTTGTTTTGTTGCAGTAATGGATATCATTCGTTTTGTTTTGTAAATTTTTGCCTTGCTGAGGAAAGAAAGCGTGGGTGTATGCTCTTATAATAAGACCAGTCGGGCTTGAAATTTGGGATGATTTGACTGAAATGTTTTCTTCTAGAGATAAAGACCTTTCTTTGGAAAATTCCCTCACCAATGTATCTAGTAGTATCTAACAGAGTGTGTTAGAAACAAAAGTTCTTCATTGGGAGAAATCCCCTAACTTTATGAGCTTGCATCTCCAGTCTCTTCTAAGTGGAATGGGTTTATTGTGAATAAGAGTTATGGGACTACTCTAAGCAATACAGTGCTAGAGGCAGCTAGGTGGCTCAGTGGATAGAGCGCCAGACTTGGAGATGAGGTCCTAGGTTCAAATTCACCCTCAGACATTTTCCAATTATGTGTGATCCTGGACAAGGCATTTAATTGCCATTGTGTAGCCCTTACTGCTCTTCTACCTTGGAACTCATGCTTAGTATTCATTCCATGTTGGAAGATAAGGGTTTACAAAAAAAAGAATGCAGTGCTGGTCAGTGTGAGGTGAGGGTTAGCCCATTGCCTTTCTGGCTTCCCCTTCTTCTGCTGCTTGAGCCTTTACTCACCCCCTTTGCCATTGTTACATAAGCTCCCCAGAAAAATTTGTCACATCTGGAATCCTCAGCCAAATGTTTCTGGCTAATTTTGAATTCCCTAAATTCCACTTTCATCTCCTGTGTTTGTAGGAATCATAGCTGCAAACGTCTTTGTTTTCTGTTTATGGCGAGTACCTTCCCTCCAGAGGTCAATGATCAAGTACTTTACATCCAGTCCAGCCTCCAGTAAGTCCTGCTGGGCCCAACAGCTATATTGGGGGGTAGGGAGGAGCAGCATAAAGGAGAGACATGAGGTCCATGTCAAGTAACCTAGTACCCATGTTCCCCAAGATCCTGGATTCCCAGGTGTGGCCATCCTGCCCTGAGGCTGTCACCTGGGGCCATTTCCTACCTCATCCCCAGCCAGGAAACAGCTGAGCAAAAGAACTCTCAGCCCCAAGGGAGGGTCTTCATGAGCTGCTATGGCCCAAAGTTTCATCTCCTGCCTAGCAGTGAGCCCCTACCTGGTTGGGCCTTGAATGACCAACACGTGCCCTTCATTAGGCCAGCATGAAGTTGTACCATCTTGGTAGGATCTGGCAGAGTTCAGATCCTGCTGCTGGGGCCTCAGCAGACCCAAGCTAGATGGTTTCCACTCCAGGAAGAAACATTCAAGGAAAGCCTAATGTGCCCAAGAATCACAGTTCTGTCTTTTTCATTGTGGCTAAATGTATGATGCTGTTGGCTACTTAACAGTACACAACACTTCCTGTTTTTTACTAAGACCGCCCAGTCATCAGCATCTTTCTAAAATAGCCAGGAGATTCCTTGTATTTGTGTCCCTGGTGCTTGGCAAAATGTGGAGCACATAGCAGGTGCTTATGCTTTGTGGGATGATTGACTGAAAGGAACACTAGGGATTGGCTTCATCAGGGTTATTCTCAAGCCAGCCCCCCACCCCTACCCCAGGCCCTGGGAAGAGTGGGGATGGAGAGGTGTTCTTCCAGGGGTGCTCCCAGATAGCAACCAGACTTCATACCTTTGGGCTTCCCTTCCAGGCCTGCCTGCTCTTGGCCCTTTCCCGGATTATGGGACAGTTGGTAAGAGAATCGTGCCCAGATGCCATGGGAAACAGGCCCTGATCCATGGCAGTGTCTGTCTTATTCTGTGCTTTGTTCTCAGCCTATCTAGCCTCATCACAGTGAGGAGTCTGTCTTCTGAGGCCAGGCCATGACACAGGCTTCTTTCTCTTGCAGAAGCCCTATGTTCCCCCATGCTGCTGTCTACCTTCAGCCACTTCTCCTTGTTCCACATGATGGCAAACATGTATGTGTTGTGGAGCTTCTCCACCAGCATTGTCAGTATCCTTGGGAAGGAGCAATTCGTGGCTGTCTACCTATCTGCAGGTAAGGAGGACCACAGATACCCTGGACCAAGTGACTGACAGGACAGAGAGCACCTCAGGGACAGGCCCCGTGGCTCGGCCAGCTCCTCCTGCTTCCTCACTGGTCTTCCCAGGCTAGTGCCCAGATTGGGTTATGTTTTATGGTGAGCCACAACTCACTTGAGCCTAAGGTGTTGCTAATTGATTGTATTTAGCACAGCTGAGGTATAAAAGGAGGGGGAACAGTCATGGATTCAGGGATGCTGGTGCTGAAGTCTCTCCACCCCACTGAGCGACAAGCTTATAGAGGCACCCCTACATCAGGAAAAAGCCCCTTGTAGGCCTACTCTCAAGCTCAGTTTCAGAGGTGTTTCCTCCTCCATCCATTCTGTAATATCCCTGCTTTGAGGCTCCGGCCCTAAAACAAGAATGCCATGGACATGATGGTAAAGATGAGCCATCGCACGCAATCATGGGGCTCTTCAGATCTCAGGAAGCACCCTAGTAATGCCTGTGAAGACTCTAGCATACAAGAAATGCCAGCCCTCTCCCCCCACAAAGGGACCTAGTGTCTGGGAGTATCAGTGACTGCAAGGGGCCACCACGAATATCTCTGATCTCATGAAAACTTACTATTTAAATAAAGGACAAGTAGAATAAATAATAATGAAAGAGAAGTAGCTCAGGGAAGGGGCACTAAAGCAACTCAGGAAATAAGCCCAGCTCCCTAAGGATGCCCTCTAAGTTCCTCATGACTAAGGGGAAAAAAATAGATTGGACTTGGATCCAGATGGCCTGAGGCAGTTACTGGCTCTGTGGCTGCCCGTTCCTCTCTGTGTGTAGCTGGACTGCCCTTCCTCTCTCTGTACAGTGGGGATGGTCGTACCTGGACCCCTGATCCCCAAGAATTTGTGAGGCCCAGAGGAGATGGTGCCTGTGGAGGGATCACCCTAAAACCCAGAAGAAAAAGTCATGGGAAGAATTAAAAGGAGGTCTCAGCTTGGCCCAAAAAAGATATTTGGGAGGATAACTAAAGAAAGGTATGAATGCCTCTAGAAAAGTCTCAAGAAGAGATCATGAGAAAGCTTAGAAAAACATTAAAATCTATACAAGATACAAGTCTTCCCTGCCCTTATAGGGGGGCAGAGAGTAAAATTAAAATCTAGTATGAGGGCAGACACAGCCTTTGTGCACAGATGTGGGAATGGGCTGCCTGTGTCCAAGGACAGGAGTTCCCCTCTGCCAGAAGTCTTCACACACAGGCCAGTTGGCCATTGAAGTTCATTCCAACTGAAATTCTATGAGAAATAATGCCTGGAATCAAAACCTAGAAGCTGTCATCTGGGTGAAAGAGCAAGCCACAAAGAAGGGAGGCCTGAGTGGTGAAGCCTTAGAACATGAAGAAAAGGAAAGCACTCTGCTCTCAAATATCCAGGAATGATTCCAGCAAAGCTCCAGGTCAAGCCACCCTTTGCCACAGGAGGCATAAAAGCCTCCAGGCTCAAAGGAGGGAGTCTGATACATCCATGTGGTGCTGCTCAGTCTCAACACCAGGATTCTGGAGCACAGGAGCAAAGATGAGCCTTCAGTGGACCACCAACCAAAGCAGTAGGCACAGCGTGTTCCATAGGTATGTATGTATCTGCTCTGAACCAGGGGGATACAAGTCTTCTCTGCCCTTATAGGGGGCAGCACCATCCTGTGGGAGTCACCAGAGTTTGTGAGAGGATGTGAGTGTCTGCAGGGGCAGCCCCCAGAGGAGGGCAAAGGTCAAGGTGGAGAGGAAGGCTTGGAGCCCAGACTGCTCTCCTTGAAAAAGAGTACCAGAGCCCTGTAGGGTGGCAGAGCATCTCAGAGGGGCCAAGATGAAGAAATGATGAAGACTTTCATGCAAAGGGAGGAGCTTTCTGAGTCTTGCAAGCAAAAGGATGGTCTGGAGGTGGGCATGAGGAGCAAGAAGCCCTCCGGGAGGATGGGGTGAGGGTCCTCCCCTTCCTCCTGGCCCAGTGGCCTGAGGGAAGAGCTCCCTCCAGGACCCCCCCCCCCCACCATCTCCAGAGATATTCTCCAGCAGTTTTCCCTGAGTGCTTCTCCTTACAGCTTCTCCTCTGCCCTTCTGCCCCCAGGGATCAGTGCTCTCTTGCTTCCAGCTAGATTATATCTACTTGTCTGCACATGTACCATTGCCCCTGCACAATGGAGGCACACAGTAGGTGCTTAACAAGTGCATGCAGACTGGCTGGGACAGTGGGCACGAATTCATGCAGCATGTTGTCAGAGATCATAAAGCACAAGACTCAGAGCCAGGAAGACCATGGTCCTGTGTGGACTCAGACACTTCTCCCATGATGTGACCCTGGAGATCAGACCAGCCTGTAGGGATTAAATTTATGGTTGGACTAAATATAAGAGAATGTGGTTGCCAATTTTAAAATTAATACAGTTCAAGTCAAAATGACTTTTTAGCAGCTTTATTTACAAAGAGGAAAAGAGTGAAAGTAGAGAAATGTAAAAGGAGGGTAAAGAAGATATCTAACCTAACACTAAATATTTGCTCCAGCTCTTGGCTCCACTCTGGCAGGGCTAGTTAACCCCTCAACTGGAGGATTTGGTGGTCAATTTAAGGGAGGCCTCTCAGGTGCTAATCTCTCCAAAAGCCAGGAAAGGAGGGTCAGATTCTTTCACTCACCCAATCCGAAATCCAAAAGGAGAAGATCCAAGAGTAGTCTTACCAGAAGCAGTTCAAGTGGCCAGCCCCAGGTCCTTCACGCTGAAGATTCAGGCCAAACACCTTTGGACAGGAAGTTCATCATTTTTTTATAGTTGCTTTTTAACATCACTTCCTGTCCCTTCCTCCACTTTACAGGGACCAGTTGCAATCTTTAAATTTCCTTAACACTGCCCAGGGGGAAATCATTTGCTTCTGGAAGTGTACCTCACTTTAGTAATTGGTTTGTTAACCTCTCCTACTTAGTGTTAAGTAGGGGTGTCTTCACTTTTAATTGATTAAATTTAAAAGTAGGCAAGGGGAGAGTCAATCCCATCTTCACAAGCCTTGACCTCTCAGGGATTTGTGAGCACTAGAAAAGGTATGTAGAGTGCTCTACAGACCACAATTGTTTATTATTAACATTAATAATCAATGCTTCTGGAGGCAGCCAGGTGACTCAACGATAGAGCACCAGACCTGGAGACAGGAGGTCCTGGGTTCAAATTTTACCTCAAACCCTTCCCAGCTATGTGCTCTTGCACAAGTCACTTAACCCCATTGTCTAGCCCTTACCACTCCTCTGCCTTAGAATCAAGACAGAAGGTAAGGGTTTAAAATAATAATAAATGCTTGTTGAATTGAACCTACTCATTTCTCACATTTAGAGATTGGAGGGACAGGTCATGGCTTGTGAATGTGATCAAATACTGTTGTCCCATTCAAATGGTGATTATAAGGATATGAAGAAATGCCCAGAATGGTAGGAGTCATATAAAAAGAAGAAAAAAGGATACATTGCTATGGCCTCAGTTGTCCTTCCCTCATTAAATCCTGCCTAACTGCAGGATCAACCTCAGGAACTGGATAGCTTCCATTTTCCCCATTCCATCACTACTAGAGCAGCACTTGGGTTGTCCATCTGTTAGTTCCTGTGCCTGCTGTGTTCCTGGCCCAACACCTTTGCCAGTCTTATAAAGAAGAAAACATAAAAGGTTAAAGAAATCACATCATTCGCTCCAGATGGTGTTGTTTTTTGTTAGGAATTTATTCACGTTTTTAAACATCACTCAGATTATTTGGTCATACCAGAGAATTGGGCTTTTTATTTCATGTTTAGTTGAAATTAAATTTGTAATAAAAGTAAATTGCAAAAATGGGTGAATCTCTCCCTGCAATGGCAGGCAGAACCAAATCTCCAGATGTCCCAGTGGATCAGTGCCTCAGAGGCCATCTAGTTGAATCTTTCCCTGAGGAGGTGTTGCCTCCATAGAACATCTGAGAAGTGGTCTGACAGCTTGGCCTGAAGATCTCCAAGGATGAGGAACAACTGACCAGTCAGGTGGCTGACCCCCACCATGTCTCAATGGCCTTCAGAACCTACGTGGGATTTAGCTGGCTTAGCCCCTCCTCACTATCCATCCAACTTGGACCTCTGATCCGTCCTGTAGGACAGCTTTAGGCTGGGCTTGACCAAGGGCCTGGACAGCTCAACAACTTGATTACAATGTGGTTTTTTCCTCTGCTTTCTTTAGGTGTTATCTCTACCTTCGTCAGTTATGTCAGCAAAGTGATCACAGGCAGATTTGGACCATCCCTTGGTGCAGTAAGTGTTGCTCTAGTCTGGATGTCAGAATGATTTCTTAAAACCCTTCAAATTCTCATCTCAGGGCGCTCTGCCTCCCAGACTCTAGTTTCTCCAGCCTGTTCCTCATGTGAGTTAGGATGTAGCATCCCTTACTGAAACAGTGAGAAGTTTTGAGGTGGAGAAGTTGCTGCCACCTCGCACCTAGCAAATTGGCCAATATGACCGTAAAGGAAAATAACTAATGTTGGCAAGGATATGGCAAATTTGAGGCACTAATGCATTACTGGTGGAGTTGTGAATTGATCCAACCATTCTAGAAGGCAGTTTGGAACTATGACCAAATGACTTTAAAAGAATACATATCATTTGATCTAGCAATGCCACTACTAGGTTTGTACCCCAAAATGGTAAGAAATTGGTCATGTGAGTCTCTTTTTCATTTCTCTTGCTCTCTTTTGGGTCTCACATCACCTTGTTTCCAGGTCTGTCCCTCTTCTTCCCAGAGAGCCATTGCTTGTAAGAAAGAAAGAAAAGGAAGGTGGTTGGAGTTAGGCCAAGAGAACTAATGACCACAGCAAACCTAACAGTGTAGGCTGTGCCCCATGCCCACAACCCCCTCTACCAAGAAGGGAAGGAAGCAGGTGGGGTGGGCTCTGATTGGTTTGGGTTCACATTCATTCCCTACTCATTGTTGTAGTCCTCAAGTCTATGGCTCACTCACTTCACTTTGCATCAGTTCATAGAAGGCTTCCTCCTCTTCTCTGTGTTAGTCAGGGGCCACATAATTATCTGCTCCTTTACCACCACAGATCGTGGATCTCTGTTAGTATTTGATACAGTGATCGGCCATTGCAGATGCTAAGTCTGAACATGTTTTCTTTGGAATTCATTGTATTGATGAACATGGAAAATATATCCAGATAGATTCCGTTTCACTCATTCAATGTGCAGCACTCCTAGGAAGTTTGAATCACGTTCTGGCTGTTCAAATTGAATCAATACATTTAAAATAACTTCATGGTAAACTTTAGAAGCAGAATAAATGAGACCCATCAGTAAATCTGTTTCTAAAGTGAAGACCCCTTTTATACTCTATACAGTCAGCCCTTTATCCATTTGTTTTTAAAAACCCCTACCTTCTGTCTTAGAATCAGTACTGGGTATTGACAGAAGAGTGGTAAGGGCTAGGCAATGGGGGGGTAAAGTGATTTGCTCGGAGTCACACAGGTAGGAAGCATCTGAGGCCAGATTTGAACTCAGTACTTCCCATCTTTAGGCCTGGCTCTCAATCTACGGAGTCACTTAGCTGCCCCCTCCCTATCCATTTGTTTTTAAGTCCACATTTTCATATTTAAGAAAACAGGTAACAAATATGCCTAGTCAAGCCAAACAGATTCCTACATGGGCCATACATAGCCCCGGCTCCTTTCTGGCAGGGAGCAGGCTGGCATGTATCCCTAGCTTTCTAGAATTCTGATTGATTATTTTTCTTTTGTGATTTCAGTATTTTCAAAAATTGTCCAGGATAGAACGTTGGACTGTCCTTGAATGTTAATGAACCCAAGGCCTGGGCTTTAGTGATTCAGTCAGTCAGTCATTCCCCAAACCTTTGTTGAGCACCCTGTACCTATGAAGCCCTGTTCTTGGTGCTGCGGGTCAGCTTATACACTAGTAGGGACAAGACTGTCCCAGTAGAAGGCTGTGGGAGGGGTAGTGAGGTGAATAGAGCACCAGGCCTGAAGTTGGGAAGATTCATCTTCCTGAGTTCAAATCCAGCCTCAGATATTTACTAGCTGTGTGACCCTGGGCAAGTCACTTAATCCGTTTTGCCTCTGTTTCCTCATCTATAAAATGAACTAGAGAAGGAAATGGCCAACCTCTCCAGTGACTTTGCCAAGAAGACCCCAAATGGGTACATGAGAAGTCGCACTTGAGTGTGACAAGAGCCAAGAGACATACAGCATTTTGTGAGAGATCCTTCTGCTGCCAAAGAGGTGTTCCTGGAAGGGCCAGCGTTGCATCTGGGTCTTGAGAGCTCAGTTGAGGCACATGGGCAGGAGACAGGGTTGGGAATGCCCGGGACGGTGTGCTTGCTTCATCGTGGATCCAGAGAGCCTTTGGGAGCCCGGCCTCTTTCTCCTTCCAGTTTGCATTTCTGATGATGTTGTGATTGCTAAGGCTCAGGACAGAAATTGCATAATTTCCATTTTGAAAGTGTTTCTTACAAATATCTGTAATTAGGCAGAGGACACTCGAAGCTGCAGGGCGCAGTTCCTGACTTCACAAACTGGCAATGTTTGTAGGGTTTTTGTCCATAATTTATAACAACAATGACCAGCTGAGCCTCCTATGTGGAGGGACCCTTGAGGGCAAGCTGCCCTCCTTGCAAGTATCTTTGATATCCCCATTTTACAACTGCAAGAGAAAGTGATCTGCCTGGGGTCATGCAGGCAGTGGGTATCTGAGCCAGAATGTCAGTCCATCAGTCAGTCAGCAAGCACCCACGAGGTGCCGAGTACTGTGCTGAGCCTTGTTCTCTGCCCTCGTGGGGCTCCTGTTCTGATAAGAGAGACAACACGCACATGTCTGTAGAGACACACAGAAGGAATGAAGACAGCCCCGGGGAAAGCCTGTGACAGAAGGGGTTTAGGGAAGGAAGGGGAAGGCCTTGCTCGAGATTTCCCATAAATCATGAGTGCCCGCTTGCTGCCTCTGCCCAACGTCCCTCGGTGCCCAGGGCTCCTCTGAGCAAAGCACCACCTCGAGCGCTCTCGGGGCTTGGGGAGTGTTTGTCTGGGTCTGCTCAGTAATTCCTGCTCTCCTTCTCTCTCGCAGTCAGGAGCAATCATGACTGTCCTGGCAGCTGTTTGTACAAAGATCCCTGAAGGGAAGTTGGCCATCATCTTCCTCCCCATGTTTACCTTCACTGCAGGAAACGTGAGTGCCTTGGGGGAGGGATGGCTCTTGTGGGTCTGGCCTGTGGGAGCTGGTTCATGGTTTCTCTTGTCTCTCCCCTCCAGGGATGGCCCCTTCCCTGAGCTCTTGGGCAGCTTCCTTGGAGGCCTGGGTGCTTGGTTTATTTCCAGACAGCGCCTCTGAGCCGAGGCCCGGCTGTTCACTGAAAACAGATGAAGGCGTTAGTCTTTTCAGCCAATTTTGTATCTCTCAACACCAAAATAACGAGAAAGCATAATGGGCAGGATGGGACTAGAACCGAATGGGGAAACTTTGTAGGCCAACTGCTTGCCACAAGTATAATCATTAAACTTAGCCCATGTTTCCCTGTGGGTGGGCTGCCAGGCCCTGTGACCCCAGCCCCAGTTCTCCAGGCAGGCTGGCCCCAGGCTGCCTCAGCTCATCAGGGTGGGCATGGTGGCCTGGAGTCCACTCACTCTGAGTGACTCACCCCCCCAGAGCCTAGAGCACAGAGTCTTCATAGCCCTGGGACTTCTGACCCCATCTCCAGCCTGGTGATGGGGAGCTAAAGAGCCCTCACAGGCCAACGGGTCCAACCCTCTCATTTTATAGATGAGCAAACTGAGGCCTAGAGGGCTAAAATTATTGGCTGAGAACAGGGCAGGATATGAACTCTGGTCTCCTGACAGGCCCCCTGCAGGATGGTCCAGGGGAAGGCCCAGATGACACAGCCTTGCTAAAGGAGATCCCATCTGGCCCTTTCATCCCATTCTGTCCCATCTGCAGAAGACCATTCCCCACCCGCCTTCCTGCTTTCCCCTTTACTGAGCAGCCTGGAGAGCTAGTCCTGGAGGATGGCCTGGAGTGTACAGGAGGGGTGTTGGGAGGCTCTCATCCAGCAAGAGTAGAAGAACCAGCAGCCTGGCCTCCAACAAAGTCTCAGGGGCTCTGCTCTCCTCGTTTATTCTCAGTGGCTCACTCACCTCACTCTCCCCGTACCAGGGACAGGGCTGGTCACTGAGACTGAAGCTTAGCCACTACTGGTCCTTTCAGTGAGGCACCAGCCCTGAGAAGAGGTCAAGGCTTGGGAGGCCGCAAGGCCTAAAGGGGGCAAAGCAGAAGCCAGCTGGTGCCCATGCTGTAGAGAAGGCAAGTGGCCCAGCACTGACCACGGACCTGCCATAAGCTAATGGCAGATCCAGCATCCACAGGAGGCCCAAGGAAGCACGATCAGAGGCTCACAGGCAGGCAGACCCTCATCCTCGTTCTGGGGAGTCCTTTCATTTGGCTGCATTCTTCAGAGTGTGCCTGGCAGGGAATCTCAGAGCTAAGATCGGGACCCACTGGATGGGCCACCCAGGGCTGCAACTGGGCCTCAGGATACGCTTCTGCTCCTCTGCTCCTTGGAAGCAGCTTCAGCCCCCAGGTTTGCACCCCATGTGGTGCCTCAGACAAGGAGCCAGCCTCCAGCTAGCCAATGAGACGGAGCCATGCCACATACTTTGGGAGCTTGTCCAGATGGTTTGATTTCATAATTATTAATACTCCTCTTGATTTAATGTAACTCCAGGCAGATGAGGGAGTGACTCAGCTTTGTGGATGATCCGTTAAAGCCCCTGGATTTTTCTGGCCGGAGTGTAAAGATATTCCCCCACATCCGTGCCCTCTTTCTCTCTCTTCTGTCTGCTACACACAGTAGGATGGTTAGTCCTGCGTGTCATTCCCTGCCTCCAGCATGCGGCTACCCAGCACCAGAGATGGAGGGTTTGCCTGGGAGCTGGGAAGGACCTGGTGTGGCCTCTTAGACTAGGTAGCAGAGAAGGGGTCAACCTGCATCACCGAGGGAGTCTCCTCCCGCCAGAGCTCCCAGCAGCCCTGGCCCAGGCCCAGCTTCAGTGAGCACAGGGCAGGGCCAGCTCCATCAAACACAGCTGGGTCAGGAGCAGTCCTGGCGAGGACTTCTTCCTTGCACCTCTTCCGGGTCGTCTTCTAAGGCTAAAGTTAACATCCGGCATTGGCGATTGTGGCCATTCAGGCTGGAAATGAAAGGCCTCGCTGACGTTTTCTCATGTCCCTTTGTGTTGCTTATGTTGTAGGCCCTAAAGGCCATCATTGCCATGGATACAGCCGGGGTGATCCTAGGATGGAAGTTTTTTGATCATGCAGCACATCTTGGAGGAGCCTTTTTTGGAATGTGAGTTTGAGTTTAACGCCTTAATGGCCCTAAACCAGCCTCTCCCCACCTCCAGCCCTCAACCTGCTTTCTCTCTGTCTCCTTCAAAACAATCCAGAAGAATTCCTACACCCCCAGTATCATGGAGCGAGACTTGGATATGACTCCCCTCCCTTCCCCCCTTGCCCTCTTCCTACCCCCCTCCCAACCCCCCCAATCAGGAGTTCTCATTTGCTCTGGCCAGATTTCTACAGCCTGGTCAATGGTGTGCACTTGGAAAAAGCAGCATTTTGGCAACTCCTCCTCCTACCAGTTGTGGTTCACGTGTCCTTAATCTGGAGTTGAGCAGGCACAACCTTGATTAATCACTGCATCTGATTTCTCATCATGCATACCCAAGCCCTTCCCCGTCATCCTTCACCCTGTATCATTTTTCCTCCTCATTTGGCCCCTCCCCCAGCTCTCTGGGGTCCGCCCACTGGGCCAAGGGCTGAAGGAGGCAGTGCACTGCCCTGGGAAGAACACTAGACGACTCCTTTAAAAATATGCGACCTTGGGAAAGCGAGTTTCTGAGGACCTCTTCTGCACAGTAAGACTCCTAGATAACCCATGAAGGCCCTTCTCGCTCCGAGACCTCGGAATTCTAGCCAGACCTGTCAAGTAGCTCATTCCTAGTTGTATAGATAAGATGGAGAAATGTAGGCTAGATGATCCTGCTGTTAGATAGACTTGGAACTGGCTGAGTCTCCAGTCCCTGAGGGCTTGTCGGTGGTTCCCTGTCCACTAGGCCAGAGGACCTCAGGGAGTCCCCCTAGGCTCAGTGCGTGATCCCACAGTGCTGTTTGATGTCCCTGTCAGTGACTCCCATAAAGGCACGAGTGGCCTATCCAGCCCCTTTTCAGATGACACAAAGCTAAGGGGATCACCTGCCCTCGATGAGAGAGTCCAGATCTGACGGTTTCTTCAATTGGGCTTAAGACAGAGCCATATTCATTGGGGGTAAATGTGAAATCTTATAGTTTGGTTCAGAAACCCAGCTTCATACAAGTACAAGATGGGAGAAGTTTGTTCAGGCGGTGTGCAGGGTGGCAGCCAAAACACTAACCTGGTCTAGAGCTACCTGAAGACAGCTTCTAGGGAGAAGAAAGTGATGACTGTCCCCCTGCCCTGTGCCAAGCCTCAACTGGTGTCCTGGGGAAATGGCATGGATAATGCTGGAGAGGTTTCAGCAGAAAATAGGCGGGATGGTAAAAGGCTGTGCATCCATGTCACATGAGGATGGGAGAAGAGGAGACTCCATGGGGGCCACGAGAGCCATGGTCAAGTGTGTGAGGAGGCAGAATGTAGAAGAGAAGGGGATAAACTTGTTCTGCTTGACCCCAGAGGGAGGATAAGGCAGAGAGGTAGCATTCAGGCTTAACATGAGGGCAAACTTTCTAGCAATTCAAGCTGGCCCAGAGGGCTGCCCTGAGTGGGGGAGTTGCTTCCTCATCCTTGGAGTCCTTCAGAGCAGAGGCCAGTCAGGCACTTGTCAGGGATGTCCAAACAGGTAGATTCGCTCATCCAGAGCAGAGTGAAGCATCTTGATGTCTGAGGTCCCTTTCCTCCAAAATCCTGTGATCGTGTGTCCCAAGCTGCAGAGACGACGAAGAGGGAGCATTGTCCTGTCAAGCCGTGGAAAGATGCCAAGAGGCATGTCTCTGTGCACTCCCAGGGAGTCATCATGCAGGACCCAATGGCCCCAGACAAGGATGTGCCCTCTGCCAAGCACATTGTTAGGCAGGCAAAGCAGGCACCTTTTTAAACTTACACTTTGGAGCTGTGACATCCAAAACCAAACTGACTTTTATTGTCTGTTTTTACTCCGAGTGTAAAAACCAAAGAGCATTGTACTATACATAGCAGAACATGGGGAATAAAGGAGATTGGTTATGGAACCTAGTCTCCGGTTCATGCTGCTTGATTTTTTAAAAGCTTATCACACATTCCATACACTCCTTTTTAACCATCCTCATGTTAACATTTTAAATCTCTCTCTCTCTCGCTCGCTCTCTCTGTCTCTCTCTCTCCTCTCCCTCCCTCCCTCCCCCCACACCATGGCCATGTCACACAATGTGTTTCTGTCTCTTCTTTGCTGAGTCCATCCCCCTTGGCAACAGGCACCCTCCTGACTTCATCACACCCCTTTGGCAACATGGTTGATCATTGCTTACCGAAGAGTCCCTGAGACTTTCCGAGTCATTTTTCCTGACATTGTCTTTGTTGTGGTTCTGATCACTCCACCCAGGTCAGTTCATACTCTGATTTCCCTGAAATAGTCTTTCATCATTTCTTAGATTACAGTAATATTCCATCGCATTCATATGCCCCAACTCAGCTGTTTCGGAGTAGATGGGGCCCCCCCTCTTCTATTCTAGTTCTTTAATTTTCTCTTCTTTCTTTTTCCTTTTAATCCCTTCCCTAAGGATGAAGAAGGTTGTTTTGCTTGTAGTTATTCCTTCCTGATGTTGTTCAAACCCATCTTTATATCAAAGAGATACACCTAGTCTCTCAATTAAGATTGGTGTGTTTCTACAACAAAACCTGTGTGTGTGTTCAGCTCTATTTTGTCCATTTCATTAGAGTGACGTTCACCTCATGCCCGGACCCTGGGCACCTCTCTCCAAGTCTTATATACTCTTCTCATGAACTCCGTTTATGAGAAATATCAAGTTCCACCCCCTTCTTCATCTTTTCTGCTTTAATCAGTTCCTTTATCCTCCCTTCTCTGTCCTGCCTTAAAAGCCCCAAAGTGGAACCAGTCTACCCCGTGATCCTTCATATTTCTTATTTCACTCCATTAAGGTTCTGGAGGGAAATTTGTGCTTCTCATTTCTGGTAGAATATTAGCATCACATCATGGTCATACAGCCCTTTCCAATCACTCAAATAAATTTCCCTTTCTTGACTCCTCTTGAGTCCTGTTTGTACTTTAGAGTTCCTAATCAACTCGTGTCTTTTCGCTAGAAATTCTTAAAAGCTCAATATTCTATTAAAAATCCATCTCCCCGTCCCCCAGAGGCATGCTCAGCTTTTCTGAGTAAGTTGTTTTTTATCTTGAGCCCCATGGTCTTTTGCTTTTGGCAATATTGCTTTCCAAGATCTCCGAGAGTGAGATGCAGAAGCTGCCAGGTCTTGTGTGATCCTGACTGGCATTCTGTTACTTGCAGTTTCTTTTCCGTTGTTTGCAGTATATTTTCTTTGTTGTGAAAGCTCTGGATTTTGACTGTGATATTCCTGGGACTTTTCTCAGGGGCGGGGCGGGGTGGGGGTGGCGGTAGAGTGGTTCTTTTACTGTAAATGACCAGTGGGTTTCTTATCTTATTTTGCCCTCTGGTTCTACTAGATCTAGATCTTTTGGATTTGTTATTTCTTGAAATATGATGTTTTGTTTTGAATCATGGTTTTCAGGGAGTCGACTGCTTCTCAGATTCCTTCATCTTGACCTTTTCTTTGACAGATTAGTTGTTTTTAATATCAGATATGTTAAATTTTCTTCTTTTCTTGGCCTTTGTATTTTTTCTACTATTTCTTGCTATCTCATAGAGTGTGAAAAAGAGAAAGATCAAGGAGGCTTCTTGGAGGAACTGGCATGGAAATTGGGTTTTAAAGAAGAGATAGGAATTTTAATGAGAGTGAGAGAAACTAACCCAGGCACAGGGTCTGTTATGGACTGACAGTATAGAATGAGCCTGGGCCCCGGAGGAAAGGGTCAAAGTAGAGATTTTGCTACAGTGGCATAGGCAGGGCAGGTTAGTATAGTGATTGGATGCCTGGCTGGGGAGTTGGGAAGACCAGCGTTCGTGTTCTGCTGCTGACGGTAGGTGCTAGGCCCTAGAGAGGTGACTGAGGCTGTTAGCCACCCATCAGGAGCTAACTTGTATTTGGGAAGGAAGTTTCCCCACAAGGAGTTCCTTATACCAGTGAAATCATAGTCTTGTTTTACACACACATACATGACAAGACTGGACAGGTGTGGACATGCAGGGTGCCTGTCCCTCCCCCACAAGGGATGCTGCCTAAATATCTTTGTAATCAAATTCAGGGTTAGTGAGGAGTCTGGATCCTGATTGTTCTTTGCTGCCCATCCGTGCCCACGTGGTGGGGCACGGGGAGCTCTTGGTTACCCTAGTATGAAAAATCCTACCCTTTTTTAAAGAAACCAAAGAGGAGCCGTGTGTGGCATGGGAACAATTCCTTTCTGTGGGCGGTGCCACCATGCCATGGAGCCATTTATAACTTCTCTGATTATTGAATACAAATCCCAGCTTTGGCAGTAATTCATTGTAGGTAAAAGCTTCCTTGACAATATCACAGGATAAAGAATAGAAGAAGCTTATGACAAATGGTTGGAATTTATGCTTATTAGTCTCCAAAGAGTTTCATATTAGCGCCTGACGTTTGACAGCTCTCTCTCTTTCCCACACACCTCCTTTGTCACTGTTTTTCCTGGAATTGGGTTGCCTTTTTTTAACATGCAAAATTTTAGTCTCGGTGCATTCTGAAACCAAGAATCCAAAAGACTTTCGCCTCAGTCTCTAAATCCAACTCCTTTCCTGAGTTTCTCCAAGTTGTCACCGAGAAATCTTTTTTTTTAAGCCTTTACCTTCCATCTTAGAATCAGTAATAAGTATCAGTTCCAAGGCAGAAGGAGCAGTCAGGGATAGACAGTGGGGGTTAAGTGGACTTGCCCAAGGTCACACAGCTAGGAAGGGTCTGAGGTCTTCAAGCTTGGCTTTCCATGCACTCAGCCACCGAGGTGCCCTAGGCTTCATCTTTTCTAAAGCTTTAAGGCAGCTTACGGTAGCAGGTTGTATTTTAAGGAAATCTGGATTACTTGTGAGGAGAATCTAGTTATACAATTTCCCATTCCTGAGGGGATTTCACAGCCCTTCTCAAATTCTTCCTGCCCCCTAGAAGGGAGGATACTCGGAGCATTCCTTGGTCTGAAGGATTTTCCTCATTTGCTTTAAGTGGCCTCATGCACATGACTCATTCAACAGCTGTTATCTTTATTTGTCTCATCTCCTGTTTCCTAGATCAAAACTATAATTATGCCACAATCAAAATGAGTGTCATCAACTCCCTTTAACCTGTTTATACTGCCCTTGAACCTCTTCTGCCAAGGAACAGTGGCTTCCTAGAAGGCCCCAGGGAGAGAGTTCCGAGCACTCTCCTTCCTCCTACAGTCCCCGGATGCTTGCGGAGCGCTAGAGACACTTGGGGGGTTTTTAGGAAATTTGCTCTTGGCCGGCAACAGTCAGGATTCTGTTTCCCCAGTTATTATTACAAGAGAATCTGGTTTCAAGAGCCACTGATTAAATATTGGCTGTTGTTTCATGGCTTTTCATCTTGTTAAGCTTTTGCTTTAGCCGACTTCCTAATACCAATGGCCAACACACAAGGGACATCAGCGGACCGTGTGGGTGTGCTTTACCCTTTGGGATCTCCTCTCATCTGAGACTCGGACCACGCACACCCTGTGGCTGCTCCCGGCCCTTCTCAGGGCTGTGAAGCGGCTCGTCCAGCCTGGCCCTTCGGGGTTCAGCCCCCAACCCCCTCCCCTTACGTTAAACACCCAGACATGCATTCTAGACGCTGAGCTTAAAGGCTGCTGTTTCAGCCCCAGCCCAGCTTTGCCTGTGTGGCTGGCTTTGGACCCTCTGAGCTGGGCCTCCAGGGGTGCTGGTGGTCCGTGTCCTCCTGGCCATCGGACTTCGGTCCTGACTTGTTTCCTTCCTTCCCTCCAGGTGGTATGTCACCTATGGCCACGAGCTGATCTGGAAGAACAGGGAGCCACTGGTGAAAATTTGGCACGAAATAAGGACTAATAGCCCCAGGAAAGGAGGTGGATCGGAGTGATCCTGTTGGAAGAGAGTCGTGCCTGCTGCCTCCGAGCAACCCACCTGGAAGACAAAGACGCAGACAAGGGGACACCCCGGCGGCCCACAAGCCAGAAGCCCGGTCCGAGCCACTGTGAGGCCTGGAGCTTAAACGGTGTTCCCAGATGTTTGTTTCCAGTAGGAAGTGAATTAAGAGAAAGTTGACACAATAAATGTTTCTGTCTGTAGTTTGTAAGCAGAGGATGTTTCTTGAGGGCCGCTGCAGCTGCCGTGGGAATGCTACTCTCGGTTCTTGCCTCCTGCCCGAATCCCGGTGAGTAAGCCTGCCTCGGTGTCGTGTTGCTTTGTGGGCAGCAGGATTGTCATTGCCAGGGGTGAGGGCGCCCAGCTCAATGTCTGCCTCCCAGGCTGTAGGAGACTGCGGCTCCCCAGGACCATCCAGCTTCCTGAGGGATGAGGGGTGGCTGGTGAGGGCGCCCAGCTCAATGTCCGCCTCCCAGGCTGTAGGAGACTGCGGCTCCCCAGGACCACCCAGCTTCCTGAGGGATGAGGGGTGGCTGGTGAGGGCGCCCAGCTCAATGTCCGCCTCCCAGGCTATAGGAGACTGCGGCTCCCCAGGACCATCCAGCTTCCTGAGGGATGAGGGGTGGCTGGTGAGGGCGCCCAGCTCAATGTCCGCCTCCCAGGCTATAGGAGACTGCGGCTCCCCAGGACCATCCAGCTTCCTGAGGGATGAGGGGTGGCTGGTGAGGGCGCCCAGCTCAATGTCCGCCTCCCAGGCTGTAGGAGACTGTGGCTCCCCAGGACCATTCAGCTTCCTGAGGGATGAGGGGTGGCTAGTGAGGGCGCCCAGCTCAATGTCCGCCTCCCAGGCTATAGGAGACTGCGGCTCCCCAGGACCATCCAGCTTCCTGAGGGATGAGGGGTGGCTGGTGAGGGCGCCCAGCTCAATGTCCGCCTCCCAGGCTATAGGAGACTGCGGCTCCCCAGGACCACCCAGCTTCCTGAGGGATGAGGGGTGGCTGGTGAGGGCGCCCAGCTCAATGTCCGCCTCCCAGGCTGTAGGAGACTGCGGCTCCCCAGGACCACCCAGCTTCCTGAGGGATGAGGGGTGGCTGGTGAGGGCGCCCAGCTCAATGTCCGCCTCCCAGGCTGTAGGAGACTGCGGCTCCCCAGGACCACCCAGCTTCCTGAGGGATGAGGGGTGGCTGGTGAGGGCGCCCAGCTCAATGTCCGCCTCCCAGGCTATAGGAGACTGCGGCTCCCCAGGACCATCCAGCTTCCTGAGGGATGAGGGGTGGCTGGTGAGGGCGCCCAGCTCAATGTCCGCCTCCCAGGCTGTAGGAGACTGCGGCTCCCCAGGACCATCCAGCTTCCTGAGGGATGAGGGGTGGCTGGTGAGGGCGCCCAGCTCAATGTCCGCCTCCCAGGCTGTAGGAGACTGCGGCTCCCCTGGACCATCCAGCTTCCTGAGGGATGAGGGGTGGCTGGTGAGGGCGCCCAGCTCAATGTCCGCCTCCCAGGCTGTAGGAGACTGCGGCTCCCCTGGACCATCCAGCTTCCTGAGGGATGAGGGGTGGCTGGTGAGGGCGCCCAGCTCAATGTCCGCCTCCCAGGCTGTAGGAGACTGCGGCTCCCCAGGACCATTCAGCTTCCTGAGGGATGAGGGGTGGCTAGTGAGGGCGCCCAGCTCAATGTCCGCCTCCCAGGCTGTCTGTAGGAAGCTGTGGCTCCCCAGGACCATCCAGCCTCCAGGGGAGGTGGGATAGCTGGTGAAGATGTCCAGCTCAATGTCTGCCTCCCAGGCTGTAAGAGGCTGTGACTCCCCAGGACCATTCGGCCTCATGAGGGGTGAGGGGGGGTCTTCCCCAGCTTTGCTTTGGATCCAGTTGGTCATTCAGGTGTCCTGGTCAGCTTCATCCTCCCTGTATTGGTAGTCGATGAAGGAAAACCTCCTTTCTGGCCCAGGTTTGGAAGGATGACTTCACTGATTTTCACAAGACAGGAAATGCAAATTGCTGCCCTCCCGTGAGTGGAATACATTGAGATCCATTTTCAGTGGTTTTTAAATAGAAATTGTAATCTAGGTGTGGGAAGGCAGTCACTTGGATGAGTTCACATTTGAACCTGAGCCCAGCTCATCCGACATTTGAAAATTCCCCATTTGAATCTGGTTGCTTATGCCCCAATTTCAGCGTCTTACTAAGCCATTATTTGCTCATCAGAAGTATAATCGCCCTCCTCAGTGGAATCTTTGTGCGTGCGTGAGAATTATTTCCTGGAAATTCAAATTGTTAAGGAATTTAAAGCGGGCCCGGCCCGCCTTTTCACTTTTCCTGAAAAGTTAATGGCATTTTTCAAATGAAGAGAGATGTAGTGGGGCACCGAGGAAAGGAGGGCAGGAAAGTTCTGCTCCTCAGCCTTGAGGAACAGGAACCTTCCTTCAGGGGTGGCACCAAGTCCTCTCCCCAAGGCAGCCCACAGATTGTGTGACATGGCGCACATGGAGGGGCCCCTCCAGTGTGCCCTGCACAGCAGCCCCCGGCACGAGGGGGCACAGCAGCAAGGCCTCTCATGCTGACAGGTGGCTTCCTGCCCTGCTCACATTGTGCCCTGATTTGGGGATGCCCCAACCTGCAGGAAAGGAAGGTAGCCTCGGCGTCACTCCCTCATGTATTCAGTCAGAGAACTTGATCTCAGGGGAAGGAAAAAGGGACTTTGTGGGCAGGAGACGCCTGGATCTCGTGTTTGTTCATTGAGTTTTACTCTAGCCTTCCTTCCACAAAATGCAGGAGGAGATGTGATTATGAATCCTTTTAAAATGTGGTCCAAAGTTTGTTTTCCAAGCAGGGCCTGGCTTGCATTTCTTGTTGGTCACAGGATGCCCATAGTGTCCCCTAAAGTGGCTTAAAAATGGGCCACGTCACCGGGCTCCCGGTGCTGCCCGATGGCTCTGCTCTAAGAACTTGGGTGAAGCTCTGGGCACAGCTTCGAAGCCCCCCTAAAGCCCCAGGGTCTGGGGGGAGCCTTTCCTGCCCCCTCCTTCACTCCCTCCCATCACTGTTTCCCTTTATCCTGCCGAGACTCTGTCTGTGTTGCCTCCATCATCCTGTAACCTCCCTGAGGCCAGGGCTGTTGGGGCCCACAATGGAGTCTAGGTGGGCTCCTGTGGACACGGTCAGGCACTGCTAGGGGAGGCTCTGGCCAGGTCACTCCAGCCTGCTCTGAGCCTTTTCTCACGGCCTCCCTCTTCTTCCTCAATATATATCTAAGGGGTTGCACACCTAATTTGAAAATTTTTTTCAAACACTATTTCCCTAAGTATGATTCAGTCACCCTGATAGAACTGTGTGAGGCAGCAACTTCCTTACATGATAGTTACTCAGAACAAAGCAAACAAGTCCAAGACCTAAAAGAAAAGTTAGAAATGATGGCGAATAACCTTAAACAAAAGGAGATTGAAGAGATCAAGAGACTAAACACGGCGAAGACTTACACAGCATCTAGTTACAAGAAACCTAGTTACAGACAAAAACCTGTGCAGAGAGAGACATGGGAGTGTTTCTTTTGTCACAAAAAAGGTCACTTGATTAGAAGTTGTTTTTTAAAGGAGAAACATGAGATTGACAATAAGAACACACAGAGTTCACAAACTAGGTACAAGAAGTCCCCTTGTTGTTCACGTTCCAAATAAAAGTCCTTACAGCAAGCTCTGGGCTTGATGAAATGCAACAGGCTATAAAAACTTATTATATTAATTATTATTATTTATTTTATAATAAATAAAATTTCCTATTCCCACTCTTAGCTTAGCATCTGGGTAGAAAGAATAGCTAAGTTTAGTTAGGATTTTGTTATTTTGGGAAGGCAAAAGTATATTTCAGATAGTACAGTTGAGAATAGATAGATAGAATTATATTAAAGGTAAGTACCATTGAAATTCGCAGATGCAAATTTCTTTAAAAAGAAAAAAGGGAATGTGGAAGAGGCTTGAAGGAAGAGAGAATTTCATGCATGCAAGACAGAAAGCTGGAGACGTCATCTGTCAATCAAGGTGAACATTCCAAATAGAATGTTCCCAGGAAAGTCATTTGGAGAGTCAAGCCAGGCTGGAGAGGGAAGAAGCTGGGAACAGGTCCCCTGTTAGCTTCTGTCCTAGGCTGAAGGCTCTTGGCTTTGGAGAGGGGAGGCGAGAAGAAGGTTTTGTGTGGCAGATGGTGGTCGTGGAACCTGAAGAACTGATTGTATATTTGAGATTTGAGTTGAAGGAAGAAGAAAGAAGATTAAACAGTTGTCCTCCATCTCCCTGACAGACTTTGTGTCACAGCTGTGACAGGACTGACATTTCCCAAAATCCTCCTAATAACCCTCCTTATAGACTAGGGACAACCCTATTCCTCTCACCTCATCTTACCTCAGTCCTCCATCCTGTTGTTCCCAATAAATCCCCTTACTTGAGAAAGGAAGAGAAAAGGGTGTTTCCTCATAAACCTCAAAGTCCACTGGGTGGAGGGGCGAAGCCAAGGGCTTCAGAAGAGGATGGCGAAGGGAGGGATTGAGGGAGGAGGAGGAGGGTAGGAAAAATAGTAATCAATTAGCCATTAGTAGTGATCAATAGGCAACCCCAGAGTGTCCCCTCTAGTAGTATCTCTCTGTCTCTCAAAAGTATTTCTATCTCTGTTACTACTAGGCACCCTGAGGTTTCCCCCAGTATCTCTCTAGTCAGCCAGAGTATATCCTGTATTACAACTAGAAATATTCTTCACAGATGATCCTATTTCTAATTCAGAGGGAGGTGCTGGCCGGCGGGAGGCCGTCACCCTGCAGCACCCCAGCAGAGAGAGATTTGGGAGGCGTTTCATGGTCAGGCCCAGACAGGGCCATGTGCTTGCTGGGCTTCACATCGGATACGAGAGGTAGAGAAGAACCTCATTTAATGAATGAATGAATGAATGAATGAATGAGGTTAAACGGAATGACTCCGACACAACCACCCGGAGCGTCATCCTAAAACAAGCTGCCTCTGGGAGCCTCTTCCAAGCCTGTTCTCAGCTCACCTTCGTCCCTTGGGCTTTAGTCCGCGTGTCTGGGGAGAGATGCTGAAAGTCCCTGGCCTTCCTGGAGCCTGCTCGAGCGCCTGCTTCGAGCTGTGCTTTGTGGAGACGGGCTCTGCTGGTCTTTCCTCCCAGAGAGCCGAGCCCAGGGTGGCCCCTGGGCCTCGGGCACTCAAACCCATTCACACCTCCAGCTTAAAAAGACCCAGCACAAAGGGCACGAAGGCCCGGGGGCGGCTGGCTGCCTTCCTATCTGGGGGCCACTTTTATCCATGCCCAGGCCACCTAGGGAGGGGGCACTCGCTCTAGATGCCGGCCCAGGGAAGAAGGGAAGGACTCCAAAGGGACCTGTCAGAACCTGGTCTCCTTTGACAAAGAAATCGCCTTCTGCAAAGCCACGTCAGATGTCTCAGGGCTGTGCTGAAAGTCAGGATTTGGGTTTGTGTGTGACTCGCCACTCCCGTGACCCTGTCTGTGTTCAAGCTGCATGGGCCTCAGTTTCCCCATCTGTAAAGTTGGGGGCTCACCGGCTTCTGAAGTCTTCTGCAGTTCTACATTCTGACGTCGAGGGCTACACAACTGCTCCCAGAGCGCGATGTTTTAGGAAGCCACAGCGATGCCTCCTCACCAGGGATTTTCTAGAAGTCACATCCCAGTCATCGGGGGTTGGACCGGCTCGTTCTGTGGGTCAGTCCTTTTCTCTCTCGAGCCCCAGAACTCCTGCCTCGCCTTGTTATCATGGCCCCTGTTGTCACGGCTTGTCAGAGCTTCTCTGACCTCTCGTTCCATCTCCAAACGTCCTAAGACCAAGAAGGGCCGCCGAGTTCCTCCTCTGTCAAATCAAGGCTCCTTCCGGTCCGGAGGAGGAAGGCCGCTCATTGGGGGGGGGGGGGGCAGAAACAGCAGTTCAAGCCCATTTCCAGTTGGTCTGCGTAGGTGGAACGAAATCGGTCCAAGTCAGAAGGGGGTGATGGACCCTGGAGGGTCCCAGAGGCAGATTCAGCGGGAAAGAAAAACGATGAGGATGCGTGTTAGAGCCGCCCCTGGAGGGGGCCACAAGCCCGGGGACCCATTGAGCTGGAAGCGGAGGTCTGGGGCTCCTCAAGCCACTGAATAACCTGGAGAGGAGAGGACGGCGAGGTCGGGCCTCGGCATCCTCACTAACCCTGCTGAGGAGGATCCCCCGGAGGAAAGGCGAACAGTCTTGGCTCGCTCCTCCTCTTCCCTGTTTGTGTCATCATCCTCTGCTGGGGAGCCAGGCCTCTGGGTCTCCTCTCGGTGGGATCCACCTAAGAAGGCGTCTTTTCTAGCTGACCTGCAGGGCAGACTCCCAAAGCTCGGGAGAGCCCTCCTATCCCCCTTGGCCCCCACACCCCTTCTGGCTCCCCTCCCTGTCTGGGCTGGGGCTGACGCTCTGCCCACCCACCCTGGAAGGCCATTTGGCTTCCATTTTGTTCTGCTGATTGGATTGACCTGGGGGGGAGGATAGGGGGGGCAGCTGGTCTGTGAGTCCTTTTCTCCACCCAGATGCTGGGCCTTCTCTAGGGAGCTGTGATTGGACAGCTCAGCCCTAGCTCAGCTGTAGTTCTTCCTCCATGCCAGACCCTGTTCTGAGCTTGGGGGGTGCAGAGAAGGCCTAGGACAGCCTCTGCCCTCAAGGAGCTTACAGGCTAATGGACTTGGACCGAATGGGCCTCCAAGGTCCTTTCCAGCCCTTAGCAATGGCTCTCTGCCTCAGTTTCCTCATCTGTAAAATGAGAGGAGAAGGCGGTCTCTCCGCCCCCCCCCCAGGATACACTGGGGTACTGGCAAAATGATTTCACTGGAGACATCTGATGGCTAAAACGGCTTCTTAGTGAAAGCTCCAAGTTCTGTATGATAGAGAAAGCAGGAGAGACAGTGGGAGCATAAGAGGACTCACTGGCATCTGAGCCGGAGAAGCCCTGCTCCCGGCTCTGCTCCCTGTGACCCTGGACTCCTTCTTCTAGTCAGAGGGGCAAGGCAGGATGTCGCCATATTAGGGGGGGGCTGCCTAATTTTTTTAGTTACAAAGAAGGGTTTGTTCTAGAGTGGAAGCCCCCCCCCCCAAAAAAAAGCATATATATAAAATGTGATGTAAGGACAAAAGGTATCCATAAAATGTTCTGAAAGGAAAAAAACTTAGTTTGCCCCCAAGGGTCTCAGAAAGGACTTTAATCTGTAAAAGGAGAGGATTGGACCAAACATCCTCCCACGTTCCCTCCAGCTGCAGTCCCATGAACTTTCCCAAGTTTGTCCAATGCACCATCGGACAGCTTCCTCACTCTTTGGGGCCTGAGGCCGTCGTCCCCCTCCCCAGGCTTCCAGCCCCTCCTGTTCCCCAGCACTCCTCCAGGATCGCCAGCACCGAGGGGCTCAGGGATGGCACCTGTGAATTCCTGCCCTGCCCTGGAATTCTTCTGTCCCTGGAGCCTGGAAATTGCTTCTCGGTGTTTTGCACACAGTAGATGCTGAGTAAGTTTTCGTGGAGTTTGGAGTCAGCATCGAAGCCAGGTGCACCCTTGGCTTCCCCTTCTCGTCTTAGGTTCCAGCAAATCCTATCAAGGGCACCTTTCGTGTACCTACTATGTGCCATGGCACTGTGCCAGGCACGGAGGACACAAGGGAAGGAGCCAGCTTGTCTCCCACCCTTAAGGAACAGCGTTCTAACCAGCCGCCATCTTCCTTTGCCCTCTCCAACTTGCAGTTCCATCTTGAGAGAGACCATGGACCATCTCTCTGTTCTGCTGACTTTCTGAACTTCTTTTTCTTCTGCTGCCTCCCGCTGGATGACCTGGCCTTCCCCTCTGATCTCTGTCCTCCCGGCTCCTGTCTGTCCTTAGCCTACCACCCTGCTTTGCCCTTCCATGCCAGGGTGTGCCCTCATCCAATGCCAGTCTTCAGAGATGCCCCCTGGGCCCACTTCAGTCTATCGCCAACCTCCTTTCCCAGTCCAGGCCAAGTTCTCCTGCTCATGGCCACTGATTCCCCTAAGAGTAAAGAGGCCTGTGCTCAGTGGGCTCACGTCCATCTGAAGCCAATCCATTACCTCCATCGTGGCTGTGGCCTTTGGGGAGTTGAAAACTAGCTCCTTCTCGAAGCCCTAAACTTGGCCATCAGGCACTCAATGGACAGACATTTATTAAGCACTTACTGTGTACCAGGCACCTACAAAAAGGGAAGGCGAAGCTGCCCCTGCCCTCAGGGAGTTCACATCCCCTCAGGGCAGACAGCATCAATGAAATGAGTACCAGCTGGCCTGAGGAGAAAAGGATGCCTGCAGACGCCGTTAGGGCTTGTCTTGAAGGAATGCAGGTAGGATTTGGGGGGTTGTTAATGCTGTAGAACTTCCTCTTGAGATGGTCCCTTCTCTTCCTCATTGGGATGCTCTCAGACTGTGATGGATGATGTACCGTGTGCCAACGGATGTCCCCAATAGAATCCTGCTGTCAAGAATTCTCTCATCCTAGCCTGGCTGGCATCATTTCTAGCCACTAAGTTTATTATTTCCCCCTTCTGTCACAGCCTATCACTGAGCTATGGGAACTGGGTTTCTCCCTGGCACTTCACTGCACTTTGTCCCTGAACCGTGAGGCTGCCTGGATTGCATCCTCAGCCCCTGGGACATCTGTCGCTCTCTCATTCGCTGCTCTGTGGGCCTGGGTGAGGGACATCTCGTGGAAACCTCAGATGATCAATTGAGAGCTGGGAGGGACCAATGCAGACTCCCGAGGTACACCGGGGCCACAAGGGCAACCGCAAGGAGTCTGCATTCCACTGGGGGATACTAGTAAACGGGTAAATCCGAAATAATGTGAGCACTGACTGCTGGAGAGATCAGGTAGGGCTTCCCGTGGGAGGTGACCCATGATCTGAGCTTTGAAGGAGTCTCAGGACCTTTAAAGGGCTCCTGTCCATTCACTTGGGCTGAGTCTAGAGCCAGAAAACATCCAGGTCCTTTTTCCTTTCATCTCAGCTCCATAGTAGTCACCATCTTGTTTCCTCCCTTCTCCAGAGACCATACCAGCAGCCCCCTGCACTCTGGTGCAGTCCTGAGGAAGTGATGCTCTTGGGGAGAAAAGCAGGCCTGTGGTCCTGTTGCCAGGGAGCCAGGCCTATAAAGAGACAGAACAGAACACCCAATCTGAGCCCATTGTTCTCTTTCCAAGATGTGTCTCCGGCTCCTTTCTCAGACCTAGTCCCTGTTTTTTCTGTTAAGTTCTCTTGGCTTCTGGTGCCTTTTTTTCTTTTACAGATACTTTTCTATCCCGGCAATTTTTGTTTCTTTCTGTACCAGACGGACCAGTTCAAATCAGGACCCCTTCTTTGGCCAGAGATCACAGCCCGTCCGTATGTCAGAAGCAAGACTTGGGCCATTTCTTCCAAAACCCAGGACTGGCCTTGGTCTCTGTCCCACACTGTCTCTTTTGATGACTCCTAGAATCCCAGACTCAGATTTGGATGGGACCTCAGAGACCCACTGATCCAACTCGCTGAATTCTGTCTCTAACATCTTAATCCTCCATCACGCACCTCCGAGAGATGGAGAGTTCACTACCCCTAGGTCCACCCAGCCACTTTGGGGCACTGCCAACCCTTAGAAAGATGTCTTTGGTCAACTGGAAAATGAGCCTTTGAACATGCAGCTCCCAGAACCAAAGCCAGCAGCCCAAATGTGTGTAGTCACATCAGCATAGTCCCCACAGCCTGAAACTCATATCACTTCAAGTTCACACTCCATCCCACTCCACTTCCATTGTTAAACTCATGGTCCAGGTCCTCACGTGCTCTATTCAAAATGGCAGCCCTAGGGGGCAGCTGGGTGGCTCAGTGGATTGAGAGCAGGCCTAGAGACGGAAGGCCCCAGGTTAAAATCTGGCCTCAGACACTTCCTAGCTGTGTGACCCTGGGCAAGTCACTTGACCCCCAGGGTCCCCCCAGGACTCTCTCCTCCCTCTCTTCCTCCTCCTCATCCCTAAATTTGGGCAACCATGCCAAACCTAGGCTCTACCATAATAAGCCTCTTATCTTCTCTTTTGGAAATCTCATCCCTTTCCATTGGTTCATTGACCACATCTATGAAGGTAATTTCCAGTTTTGTACCGTGAGCTTTGGTCTCACCCTCGAGCTCCAGGCCGTTGGTCGTTCATTCAGCAGGCATCTCCAAAGTGCCAGTCTGTCTCGTGCCAGGCACTGGAGATACATCTTTTAAGAATCTCAGGTTCTTTTGACAGCTGCCTACTGGGAGCAACATGGTGTAGTAGGTGGTGAATCAAGGTGTCAAATCCCACCTCAGACACTTGGGAAAATCACCTCATCAACCTGGGCCTCAGTTTCTTCCTTTGTAAAATGAGAGGGCTGGATAAGATCACTTCTGGCTATAGATCTGTCAATGGCTTCCTGTTACCTCTGGGATGAAACCTAATCTTTCAGTCTGGCCCTGGCCTGCTTTTCCTGCTTTCATACATTCCATGTTCCATCTGAGCTGGGTCTGAAGCCGTTTTCCAGACTCCATATGGTGTCTCCCACCTCTTGCCTATTTGCATAGGACTCCCACCATGCTCAGCATTCACTCTCCTCCTCCTCCATGCCCCTCTGAGTCCCCCTGCTTCTTCACAGCTCAGCCCAAGCACTGCCACCCACTTCAAACCTTCCCTGATTTCCCCAACCAACGGGGTCCTTTTCCAAAGCACTGTTGTCTCTCTTCCCCATCGTGCCCTACCTTGTATCATTCTCTGTGTCCGTCCCTGTCTTTCGCCACAGAAAGGTTGGTGGTTGTGATTGGGAAACTGAGCCTCACCAGCGTCCCAAACCAGCTTAGCTGCAGCCAACCCTTCTAAAGTGTGGTAGAGACGCCCGTCGCTCTTTTGATGGTGTGACGCAAGCCGCCGAGTCAAAGATGGATCCTGGGGGGCACAACTGAGGACAGAGAGAAAGAAGAAGAACTTGGCCATTTGGGGAGGCTGGCCATGGTCCTCGTTGGGAAACAAGAAGACATATGCTGCGGGGCAGAAGCCTGGGCAGAGAGAGCTTTGAGATCCCAAGCGGCAAGTATAGGGACATGGCCAGGCATCATGTGCGATTGGTTTGATTCATTTTGAAGTTTACAAGCGTGACGGGAAAGGAGCGTTTCCAGAGTTTTAAAGGGAAAAGATTATGTTGGGAAGCCATGAATCTCCTACATACTACTTGCTTTTGTTGTTGTCATTTTAAGCAGAATCCCTTTAGAAGTTCTAGAGAGACCTCAGCAACCTGCACCCCCAAAGGACTCCCCAATAGAGCATACCTGCAGAATGGTCATTCAGGTTCTACTTGGAGACCTCCAAAGAGAGGGGACCCCATTCCACCTTGGGGCAGCCCTTCTATTTAAAACCCTTTTCCGCTCTTAGAATCAATACTCTGCATTGGTTTCAAGGCAGAAGAGCATTAAGGGCTAGGCAACAGGGGTGAAGGGACTTGCCCAGGGTCACGCAGCTAGGTAGTGTCTGAGGCCACATTTGAACCCAGGACCTCCCATCTCCAAGGTCTGGTTCTTTATCCATTGAGCCACCCAGCTGCCCTCTGGGGCAGAGCTGTCTGGAGGGCTGCTGTGAGGACCGAACTGAACTAGCGAGTGTTCTACAAATCAGAGGGAGCCATGCCAGTGCTGCCTTTAATGATTATAGCAACACCCTTGGGTCCAACTCTTCCTGACCCTGTTTGGGGTTTTCTTGGCCAGGATGCTGGAGAGCTTTGCCATTTCCTTCTCCAATTCGTTTAACGGATGAAGAAATTGAGGCCAACAGGGTCAACCAATGCCCAGGATCACAGTGAGAAAGTGAATGAGGCTGGACTTGAACTCAGTTCTATCCACCTAGCTGCCAGGGATCCCCATTTCCTTCTATATGCCTTATATCTCCAATGGAAACTACCCTTGGAGAGGAGGGTCTTGTTTTTGTAAGTTCCAAAATCCTGCAGCTCTTCCCTATTACTTTTAGGGTCAAATGCAAACTCTTCTGGCATGAAAAGACCTTCACAACTTGACTCCAGATTATCCGTCACTCCCCTTCATCAGCCCAACTGTCTTGCTTTTTATCACACTGTCCCCTCCATCTCCTCCCTTCATGCCTTTGCCCAGGCTGGATCCCACACCTTCCGCTCCCTCCTCCCCTCCACCTCTTAGAATCTCCAGTTCCCTTCAAGTTCAGGGACCATCTTTTGCAGGAGGCATGCTCGGATCTCCCCAGCTGTTCCCACTCCTCAAAAGGACCTTGAATTCCCAGAGACAGGAGGTCCTGAGTTCAAGTCCCACCTTGAACACTTCCTAGTTGGGTGACCCTGGGCAAGTCACAACCTCCATCACCTAGCCCTGACCACTCTTCCGTCTTGGAACCACTGCAGGATTGTTTCGAAGATGGAGGACTCCCCATTCCTGCCCCCATCCTGAGGGGCTTCTCTGCCCAGGGTAGACTGTGCTGGAGCTGGGGAGGGGCTTCAGCCCTGTCCCATCTAGGATGCTAGTGAAACAGTAGCCAGGGTTTGCATACAACAGGCGCTCATTAAGAGCCACCAGAGTGGGCTCGGACAAGGGCCGGCAGGTGCCCTTCTAGGTCAGAGAAGGGGAAACAGGGCCGGGTGCCTCTGGACCTCCCGGTATGGGGAGTCAGTGCCTGCTGCGCGCCAGGCCGGTGGAGGAGGCTGCGGCGGCTCCGGAGGACGGAGCTGGAAGGCAGAAGGGAACACTGGGCGGAGAGACGGAGTGTTGGGAGGCTCTCGAGACCGCCGAGTCCAGCCGCCTTAGTTTTACAGGTGAGGGAACTGAGGCTGGGAGAGCTGCCCTCATTTGCGGCTTTCCCCGGGGTCTGCGGGACGGAGAGCCTCCCCTAGTGGAATCTCCCTCCCGTCGGGCTGCATTTGGGGCCGGGGACAGGAGCCTTCCCGGAAGGGGCTTCTCCTGTGGAGCCCCGCACCCAGCACGAGCCTGAACCAGCGGTCACTCATTCATTCATTCATTCATTCATTCATTCGCAGCTTCCTTATGTAAGTGGGCGCTTCCTGGGCTGATCGCAACCCCCCACCCCCCCCCACCCCCGGCCGTGCTGGGCGGCAGGCTGAGGGGGAAGGGTGCCCCCACCCCCCACCCACCCCCCCGCACCAGCTGGCCTCAGCCCGGGCCGCGCTGCGGCTCCCTCCTCCCCCGCCCCTCCCCCCTCCCCCGCTCTCCCGCGGGTGCAGCGGGCGGGGCGCGGGGGCTGCGCTGCAGGCAGGCGCGGAGGGAGCGGGCGAGGACGCGGCCGGCCATGGCGTGGCCCTGCATCAGCCGCGTGTGCTGCCTGGCGCGCCGCTGGAACCAGCTGGACCGCTCGGACGTGGCCGTGCCGCTGACGGTGCACAGTTACTCGGACATCGAGGACCCCCCTCCGCCCCCGGGGCCTCCCCCTGGGGCCCCCGCGCCCGGGCCCCCCGGCTCCCCCGGCCCGCCGCTCACCCAGTACCAGCGAGACTTCGGCGCCCCGCGCCGGGACCCGCAGCCCTGGCCCCGGCCCGGCCCCGGCCCCGGCGCCGGAGGGGGCCGCCGGGAGCGCGACAGGGAGCCCCCGGCGGCCCCCAGCGTCTACGTGCTCCCGGGGAGCGGCGGACTGGAGGCCGGCGACGGGGACCCCGGCTTCCTGAGGCTCCGCGCCCCCGCCGACGCCGCTCCCCTGCCGGTCACTACGTCCTACAGGTACGCGGGGGACGGTGCGGAGAGAGGGGGGACCCGAGCCGGGCAGAAGCGCGGCGGGCTCCCGGCTCGGGGATGGCATTGATCCCTGGAGGCAGGAAGGCAGAGGACAGTGACAGGCACCTCCCCCTCCCCCTCCCCCCTGGAAGGACCTGGCCGGGGGCAGCCGGCATCCCAGCCTCCCCCCCAGTGTCAGTGCCCAAGCCGCTGCCCGGGGACTCATTGGCTCTGTGCAGGTGTGACTGGAAGCTCCCGGCTCCGTTCGTTCTTCCCTCCTTCCTTCCTTCCTTCCTTTCACACGGCTAAAAGCGGTCTCCCTCCGGAGGCCAAGCAGGAAGAATGGAACCCCCCTAGCTCGCCCTGGGGGACCCCAGCGCTGCCCAGAGCCACCCGCACCCCCACGTGGCCCGAGCCCAGCAGCTCGGACAGCGGGACCATTGTCTTGGCGCCGCTCTCCTGCAGCCCAGTCCCCTTCCCCTCCCCCCAGGCAGTGCTGGCCAGTGGGCAGAGCGCGGGGGGAAGCTTGAGTTCAGGAGGCGCCTCCCGGCCCGCGCCGCGCCCCCAACTCTTTCAAAGCCCAAGTTCCTGAGCGGGTGCCGATCGGTATTGGCGGAGGGACTTTTCCCACATTTCAGGGGAGTCTCCGGGCTGCCCCTCCACCCAGAGCCTGGTTCGGGCCAGCTGCTCCGTCGCGGCTCCTTTGTGTTGTTTTCTATTTTAACCCAAAGTGCGGGCTTCGGATTTGCCTGGCTTTCGACGTTCTCCGTGTATGAGGAGAGAGCGGGGAGCCGCCGCCAGCCCGCCTGCCAGGCTTTGACCCTCGCTGGCTCCCTGACCCGGCAAAGTCACACGCGCCCAGAGGTCGGGAAGCTCGCAAGAGTTCCCTCCTCTGCGTGGAGCCGGCCGTCCCGGGCCAGCCCAGGCATTTGACAGCAACAATTTTACTTGGAATGCAAGTGGCCGTCCTGCTGTGTCCCTTCTCTCCGGGGAGAGATTCGCCCCAGAATCCAGATTCCAAAAGTCCTCAAAAGATTAGCCGCCAGCAGCGCCTCCTCAGCAGCCTCGGCCTGTGGGCAGATTTGAGAGGCAGCCCAGGACAGGGCACAGGCAGGACTGTAAGGACTTGGTCAAGACCAGGCCTAGAACCCAGGCCCTCTCCTGCCAGCTAGTCCGGTGGCCTTGGGCACTTCACGTTTTCTCTCTCCCCCTTTCCTTCCTTCCCTCCCTCCTCCTTTTCCTCCTTCTTTCTCTCCATCTCTGTCTCTGGGTCTGTCTCCCTCTTTGGCTCTCTCTCCTCCTCTCCTCCTCCTCATTCCCATCTCAATCTCTCTGTCTACCTACTTCCCTTCTGGGTCTCTTTCTCCTTTCTTTCTCCCTCTCCTCCTCCTCTCAATCTTTCCATATCATTGTTCTGTTTCTCTCCCTCTCCCTCCCTCCCTCCTTCTCTCTGTCTCTGTCTCTCTCTCTCCTCCCTCTCTCCTTCCATCTCTCTCTTCATCTCTCTCTCCCTCCCTCCTCTTTCTCTCTCCCTCCTTCTGTCTCTCCCTCTCTTCATCTCTCCCTCCCTCCCTCTGTCTCTCCCTCTCTTCCTCTCTCTCTCCTTCCCTCCCTCTCTTTCTGTCTCTTCTTTCTCTCTCCCTCCTTCCTTCCCTGTCTTTTTCTCCCTCCTCCCTCTCTCTCCATCTCTCTCTTCATCTCTCTTTCCCTCCCTCTCTCCCTCCTTCCTTCCATCTCTCTCTCTCCCCTCCCTCCCTCCCTCCTTCCCCCCTCTCTCTCTCTCTTTCTCTCTCTTTCTCTCTCTCTCTCCCCCCCCCCCCCCGTCTCTCTCTGTCTCTGATAAGAAGAAAAGAAATAGAGGTGAATTGGCTAGATTTGACAAGGATCAATTGTTGCAGGGCTTCCTGGGTGCTAGGCACTCCCCAGGACTCTAAATTAAACAAACATTCGTTAAGCATTTACTATGTCAGGCACTGGATGGTGGAAAAGATAATGGCTTCTGCCCTCAGGTGTCCATGCAGCTAGCAAGTCTTATGGGTGGGATATGAACCCAGGTCCTTTGACTCTCAATTCAATAAGGCATTGCCTCCCGGCCTTCTCCTCCTATGTTCCAGAGACCCGGTTGTCTCTCGCCTATCTGTGTGATCCCTTATGTCATCCAAGGCTCCTTGTTTAAGGGATCTGCTTTAAGGGTCCAGTCCTGAGACCCTTAGTGTTGGAGAGCGGTGGGGAAAGCGGGTTAGGGCTGGTGGTCAGTACCATGGAGAGAGGACTAGACGGCATATAACCTGCCCAAATCCGAGGAGGTGAGTCAGGACCATGGACAGAGACCAGGCGGTAACCCGCCGGTCCCCAGGAGCTTAGGGGAGGCAGTGAGCGCCTGTCTGCAGGCTTGTCTTTATTTAGCCCGCGTCTCCGCTGCCCCAATTCCCTGCTGGCTACAATTTAATCCCGCAAACATTTTGCTGGGGAATCATCAACATCCATCAAGATCGCTGTGGTCGTGGTTGCGGTTGGTAATTAGCAATCGCTGGTTTATTAAGAACCACTTGGGCTAAGCTGCTGGGGAACAGAGCTGCAACAGACCCAGCCTTTGCCTTGGAGCCTGAACCACGCCAATGGATGCTCCCTGGCCTCAGTGTGGGAGGCCTTCCGACTTCTGTCCATGGCCTCCCACTCGAGGAGCCCGCCCCACATGCCGGAGCAGACACCCTGCCTTCAAAGGGCTTGTAGTCTCCTAGACAATCCACACTATGGTACAAGCACATAGTAGGGATTTAAATGCTCATTAATTGGTTAAGATAGACGAAAATCCGGCATTTATGGCATGTGCCACCCCCGCGATCCAAATATTCTGTCAAGCCTAACCTCCTCATTTTATAATTGAAGTAACTGATGCCCGGAGATGTTAGGGAATTTTCCCAGGGTCACTAAGCCAGTGTGACTCCAGCACTGTGTCCCCTCTGCCCTGCTGCCTCCCAGGGGTGTCTATACACTCCATCAGCCCTCTTGCAATCCTTCTTCCTTTCAGTGTCAGGATGAGGCGACCCACATCTTTGCCAAGGAGAAACTCTCCCCTATGTCCTGAACTCTATATATGCCCCCAGGCCCTTGCTCTCCCAGTCATCCTCTCTCTGTCCCACATCTTCAGTCTCCTTTTTCACTAGCTTTTTTCTCCTCTACCTGTAAACATATTCAAGTCCTTGTGTACTTCTTTGACTTTGTTGTCTCTCCCTTCCCTTCACCATTAAATTATTTTAAAGAATGTCCTATACCTCATGTCCCTGTTTCTTTTCTGACCAACCAATCTTCAACCCTTCCATCTGCCACCTTGAAGTTATGCTCAGGAGTTACCAGGGAACTCCCCAATGCCAAATGCCCTGGCTTTTTCATAGCTCTCTCCCTGCTGGCCTTCTGTGGCATCTGACCCTGGTGGGTGTCTCACCCCCACTTCCTGGTTCCTGACCTCTTATTCTGCTCCTTCTCTGTCTCTTGTGCTCATTCTTCTTTCTCCCTTAATAAAGGTGTCTCCCATGATTCAGCCCCTCCTCTTCTCTCCTCACTGTTTCCCTTTGAGGGCTCAAAGGCTTACACCATTTCCACTATCACTTCCTTGTAGATGATTCCTCAGTCTCCATCTCCTGCCCAAGTTTCTTTCCTGAGCTACAAAACCACATTTTCAGCAGTCGGTGGAATAGTTCCATCTAGCCCCAAAGCATCCCAAGGGAGCTTGATCTAGCCTCCTATTAAAAAATCACCTCTGATGTACCCCATGATGCTTCCTAGCACAGCTCATTCTGCTTTTAGAGAGATCTAAGCATTAAGTTGTCCCTCATCCACCCCAGAGCCCATGGAGGGTTGGGGGTAGGCAAGGAGACCTACCAGAAAGGCCTCAGCTGGAACTGGTACCAAATGGGGAGGCTTCTCCCTCCGCTATCCTGTGTACTCCAGATTGCACCCTTACCTTCTTGTCAATGCCCATTTCCTCTTCTTGGTCACTGACACTTTTGTGCCACCCTCCTCACAATCCACCCTTGCTGGAAGGAATCCAGAATCTCCATGCCACTTTTGCCCAGGCTCACTCCTCCCTCCCCAGTGCTAATGGACCAATACCTTGTCCCCATGCACTTCTTGGGTCTTTCTGAAAGCTCTGTGGACAAGCTCTCCATTATATATTGTCTCCTTGAGAGCTGGAGCTGGATTTTCTCTTCATCCCCTGTGGGCTGGTGGCACAGAGTAGGATAAGGACCAGATAGTGTGATTTCGTTGTTAGGGGAAACACCTAAATAAGAAAACTTTCTTTACCCAGGCTGACCAGCATCTTCTCTGCCACCTTAGAATAGCCTTAGAAACCTATCTAAAACAATGAGAAGGTAAATGAGCTACCCAGGGCCACACAGCCAGGATGTGTCCAGGATAGGATAAACACAGTTTTTCCAATACTTCCTAAATGCTTTTTACTTACTTAATCCTTCACTTCTCAGGGTGAGCTGAAATCTGCCTCCTTGTAACTTCCATCTCTTGCTTCCAATTCTTCCATCTAGGGACTGGAAATCAAGTTAATCTCTCTTCTGGGTAACACGCACCAACCAGCTTTTCAAGCACTTGAAGCTCAAAATCACATCTTCCAGGAATGTCTTCTTTTGCCCTCCCTTTATTGCCTTTCCTTCAGTGTCCTCCAGGTTTTTGTTGTCCCTTTTAAGAGATGAGCTCCCCAGGGCAGGATACACTTCCTCTATCAATGAAGGCTGAATGAGCATCTTGGGCTCTCAGGACACACTGCAGATTCATGGGGAGCATGTGGGCTTGGAAACCTCCAAGGTGGGGGGCGGGGGAGTTCATGTGTTTTGTTTATGCATTGCTAATTTGCCTTTCTCCTTAAGAATATTTTTTGTATTTTTATCACTTTCATTTCCAAATCTATTCTTCCCCCTCTCCCCTATGAGAGCCACCTTTGCCACAAAGAATCCTTCAGCAACTAAGCAAAATACATCAGCCAGAACTAAGAGGGTATCCAAAGTTTCACACCCAGAGTCCTCTGCCTTTGCCAAGAGAGAGGAAGACATGTTTTCTTATTTCTTTTTTGGGGGCCACATTTGCCCATTATGTAATAATGATAGTATTATTATTGTTCTCTCTTATGATTAGAGATATATTAATTAAATTATTATGAATTAGACAAATTAGAGATATATTAAATTATTTTATTATAGTATAGATTTTATTGTATTTATATTATATTTTCCATATTATGTATAATTATAATGATAAATACTAATATACTATTAATATATCATTTATTAATAATAAAAACTAGGGTTCAATAGCTTTTGTGGTGATTTTTCTCTGTAATATTGAAAGTTAATATTATGCCAAATGTAATATTTGGAAATTGGTTTGGAAATATACTATTAGTTTAAAAAAAGATTGTTGTGGTCGCCATTTATGAAATAATTAACCCTTAAGTCACAAGGATGATAGTAGGTTTTAATGATTTAATTTTAATATACATATAGTCTAAGGAGGGAAGGAAATAGAAAAATATTTCCTAGCCTACCACCCTAATCTTACCAGTCCATGAGAGCATCTTCTGTCAGAGCTACCAACCCAAATTGCACAAAGCCCTCCAGAGGAGAACCTGATCTCCTCTCTGGTCTCATTTTTTATAGTTCTCTTTCTATATATCAATTCCAAGTTAATTGTCACTCCCTTTCCCTGTGTGCTAGTCTAGCACATCTCAGGAACCAATCAAAGTCTCTCTGACTTGGACTGGTAACCCTATGTTCCTAGGGCTCTTAACCTGTGACCTCTGTTTGGAGCTGTCCAGCCATGTTAATGGGCTGGCTCTGATGAGCAGAAAGTTCAAGAGGCTGGGAGGAAGGGGTTCCCTTTACACATCTTATTTGTATTGTTATACTCATTGCATATGGCTTTCCTGTAACAATGCTCTGGATTTCCTCTTCCAATCCAAACGCACACTGGCAGACTGGGGTCCCCAGAGTATGACTGGGAATACCCCTGAGGGAAACTGGGCTTCTTCTGTCATGATCTCAAGCCTTCCTTCTAGGGTATTCTCCCAATCAATCACCAGTTGGTTGTTGTTCAATTGTTTCAATTGCATTTAACTCTTTGTGACCCCTTTGGGATTTCCTTGGCAAAGGTGCTGGGCTGGTTTGCCATTTCCTTCTCATTTTACTCATGAGGAAACTGAAGCAAACAGGATTAAGTGACTTGCTCAGAGCCTCACAATTAAGCATCTGAAGCTGCAGTTGGACTTGGAAGATGAATCGTTCCATCCAAAGTGGCCCCTCACTGCCCCCATCACCAATGATTAATACCCTAATATCATTCAACCAATCAACATCGATTAACTTGAAATTGAAAAAATAATTACTTTCTACTGGCATCCTTTGTTTGTATTACCAAAATTTCCCACAGCATTCTCCTTCCAGAGAGCTAGTTTATGTAACACAAAATATTTTACAAGATGATTTATGCAAAGCATTTCTCAAACCTTATAGTATACCACAAAGGCTGGCTATCACAGTGATGATTAAGAGGCCCATCACAGAGGACCCAGGAAGGTAGCCTGAGTCACACAGAAAGGGGGAGGTGCAAGAGAGGAGAAGGGCTGATCGGTAATGTCAGATGCGTCAGAGAAATCGAGGATGGGAACTAAGAAGGGACCATTGGTCACTTGGGCAGATGAGGTAGGGGTGATGGGCATAGATAACCCCCATCGGACTCCCTCACCAGCCAGGAGTTTTACTGTGAAAGGAAAGAAAGCTATGAGAGAGTGTCTTGAGGGGATGGAGAGATCTAGTCCAGTGAGTATTTTTTCAGGACTGAGGAGACTGTGGGTTTGTAGGCAGCAAGGAAGGGAGAGATAGGTAGGGAAAGACTGAAGGTTAGAGGGAAGCAATGCTTGTAGGGGCTCTCTGGTGGGGAAGGCTGAAGGGAATGGGATGGATGCCACCTGTAGAGGGTCTGGCTTTGGGAAGGAGGACCATCGCCAAGCCTTCCATAAACCCTTCTCTCTCCTCCGCATTCCTGGGGCATTCGAGTACCTTTCCTGGTAATGATCCAGGTCTGTTTTATGATGTGGTTCCCTGGGCAATTCTGTCATCTCCCTTGAGACTATGAGCTCTTTGGCCTCCAGGAGGGTGGCTTAGCCAAGTGCCATTTTCTAGCAGCCCACAGTAAGGTTTTCCAAATGAACCAACAGTCCCAGGAGGCGTTAGAGATGGACTTGGGTATCTTGTGCCTTTCTTGTGCTGAACTAAGCTTTTAAGCTAATTCCTCTGCCTTCACCATAGGCAGCTCTCCCCATCTTTGTGAATATCTAGGGTAGAGGCTGCCCCGGGTCTCAGTGATGGATTCTAGGGCTTCAGAATAACCTGGGGGGCCTTTTGAAGAGATGGGTGCTCAGGTCAGCTTGGTGCTGCCATTGTCTTCGGCAACAGGAGGAACTGGGATCTCGGATGACCTTGGGCCATTGGGATGTTTTACCAATTTAGGCACAACCTGCCCTACCATGGCCCAGCCTCTGCCCAGCTGCTCAGGACAGAGCCCGACATTGGTGTGGCCATGTGGCACAGCTCCCCCCACCTCCTGAAGCAAATGGAAGACGGGGCAGACCCTGGGGTAGGGAGGGATCCTGTGAAGACAGCCTAGCTAAGGCGCTGGAGCTTGTGTCCTCCCCAGGAGATAAGACTCTCTCCTTAGGTGGCCCCAGATATTTTCTGGACATCACATCTCTGGCCTCATGGGCACAGCCAATTGCCAAGGAGGAAACATCCTAGTTGCTCCAAGGAATGAGGAGGCCTTGAGACCCCTGAGACAGCTAAACTTCCCTTCACTGTCTTCTTCCCACTACAGAATGTCCTAATAGATAGCATGCCTCACTTGGAGTCAGGAAGGTTGGAGTTCAAATTCTGCCTTTCATGGTTATGGTCTTTTTCATGCTGAATACCTTATGAAGGCTCTCTGAGACTCAACTTCCTCATCCATCAAGTGGGCTAACAATAGTGCCCAGCTCCATGGGTTATTGGGAGAAGTGAATAAAATAAAGTGCTTCACAAACCTTCAAATGCTCTCTTTCCATATGATATACCTAAAGGTCTGCAGACATGGAGAATCATAGGGATGGGAGCCCTGAGGTTGTGTAACAACAATAACAGCATTTACAGAACACTTGGTGCAAATATAATCACATTTTTACATTCTCACAGCCTTGGGAACTTAGTGCTATTTTAATCCCCATTTTGCAGATGAGGAAACAGAGGCAGAGGTTTGACTTACCCCAAGTCAAACAGCTAGTAAGCATCTAAGGCAGGACTTGAACTTAGGTCTTCTTGGCTTTGGGTACCACCAAGCTGCCTCCATTCTACTTCATCGTGAACTTACCAACAACATTTGTGTGTGTGTGTATCTTCCCCTCTCCCCCTGTAACACAGTTCTAGGCACCCAAAGGGGAGGGAGGATCTGTACATGAATGACTGAGCCTTCATTACAGAGTAACGATTCTGCTCTGTGCCCCAGACAGGAATATCGACCCTGGCCTGGCACCAAGCCTTCACGACCCGTAAAGAACAAACCAACCTCTATCATCGTGACTGACTATAGCGTGAAGGAGAGCAGCTACCGGGCTGACTTCAAGGTAAATCTCCCTGTGAACTAAGCTCCAGGAGAGGCTCCCCCTTCCAGGTGGTTCAGTTCCCTGAGCCCATCTCCTCCCCACCCCCACCTGCCTGTGTGCCTGCCTGCAAGCATGGGCTTTATCTCTAAGTGCCAGGCAACAACTCTTAAGTGCCTACTGTGTCCCTGGCAGTTCCAAGCACCTACTATGCACTAAGCACCTCTCAGTGCCTATTGTTTGCCAAGTACCTCTAAACGCCTACTGTGTACCAGGTACCTCTAAGCACCTACTGTGTACTAGGCACCTTTAAGTTCCTACTGTGTTCCAGGCACCTCTAAACACCTACTGTGCACCAGGCACCTCTAAGTGCTTGTTGTGTGCCAGGCACTTCTAAGTTCCTACTTTATCCCTGGCACCTCTAAGCACCTACTGTGTACCATGCACCTCTAAGTTCCTACTCTATCCCTGGCACCTCTAAGCACCTACTGTGTACCATGCACCTCTAAGTTCCTACTCTATCCCTGGTACCTCTAAGCACCTACTGTGTACCAGGCACCTTTAAGTTCCTACTGTGTTCCAGGCACCTCTAAACACCTACTGTGCACCAGGCACCTCTAAGTGCTTGTTGTGTGCCAGGCACTTCTAAGTTCCTACTTTATCCCTGGCACCTCTAAGCACCTACTGTGCACCACGCACCTCTAAGTTCCTACTCTATCCCTGGTACCTCTAAGCACCTACTGTGTACCAGGCACCTTTAAGTTCCTACTGTGTTCCAGGCACCTCTAAACACCTACTGTGCACCAGGCACCTCTAAGTGCTTGTTGTGTGCCAGGCACTTCTAAGTTCCTACTTTATCCCTGGCACCTCTAAGCACCTACTGTGCACCACGCACCTCTAAGTTCCTACTCTATCCCTGGTACCTCTAAGCACCTACTGTGTACCAGGCACCTTTAAGTTCCTACTGTGTTCCAGGCACCTCTAAACACCTACTGTGCACCAGGCACCTCTAAGTGCTTGTTGTGTGCCAGGCACTTCTAAGTTCCTACTTTATCCCTGGCACCTCTAAGCACCTACTGTGCACCACGCACCTCTAAGTTCCTACTCTATCCCTGGTACCTCTAAGCACCTACTGTGTACCAGGCACCTTTAAGTTCCTACTGTGTTCCAGGCACCTCTAAACACCTACTGTGCACCAGGCACCTCTAAGTGCTTGTTGTGTGCCAGGCACTTCTAAGTTCCTACTTTATCCCTGGCACCTCTAAGCACCTACTGTGCACCACGCACCTCTAAGTTCCTACTCTATCCCTGGTACCTCTAAGCACCTACTGTGTACCAGGCACCTTTAAGTTCCTACTGTGTTCCAGGCACCTCTAAACACCTACTGTGCACCAGGCACCTCTAAGTGCTTGTTGTGTGCCAGGCACTTCTAAGTTCCTACTTTATCCCTGGCACCTCTAAGCACCTACTGTGCACCACGCACCTCTAAGTTCCTACTCTATCCCTGGTACCTCTAAGCACCTACTGTGTACCAGGCACCTTTAAGTTCCTACTGTGTTCCAGGCACCTCTAAACACCTACTGTGCACCAGGTACTTCTAAGTTCCTACTTTATCCCTGACACCTCTAAGCACTTACTGTGTGCCAGGAACCTCTAAGTTCCTACTATGTGCCAGGCACCTCTAAATGCCTACTGTGCACCAGGCACCTCTAAGTGCCCACTGTGCGCCAGGTGTGATGCAGAGTCCTGTTGATACATGGATGCTTGGTTTTGCAGGTCCCAGAAGGGAGGAGAAAGTTCTCGCCGAACCCTTCTGCTGTCTTCCAGGCCTCACCCGCTCCCATTCTGCACGTGTGACCATCCACACCTGCCCGGTCTGCTGGCAGGAGGGGCAGAGGTGGCAAAGAGGAGAAGTGTGCTTATGCCAGCTGGGGTGGGTCAGCAGGGGGCAGCCCCTGGCTCTTGGCCTGGGAGGCTCCAATGGTCACAGTGGCCACAGCACACCTGTCTATGCCAGCGCATGCTCACACTGTTGGGAACACCCCTGGCTTTCCCAGGACCAGGCTCACAGCTCGGTGGCCAGGATTTCTGCTCATAACTGCCCAGACCTCCTTATGGGCAGAATAGGTGGCCCAAGAATATCGCACAGAACACAGGGAAGAAAATGCCCCCAAAGGCCTTGTTCTCCAGTCCTTGAAGCAAGTCCTCTCCCATGGGAGCTCTGAGGGTTTTCAGAGGCTCAGCCCACCCAGATTTCACCCTCATTTCCAAACCAGGAAGGGTCTGATCATCCTTCATGAGCCCATTTAAACCACCTTTCATTTCGAGAATCCAAAGGAACGAGCGAGCGAGAAGGGGATCTATTCTGCTTTGGGCCGATCTGTCCCAACAGCTCAAACAAGTGCAAGATGGTCGTGAGGGTGAATTCTGGGAGATTTTTACCTTTCCTCTTTTCCCAGGATCCCCCTCATTTCTTATGGATTTTCCACAACAGAGATGGCAACTATTTTTTTTCTCCCAAGGGAAAGCTCTTGACTTTTCTGAGAAATGACTCTTTGCACATTTATGTTATCCAAAAAATAGATCGCCTTGAAACCCTAACATATTGCCTGCGTGTTAGTTAAGTGAATGCGAAATAACCAGAAATCATTTCCCTCCAGGAGGACAACGATATTCCCAGAGCTGCATTGGAGATGCCGCCATTTTTAATTCCCTTTTGGACAAGATGCATTTTTAAGCTTATAGATACAGACTTGCTCTGGGATTTCTTGGTGAAGGGAATTCCCCAATGAGAAAACTCCCTCTACTAAGTCAGATCAACACCGTCTCTGACATGAATAGACTTATCGAGCTTTCTAGAGTCCTGAGACTTGCTCCAGACCACTTATAGCCAGAATATGTTGGAGGCAGGATTTGAACCCAACTCTACCTGGCTCCAAGCCCAAGAGCTACTCTGCCTTTCTTTAGCAGGGGAGAAGGGGGAAGAACACAGGCTCTAGAGTTAGAGAATCTGTGTTCTCCAAAACTGCCTCTGATACTACCTGTGTGACCTTCCCTTCACCTCAATTTTTTTCCTCTGTAAAATGGGAGGGTTGAATTAGCTGGCATCTGAGTTCAAGTCCAGCTCTTAGGTCTATGATCATTCCTTAAACGATAAAAGACGATGAACAAGAATATTGACTTTTAATCTTTAAAATGACACAGAAAAGTGTTATTTCAACTAATTTCATGTAAATTATTACTGAACTTTTTTGGTGAACCAAAAGATCTTTTCCAAGTATAAGCATGAACTCCAGTCGTCCTTAGACTTGTCCCATTTTAACAAAGCATTGCTTTGAGTTAGATCATTGTGCTGGGGTTAGATCGGTGTCTTTTCTAGAGACTTCTCCGAGATTGAATGGAGGCTGCCATTATGGGGTCAGTGTTCAGAGCCAACAATTTGGGGACCACGTCTAAACACGGCCTCTGTCTGGCATCCTCAGAGCCCGAGGCTCAACCTTTCCACATACTGCAGACTCGGTGGCTTCAGGATCATGCCCATCCCTTCAGCTTGGCACGGCCAGGCTTACACTTGAAGCCCGAGTACTTTTGAGGATCCTGCCCTATTCCGGTTGGGTTGGAGGATTCCCAGGGTGGCAGACTCTTGGGCTGTGATCAACGTGAGCTCTTCCCAGCCTCCCCCAAGGAATGACTCACGGTCTGACCTTGGGCTCTTTCGGCTTATTTCTGCTAAAATGGTCACGTTCTGGCTGACCTGGTTGGCACCTCCTTAGGAATGACGAAGAACTCTGACCCAATTCAAGCAGATCCTCTGTGGATTTGAACTTAACAGAAAGAAACCTCCCCAGAGACATTTCTCGAGCTTTTATTTCAACTTTAGGTACAAATACGAAGCACACATATGCACTGAGAGCATGACTGTTGAGCATGTTGACCTGCCTTCTAAGCCTTGGCTTCTCCAGCTCACCCAAGTTCTTTGTTCAAGTCTCTCTCCTCACGGTCAGTCTCTCTCTCTCACCTTGGTCTTCCATTACTACTCCTGGGGCTCCAGCCAGGCCACTGGAGAGTGATAGAGTAAGACCTGTGGATGGTCTTCCCCAAAGCATCCCTCTATTGCACTTCCTCATTGCTAGAAAATCTTTGGGACACAGTGTATGCACTAAAGGTAATATCAGTGGATAGAGCACCAGGCTTAGAGATGGGAGATCCTAGGTGGAAATCTGGCTTTAGACACTTCCTAGCTGGGTGACCCTGGGCAAGTCACTAGACTCCCATTGCTTAGTTCTTATCGCTCTTCTACTTTAGAACCAGTACACAGTATTGATTCTGAGACAGGCGGCAAGGATTAAAAAAAAGATAATTGGAAGAAAATAGCAGAAAGGAAGAGGGAGACTTTTAGACCCAATTGCTGCTGATAAATGGGCTTTGTCACATCAAGCCAACTGACTAAATCAGTCAACAAGCAATTATTTAATGGTTACTATGTGCCAGAAAATAACCCACTTCCTTCCCTCAAGGTGCTCTCATTCTAATGAGGGAGGCAGCAAGTATACAGAGTAGGATGTCCATCACAGGAGGAAAGTGAACACCAGGAGGTTAGGAGAGAGCAGTAGCAGCTGAGGGGGATCAGAAGGGCCTTGGGGAGAATACAAGGTGGTGCTTGAACGAAATCTTGAAAGACAATAAGACTGAGGGGTCTAAGGTGAATACAGCCAATATACAAAGACTTGGAGGGGATGGGAGGTAGAGCATTTACAGGGATTCCCTATTTATTCCTGGGGAGATTCCCCTGATGTTCCTCTTAGCAGATGCCATGGCACTGCTTACATTGAGTCTTGGAACAAGAGAGGATCTCCTCCCTGAATACGGCCACTCAAAAGAGAATCCACACAGGAAAACTCAAGTGGATGAAAAATTCACATAGCTTAATTTAGGATATACAGTTAGATGACAGTCCAGAAAATAATAGGATGAAGAGGACACCTTGAATTGCATTTGGAAAAATATGCAGTGTTTCCAGTGATTCCAAGCCTTTCCTTCCTATTGGAGCCTATAATTTTAGCATCTATAGTCTCCCAGCACTGCTCTGCAGCAGCAAATCAGAGAATGCCGCCATCTTGGAAGAATCAATCCACAGGTCAAAGGCATGGTGGGCTCAAAGAGGTTGTAGCACTTGACCAAAGATGGCCTGGATGAAAGGAATGAGGTAAAGGATAGGATCTATGACACAAATGATTGTCAAAGGGATGGGATGAGTCAAACAACAATGAAGAGAGACAATGGATGGACAGCCTCAATGTAGCACTCAACTGGGGACTCAGAAATATTAGAAGATTCTGAGGAAGCCTTAGTGTCTATGAATAGCTGACTTTGGGGAGACCATGAATAGGAATCCCAGACACTGGGAAGAATGGTGATCTGTATTAGTGGAGGGAGCGATACAAATGAGAGCATGGAAATATATGTGCATCAACCACCATTTGGTGATGAATAATTGGATAAATAAATGAGTTAAACATTTTATAAATTTATGTAGAATTAGAGCATAATGAAATAATTTTTTAAAAGAAACCACTTTCTCCTTTCTTTTTCTATTGTATGGTTATGGTGGTTATGTAAGATTATTATTTTGTGTTATTAGAAAAAATATATTATTTTGTCAAGAAGTTCTCCTTTCAGTTGCTGATTATAACCTTTTCTGAAATTCCTTCTTTGTATATCTGTTAGTTTCATTCGATTTACAACTGTTATTATTATGTTTGTACCCAGCTTTTCTTTTACAACTCTTGAAGTGGTTATGCCCTAAAAACAAAGCCAGAGCAATTATTATAATAACATTTATAAATCTCTACTTTTAAATATTCATTAAATATTAAAAACCAGCTTATAAGTAAAATCAAAGAATAATTAATGTTTTCCATTTGAAAATATTTTTAAAATACAATTTTCAATATGATTACCATAGTGCTTTGTGGTTATTTTTAAATTTAATTTTATTGATTAATTAAGAAAATTTTTCGATGGTTGCATGATTCATGTTCTTTCCCTCCCCTCCCCCCATCCCCCCATCCCCCTCATAGCCAATGTGCAAATGCACTGGGTTTTACATGTCTCATTGATCAAGACCTAGTTCTATATTATTGACATTTGCACTAGGGTGATCGCTTAGAGTCTACATCCCCAGTCATATCTCCATCGACCCATGTGATCAAGCAGTTGTTTTTCTTCTGTGTTTCCACTCCCACAGTTCTTTCTCTGAATGTGAATAGCATCTTTCTCATAAGTCCCTCTGAATTGTCCTCAGTCATTGCATTGCTGCTAGTAGAGAAGTTCATTACATTTGATTGTACCACAGTGTATCAGTCTCTGTGTACAATGTTCTCCTGGTTCTGCTCCTTTAACTCTGCATCACTTCCTGGGAGGTTGTTCCAGTTCACATGGAATCCTTCCAGTTCATTATTCCTTTGAGCACAATAGTATTCCATCACCATCAGATACCACAATTTGTTCAGCCATTACCCAATTGATGGGCATCTCTTCATTTTCCAATTTTTTTGCCACTACAAAGAGTGGGGCTATAAATATTCTTGTACAAGTCTTTTTCCTTATTATCTATGGCTGGATCAAAAGGCAGACAGTCTTTTAGCGCCCTTTGGGCATAGTTCCAAATTGCTTTCCAGAATGGTTGGATCAATTCACAACTTTTATGGTTATTTTTTAACAGTTTTAATTCCCTGGAAGGGACCCCCCAAATTTTTGCATTTTTACTCTTGTCTAGTGATTTGGGCCAAGGCTTATTTGTGGCAAGGTGTGGAACAATTAATCCCATAAAGCCAAGTTGGGCTAAAAGGATATTATGCTTAGAGAAATCTTTAGGAGGCAAGATGGTAGAACATAAAATATGTTGTCTATGAAGTCAGAGGACTTAGGTTCAAATTCTGCTACTGGCCCTTACTGTTTAATGTGACTTTTATTTTTTTACCTAAAAAATGGCCTCAAAGGACTCTTCCAGATCTATGTTCCTAGACCAATACTCTGATTTTACAGCTGAGGTAGTTGAGGCCAAAAGAATCCTATATTTGCCATTTGCCCATGACTACACAACTAGAAATAAAAAGCAGGATGTCAGTTGAGGTTCTCTGATTCTAACGTTGGTATAACTGGGTCAGCCATTTCCCAGCACCTACTTCCCCTTCCTTATCACATTATCCCTAGTGTTTGACCTTCAGTGGCTTGTACTTTGTTCTCTCATTGCTACTCACTTTTTCCAGGAAGGACTTTTCCCTTGGGTTCTGGGGATTAGCCATTGTCACTGGGCCCACGGTTATCCACATGGAATAAAAGGTCAGCTATACTCTGCTCAAATTCCTTCCCAAGAGCTCAAGAGGATCTGGAAATCTCAAGTACATTGGGTGGGATTTAGGAAAAATCATTTGAATAAAAAGGGAAACCAGTGAAGTATCTTGGGATGTTCTGAACAAAATGGAGTTCAATGCAAGACTGAGGCAGATACATTTCCTGAGCTCTCTTGAAAGGCTTCTTGGGATTCAGGGTGAGGAACATTTGGGAGATTTCAATCAATCATGCATCTCTGAAAATCAGAAGAGGAATCTTCGACATTTTTTCCATTAAAAGAGGTGTGGAAGAGAATCCCCCTGCAGAACAACATCTCTGAGGCTGACATCCAAGGGGAGAATGTTACTGAGCATCTTCCTAAACCAATGAGCCTCTAACTTTGAGAAGCTTTGAGGTAAAGCATCCAAATCATCAGATTATGCAAAACCTGATTTAACTTGCTTTTTTTCCTTCCTCTTTGAACATAGACATAATCCTCTAAAATGCAGGATTTGGACAATCAGAGCTTAGTACTGAGAGGAAAGGGGTCGGATCAGTGACCCTACCAGATGGGGCCTGAGGCAGGGACTCCTCCTTTGAGAGCAAAATGGGACATGATGATGAATCCAGTAATCCCAAAGTCTCAGAGTAAGAAGGGACTTTCTGGGTCACTCGGCATCACTAGGTGATTTTCTTTCTTCCCTCCTTCCTTCCCTCCTTCCTTCCTTCCTTCCTCCCTTCCTCCCTTCCTCCCTTCCTCCCTTCCTCCCTTCCTCCCTTCCTCCCTTCCTCCCTTCCTCCCTTCCTTCCTTTCTTTCTTTCTTTCTTTCTTTCTTTCTTTCTTTCTTTCTTTCTTTCTTTCTTTCTTTCTTTCTTTCTTTCTTTCTTTCTTTCTTTCTTTCTTTCTTTCTTTCTTTCTTTCTTTCTTTCTCTCTCTCTCTCTCTCTCCCTCCCTCCCTCTCTCTCTCCCTTCCTTCCTTCCTTCCTTCCTTCCTTCCTTCCTTCCTTCCTTCCTTCCTTCCTTCCTTCCTTCCTTCCTTCCTTTCTTTCTTTCTTTCTTTCTTTCTTTCTTTCTTTCTTTCTTTCTTTCTTTCTTTCTTTCTTTCTTTCTTTCTTTCTTTCTTTCTTTCTTTCTTTCTTTCTTTCTTTCTCTCTCTCTCTCTCTCTCTCTCTCTCTCTCTTTCTTTCTTTCTTTCTTTCTTTCTTTCTTTCTTTCTTTCTTTCTTTCTTTCTTTCTTTCTTTCTTTCTTTCTTTCTTTCTTTCTTTCTTTCTTTCTTTCTTTCTTTCTTTCTTTCTTTCTTTCTTTCTTTCTTTCTTTCTTTCTTTCTTCCCTGTGAATTGGTTCCAAGGCAGAAGAGGGTTAAGAGCTAGGTAATGGGGGTCAAGTGACTTGCCTAGGGTCATACAGCTAGGAAGTGTCTGAGATCATATGTGAACCTAGGACCTCTTGTCTCTAGGCCTGGCTCTCATTCCCCAGAGCCACTCAGCTGCCCCCACTGGGTGATTTTCTGAATTTTTCTGAATAGAAATTACCTCTATGAGAGAGCCATCTTGGTGTGGTGAATGGATTAACTGCTAGACATTGGGGTCCAGAAGACCTGGGTTCAAATCCTGCCCAGGTGTGCATACTGTATGACCTTATTCTGGGCCTCAGTTTCCTCATTTATAAAATTAAGAAGTTGGATCATAGAACTTCTAATGTTGCCAACTCTATTATCCTCTAAGTCTCAGGCTGGAGTCCTCCAAAGGGAGGTGGGAGACCTATGTCCAACCTCACAAGAGAGCCCAGTCCAGGTGATTTGGGGCCTGTTACATTATGGACCCCTATCAAGCTTGCAACTCCTCAATGGCTCTTTCTCATCTTCACTCAAACCGTTCTCTGACAGCACTTCTCCCACCTTTGTGCTTGGGTCACCAGCTTCATGAGGGTAAGGAAATATGGGTATGTGTGTGGAATATATACATGTGTGTACACTCAAGCATGTACATGTGTGTATCTGTATACATAGACACACACAGGAGGAACATTTCTCTTTGACAGATGGCGGGGGGGGGGGGGGAACCGATTCTTAACAAAACAGGATAGAGGAAATGACAAAAGATGGAATAAATCATTCTGATTGTGGGAAACTAAAACATTTTATAAACCAAATGTCTCCACATACACATTTCAGAATATAATATGTATTTCTATTTCTTTACACACTATCTACATTTGTTTGAGAATATGTACACGCATGTAGTATGTATACATACTATAGGGCTCACAGTGTAGCGTGCATGTATGTACATGTATACATACATGTATACATGTATGTATACACATATAAACACATGTACATGTGTGTCTGTATACACATGGCCACTAAAGGATTCCCCAGATCAGATTGGACATAAGCTCTTTGAGAGTTGTTTGTTGTTCAGTTGTTTTTCAGTCATGTCCGACTCTTCATGACCCCATTTGGAGTTTTCTTGGCAAAGATATTGGAATGGCTTGTCATTTCCTTCTCCAGCTCATTTTACAGATGAGGAAACTGAGGCATTCAGAGAAGTTCGGTGACTTGTCCAGGGTCACACAACTAGTAAGTGTTTGTCTTTGGGTCTTCGTGACTCCAGGTCCAAAGTTCTCTCCACTTAGTGTGTTTGTATTGGCAGTGCCTGCTATATACTGATCACTTAATAAATGTCTATTGATTCCCTATTGATGGATCTTGACATAGATCAAGTGATTGAGCCTCCCAGGGTCTCAGTTTCCTCACCTATAAAAACGAGGCCACTGGAGTCTGGCTCCTTCCATTTCTAGGTCTCTCCGCCTAAGATCCAGCTTTCTAAACATTTCGTTGGTGTGCAGAGCTCTCCTGGGGAAACTTCGCCCACGCAGATCCATAGCTGTTCTCCACTGTACAGTCTTGAGCAGTTTAGACTCTCCAGGGGTCACAGAGCTAGTCTTAGGTTAAAATACAGCCCAAGCCTGAACCACTCTGAAACTGCCAGTCCACCACCGCATGAGCAAAGGAAAGCGGGTGGGCTTGTGCCCTCTTAGTCACTACTGCTTTCCCTCTGAATACTCACAACGGATTCCTATTAGAATATATTCTAACACTTTGCCAGGAACTCAAATGAAATCCAGTAATTTATACATAGAGTCCACTCTCTGGGGGGTTCTGAAAATCAGTTCCTATCCCATAGGGCCTTTCTGCCTTTCTCTACGTGTCACCAACAGTGGGTTGGCAATCCTAACAACCGGTGCTCTCTGTACCCTGGGACTTGGCTTACCTGGGCAGGATCGTCATTCAGGGCAGCCATTATTTGCTCACTTACCTTGAGTTTGTGCTCCCTGTTAAAATCGTTTTATTTGATCATTCGCAGTCCAAACGTCATCCCCCTTGGCATAGAGAAAACCGAAATAAGCAGAGCTGGGGATTCCTGCCTTGTCTCCACTGTCCACCACCATCCTTCATCCCATCAACTCATAGCAGGAGTCACATTCCCGACTTCTCCGATTTGACTTTTCCTCCTAGACTGGTTTGAAAAGTTGTTTATTTATCACCAACTTGAGTGTGCCTGACACTGTTCTTAAAGGACTCGACCATCTGTCTGTATTTATCTTATACTTCCTGGTCACGTTTCCATCTTCTTTTGATCATTTTTCAGTTGTTTCAATTGTGTCTGACTCTTTGTGGCCCCATTTGAAGTTTTCTTGGCAGAGATCCTAGAGTGGTTGGCCATTTCCTTCTGCAGCTCATTTGACAGATGAGGAAACTGAGGCCAACAAGGTTTGAGATTTTCTTGACAGAGATACTGGAGTGGTTGGCCATTTCCTTCTGCAGCTCATTTGACAGATGAGGAAATTGAGGCCAACAGGGTTTGAGATTTTCTTAGCAGAGATACTGGAGAGGTTGGCCATTTCCTTCTGCAGCTCATTTGACAGATGAGGAAACTGAGGCCAACAGGGTTTGAGATTTTCTTGACAGAGATACTGGAGTGGTTGGCCATTTCCTTCTGCAGCTCATTTGACAGATGAGGAAACTGAGGCAAACAGGGTTTGAGGTTTTATATCAGAGATACTGGAGTGGTTGGCCATTTCCTTCTGCAGCTCATTTGACAGATGAGGAAACTGAGGCCAACAGGGTTTGAGGTTTTCTTAGCAGAGATACTGGAGTGGTTGGCCATTTCCTTCTGCAGCTCATTTGACAGATGAGGAAACTGAGGCCAACAGGGTTTGAGATTTTCTTGACAGAGATACTGGAGAGGTTGGCCATTTCCTTCTGCAGCTCATTTGACAGATGAGGAAACTGAGGCCAACAGGGTTTGAGGTTTTCTTAGCAGAGATACTGGAGTGGTTGGCCATTTCCTTCTGCAGCTCATTTGACAGATGAGGAAACTGAGGCCAACAAGGTTTGAGGTTTTCTTAGCAGAGATACTGGAGTGGTCGGCCATTTCCTTCTGCAGCTCATTTGACAGTTGAGGAAACTGAGGCCAACAAGGTTTGAGGTTTTCTTAGCAGAGATACTGGAGAGGTTGGCTATTTCCTTCTGCAGCTCATTTGACAGATGAGGAAACTGAGGCCAACAGGGTTTGAGGTTTTCTTAGCAGAGATACTGGAGTGGTTGGCCATTTCCTTCTGCAGCTCATTTGACAGATGAGGAAATTGAGGCCAACAGGGTTTGAGATTTTCTTGACAGAGATACTGGAGTGGTTGGCCATTTCCTTCTGCAGCTCATTTGACAGATGAGGAAACTGAGGCAAACAGGGTTTGAGATTTTCTTGACAGAGATACTGGAGAGGTTGGCCATTTCCTTCTGCAGCTCATTTGACAGATGAGGAAACTGAGGCCAACAGGGTTTGAGGTTTTCTTAGCAGAGATACTGGAGTGGTTGGCCATTTCCTTCTGCAGCTCATTTGACAGATGAGGAAACTGAGGCCAACAGGGTTTGAGATTTTCTTGACAGAGATACTGGAGAGGTTGGCCATTTCCTTCTGCAGCTCATTTGACAGATGAGGAAACTGAGGCAAACAGGGTTAAACAATTTGCCCAAAGTCACCCAGCTAGGAAGTGTCTAAGGCCAGATTTAAAATTAGAAAGAAGAGTCTTCCTGATTCCAGGCCTGATACTCTATTCACTGAGCCACCTCACCATCCCTCCATCATCTTTACATGTCTTAAAAATGTAACTTGGTTGATATACCTCTAAATCCGTCTCTTAGATGGGACTAAGTACTCAGGTATTGAGACCCAGGCATTAGGACTGCACATCTTTTCCCACATGCCACATACTCTCTCCTTTTATTGAATTCTTTGAAATTCACTCTCTTCCAACCTGGGCCGCGCATCACCCTGGGTCCAATGTGTCTTTTCCTTTCAATCCCTATTCTAAAATGGAGTGGTCGCTTCCCCCAGTTTCTCTCCTTGTTGGTCAGAATCAAATCAAGAACAATCGTTCTCTTTGAGGCTTCCTCCACCCTCTAAATAATGAAGTTATTATTGAAGCTAGTCAAGAATTCATTGGCTGCTTGGCTTTTGGCAGGGAGAAAGCTCCAGCAGATGTGCAGATCGCTGAAGTCCCCCATTACGATTTCGCCCTTTTTTGCCAGGAATATGATGTGTTGATCCAAATCTTCTCTTGCTTTCTCCTTCCCTCCAGGTGGTCTGACGGCCATTTATGTACCACTTTCAGGTTTGCAAAACACTCCTCCGGAAATCGGTGCTCCCATGCACTCCGCCATGCTTCCCAGAGTCCGTTCCTGCTTTCCCAAAGGCCGGGAAACAAAGCTATTCCTCTCCCTTTTATCTAGTCCCCCACTTTTCAGGAAGAGATATTCCTTGGTCATATTGTGGCCTCGTTTCCATTGTCTCACTCTTACTGATCAGGTCATTTGCCTTCTCATGTTAGGACTTCCATTTGACGTGTATTTTGTCCAATTGGGCTTTAGCACCAGAGGCCAGGAGGTTCTATTGCTAGCTCTCTTCATGGACGTCTTCTGCAAATTATAGTTTTGTTTTTTTAAACCTCACCTTCTGTCTTGGAGTCAATACCGTGTATTGGCTCCAAGGCAGAAGAGTGGTAAGGGCTAGGCAATGGGGGTCAAGTGACTTGGCCAGGGTCACATAGCTGGGAAGGGTCTGAGGGCAGATTTGAACCCAGGATGTGCTGCCTCTAGATCTGACTCTCAATCCACTGAGCTACCCAGCTGCCCCCTGAATTATAGTTGTTGCTGCTGTTAAGTCTTCTTTGTATGAGTATCGGTTACTTTCTAAACTTTCTAAACATAGCAGCCAAAGTAGAAACCTGATTTCTCTCTCCCACCTTTTCCAACTTAAAGACTTCTTCATCACATTTGGAGGACGGTGAGGGCAGCTGGGTGGTTCAATGGATTGAGAGCCAGGCCTGGAGATGGGAGATCCTGAGTTCAAATTTGACCTCAGATACTTCCTAGTTGGGTGATCCTGGGCAAGTCACTTGTCCCCCTTTGCCTAGCCCTTACCAGTTCTTCTGCCTTAGAACTAATACTCAGTATTAATTCTACGTTGGAAGGTAAGGGTTTAAAAAAACATCTGGAGGGATGGCAGGCAGAACTGTTTTTGCTAGCATACATTATTAGCTATAGATATAACCACATCCCATCACTCCTACAGTTAATGTGCTCCAGAAATCCAAATCCTAGTTTTAGGTACAGTTTTTAAACTAGCTGTTCCCATCCCAAAAGAACCTCTCTTGTCCAAAGCCCCTACCTCCAATGATAGCAGTGATGAGAACATAAACTGTGGTCCACTAAGATCTTCAGATTTGGGGCAGCTGGGTAGCACAGAGAATGGAGAGCCAGACCCAGAGATGGGAGGTCCTGGGTTCAAATCTGACCGCAGACACTTCCCAGCTGTGTGACCCTGGGCAAATCACTTGACCCCCATTGCCTAGCCCTCACCACTTTTCTGCCTTGGAACCAATACACAATATTGACTCCAAGACAGAAGGTGAGGGTTTAAAAAAAAAGATCTTCATATTTCCCCCCAGAACTTCATGATTCTTAGCAATGCTTGTTCTTCTTGGCACCATCATTTTTCCCCATATCAATCACCAAGAGTTAATGATGGTGATCCGGGTTGCCAAGATTCAAGTGGCTCTCAACACACGCCAGATACATTCCCTGCAAAGACAACAGAAGTCTCTATTGCCTGTGCCAGATCAACAAGTAGCCATCTCAGTTGCCCTTAGTGGTAGCTACCCCAAATCTCTCTTCTTTGAGTTGGCGTCCTTCTCTCTTGGAGTCGCCTATGACGAGTCTACATTCGACACCATCATTTCCCCCGATGACCTATGGAGCAGGGCGTGCATTCTAGTCCTTCTGACTGTCTGTTGAGAGGAAAACGCTCAAGTGCGTGTGTGGTATAATTTGCTGATACCTGGCAAGTGCAGAAGCAAAAGTGGGACGCTTTCTAGAAATCACACGAATTCCCCTTCCTATCTGGACTTGTTGGAAGCAGGATCTCCAAGTCATCCTTTTTGGTAGCTGTCGCAATTAACTGCTGCGATAGCAAAATGCCTGCTGACAAATTGGGAGTCTTGAGAGAGGCCCCAACTGGTTACTCTCTCTTTAGATAATGCCAGTTTGATGATAGACCTCTGATTTATCACAATAGGCTGTTTCCTGCCAAATTCTCTTGCAAGAGAAGATATCCATCACCCAGTGGCTGTCCTTGGTTTCTCACCGCTTCTTCCTAGCTCTTTTTTCTGTCCCATTGGGGAGTATGGACTATTCAAGGAACACTAGTTCCCCTAGTGTGAGGGATTGCTGAGCACTTTTTAGGGGCTTCTTTCTTCCTTTAGTGGCTATCTGTCTCTCAGCTCTCAGCTGTGACTCCAAGAAGCTGTAGCATGCGTAGCAGTCACAACCCAGGAAAGCATCTTATCAGGCCAACTAAACCTAGTTGAAAGTCGCTGAGAGACTTCAAATACTTTCTGCTTCAGGTATGTGAAGACTCCCCTCTGGAAGAGGAGGTGGACAAGAACCATTTGTTCCATCAGCCATGAAGGCAACTGAAGCTGGTACCATGGAAAGCTTAGAACTTGGTCAGACATCAAAGAAACCAAGATCATCCACTGCAGCCGAGGCCATCACCAATTGTCTCGACTTTTGTCTTGCCAATGGACTTCAGTGATTCTGGAAGAGAGGCTGGGGATTTTGTGCAATTCTGCCTCACTTAAATCCAATTTATGCTCAAGTCATATCAAGACAAGAGGACAATGATGTCCTCTTTGACTATGAAAGACAACTTACCATCGTCCTTTCCCATTAATCAGAATTCTAGAAAACTCCTAGGTTGCTGCCAAGTGTAGTAGAAAGGGATGAGATTATGATGATCAACATATTACAGCTGTCCACCAACTGCCTGTCAAGCAGCCAACAATTCAGACATTTTGTTGCTAAAATTTTGCTCTGCATTTAATTTTTTATGAATACATTTTTACTCATGCCTTGTCTCTCACATCATCAGCGTTTTCCTAAGCGTCTCTCCCCTTGCTCTCCACGAAAGCTATCCCATTTAACAAACTGCACTTTTTAGAGAGGAAAAAATATCAACAATGATCAGTACATTGGGAAAGTCCAAAAATGGATGCAATGTAGAAAACCTGTGGACTTCCCACCTCTATGAAAGAGTATATTGGGAGATTCTTCTCATGTCTTTTCATTCTAGTCTTGCTTGATCTTTATAACTTTGTTGCATTCATTTTAAATTTTTGGGTGTGGTGTTCTTCCCATTTACATTGTTGTAGTCCCTGTGTATTTTGTATTCTTGGGCCAGCTCACTTCTGTATCAGTCCACAGAGCTTTTTCCAGGCTTGTCTGCATTTGTTCTAGGCACATAAGTTTTTATAGTGTAGCAATATTTCATTACACCAATGTGCCCCAATTTAACCATCCCCTAACTGATAGGCATCTACTTTATTTCCAATTCTTTGTTATCACAAAAAGGGCTATTATAATTTTTTGGAGCAGATAGAGACTTTCTTAATATCAATGGATTACACACCCAGTATCGAAGTCTCTGGTACAGAGTATGGACATTTTAGTCACTTTACTATTTGCATAGTCCCAAATTGCTTTCCAAAATACTTGCACCATTTCATAGTTCCACTAAGACTCTCCAACATTGCTATTTTTGTCGTTTTTGCCAATTTTTAGGGTTCTTTTCTTCGGAGTTCTTCTGATTTGCATTTCTTTATTATTTGAAGATTTCTTTCCTGTGGCTGTGAATACTTGGCAATTCTTCAATAGTGACCATTTATCTCTTAGGGATTGGCTATCTGTGTGTATATCATATTGATAGGAGCTGGTTCTCTCTGGAGACTGACTCTGGGGGAGAAGAGAGAACAGAGAAGAGAGAGAAGTCCCACATGGATGAGAAGTTGACAGGGTCAAGAGGGCCATGAATGGGATCACGGATTCCATTTTATTGAGCACATAGGTCCAATATTTATACAGTTTCTCCACTCTATGATCAAAGAAAAATGATATATCAAGAGCATATATCCTTGGTGCCAATTGGAGTGTCCAGCTGCAGTTAGGAGTACTCTTCGCCCAATGGTAATCTTCAAAGTTTCTTTTGATACAAAAGTATAAAAGTACCAAGGCCACTTGTCCCAGAGATAGAGCTTGAGGTTTGTGATAGTTAGTTGGCTGGTCAGGATGTTCTGAGCCAATTAAGAAAGCCAGGTGTTCTTAGGCCAATCCTTGCCAGGGTCTCAGGAAGATATACAAATATGTCTTTTCTGGCTGCTTTTGCCTCAATGGGCCCAGAATGTCCTTATGGACTTGTCATCATAAATACTTATTTATGTCATATATATATTTACATACATATAAAATATATCTTGGATAACAATAATAAACAACAGCTAACATTTGTACTGAATTTATGATATGCCAGGCACAAAGCTAAATGCTTTACATTTATCATCTCATTTAATCTTCAAAACAACCCTAGGAGGTACAGATGAAGAAACTGAGGAAGTCTGTAGAGGTGAACTGACTTGCCAAGGGTGACACAGTCAATAAGTTATCTGAATCCTGATTTGGACTCAAGGGTCTTTCTGATTTCAAGCCCATTGGGTCACCTAGATACCTGCATTGCTAACTGTAAAAATTAAAATTAATGTGCAATAAAAATAATATATTGAGTGGAAACACCGAGAAAAAGCAACTGCCTGAATACAGAGGTTGAGGCGACATGACAGAGGATAGACTCTAAATGAACACTCTAATGCAAATACTATCAACAAAGCAATGGGTTCAAATCAAGAAAACATCTAATGCCCAGTGGACTTACGCGTCGGCTATGGGGGGTGGGGGGGAGGAAAAGAAAATGATCTATGTCTTTAACGAATAATGCTTGGAAATGATCAAATAAAATATATTTTTAAAAAAAGAGTTAAAAAAAATAATATATTTTAGGAGATTTATTAATGATCATTAGAAGTAAAGAATAAGGTATACAAAATAAAAAACCACGTGCCCATGGCTAATTAGTCTGTTCAAAACCCCTGCACTTACTACCACCATGCTTGAGATAAGAAGCCAAAGAGTGCCAGACCATGAACACCACTGCCTTATATCCTCTGTCTACAGGATGTAAGTAATGACAGGAAGTCAGTGGGCTCCTGGGAAATGTAGTTTTTAGGGTAACAGATTTTCAATTATACATAACTAGGTGCCTTAATTTCATCCGTGCAGAAACTTTTTAGTTTAATTTAATCAAAATGATCTATTTTACCTTACGAATTTGTCTCTATCTTGTTTGGTTAAGAATACATCTCCCACCCAGGGCTACAGGAGGATTATGTTCTTCTCCTAATTTTTAGAAAGTATGATCTTTTATATTAAGGCCACATATCCACATAGAATGTTTTGTGGAGTTTGGTGTTAGGTGTTTGTTTAAGCCTAATTTTTTACCAGACTGTTTTCTAATTTTCCCAGCAGTTTTCTTCAAAATTTCCTAGATAATTTATTATTTCCTCCTTATTGAACACCAGGTTATAAAATTCTAATGTTTCTAATTTTTCCTCATCTAGTCTATTCCATTGATCTCTCTCTATTTTTTAACCAATACCATGTGCTTTTTATGACTGCTTTTTTGTAAAATGGATTGAGATCTGGAAGTACATTTCTCCCTCCACCTCTACTTCTTTTCATAATTTTCTCTTGATATTCTAGAGGTTTTGTTTTTTAAATGAATTTTATTATTATTTTATCATGTTCTGTAAAGCATCTCCTAGGCAATTGGAATAGTATAGTATTAAAATAGTAGTATTGGCATTTTTATATATTGACACAGCTTAGTCAAAAGCCCTGAATAGACCTCCTGCTATTTATTCATTCATTCATTCATTCATTCATTCATTCATTCATTCATTTATTCATTTGTCTATCTATCTATTTATTTATTTATGTATTTATTTTATTTTATTTTTTTAAATAAAAACCCTTACCTCCTATCTTGGAATGTATTGGCTCCAAGGCAGAAGAGTGGTAAGGGCTAGGCAATGGGGGTCAAGTGACTTGCCCAGGGTCACACAGCTAGGAAGTGTCTGAGGCTAGATTTGAACCCAGGACCTCCCATCTCTAGGCCTGGCTCTCAATCCACTGAGCTACCCAACTGCCCCACCTCCTGCTATTTAAATGTTTTGTTGTTTTGTTTTGTTTTTTTCATTTAAGGAGCACTTTGTCATAGAATCTATATGTCTGCGTGTTTTATTAGGCTGGTCTCCAGATATTTTATCCATTTTGTAGTTGTTTGCAATGAGATTTCTCTATTACTTCTTGTGTTTTGTTGTAATATAGAAAGGCTAGAGATTTTCAAGGATTTTTTCTTTCTTTTTTTTTTGGTAGCCTGCAACTTTGCTAAAGCTATTGCTATTGTCTTAATGGATATTTTTATTGATTCTCCAGGATTTTCCAAGAACGCCATGATATTATCAGCAAACAAACATATTTTTATCTCCCCTTCATCTGCTTTATACCTTTAATGTCTTTCTTTTGTTGCTAGAACTTTCAGAGTGGGCATCTTTGCTTTACCCCTTATTTATGGGGGGGAAAGGGTATCTTTATATAATGTTTGTTTTTGGTTTTAAACATTTTTGTGATTGATTTATATTAAGGTCCTTCTATGACTATACTTTTAAGATTTTTCAGCATAAAAGATGATTGCACTTTGTCAAAGGCTTTTTCTAAATCTATTGAAATGATCATGTGGTTTTGGCCATTTTGGGCTCATACATTGTTTTCCTAATGCTGGACCACCCTCATATCTCTAGTATAAATCCTATTAGCTCATAAAAATTATTTCCTGGATAAATTGCTGTAGCCTAATTGATAAGATTGTGTTAAAATTTTTTGAGAATGTTCTTTACTGATACTAGCCCAATAGCTCTTTCCCCTTTGTTTTATCTTTCCCTGGTTTAGGTCTTAGGACTTGATTTGTCTTATAAAAGGATTCTGACCTAGTGTTTTCTTTCTCAATTTTTGAGAATTTGTTTAGTTAGAATAGGCACAAACCATTGTTTGTCCTTTTTATTATTATCTTATAAATCCATTAAGACCAGGAAACCGCCCCCCCCCCCCACGCCCTTGGTAGTTCCTTTCTAGCCATTATTTCCTTTTTCTGAGAAGGGTTATTTAAGATCTCTATCTGATCTAAAAGTATGAGTGTTTTATATTTTTGAAGATGTCCCTATATTTCTTTTGTGTCCTCAGTTTTGTTAACATATAACTGCACATAATATGTTCTGATTGTTCTGTTTATCCCTTATGGTTTTGTTATGATTTCACCTTACCCATTTCTTATTTTATTTGACATTCTGCTCTCCTCTTTTTAAGATCAACTCTGTTAGTTTTTTCAAAGAATAAACTTTCAGTTTTATCAATTCTGGGTGTTTTTTTTTTGTTCCCAACTTATCTATTATTTTTCATGTAATTTAAAGCATTTCCTCTTTACTGCTTATTTTAGGTTTATTTGTTGGTATTCTAATTTTTTAAAAAATGTATATTCAATTGATTAATCGTCTTTTTCCATTTTGCTAATATACATTTGTAGGGATATGATTTTCCCAAGAATTGTTTTAACTGCATCCTAGGAATATTAGTATGTTGCTTCATCATTTTATTTTACGTAGTTATTGTTTCTATGTTTGTTCTTTAACCTCCTCATTATTTAAGATTTATTATTAAGTCCATTTGCATCTGCATCTTTTATTTGTGGTCCCTGAACCAGTTACTATTTTTCAGTGTTATGGCTTGTAGAGGATATATTTACTATTCCATCCATTTTACATTTGTTTATAATATCTCTGCACCCTAGTTGTCAATTTTAGTAAAAAATCCATGTAGTACTGAGAAAAGTATATCCTTTTGCAGTCTCATTTAGAAGTCTTTTAACTTGTTTCCCCAGAAATTTATTGTTTCACATTTTCCTTTATCTGTTATGCTTATCCAAAACTGAAAGAGGGATATTGAAGTTTCCTGTCACTATTGTGTTGTCTATTTTCTTGTATATGATGCTACCTTTATGAACTTGGATGCTAAGATACTGGACCATAAATTTTTATTAATATTATGTTTTCCTCTATGGTTCCTTTCAGCATAATGTAGTTTCCTGTGTATATCTATTAATTTTTCTGTTTTTGTTCTGTTGCACAACTGCAAATCCTTTTTTTGGATTCACTTGATATAACAGTAAGTTTCTATCCCTATAGTTTTATTTTGTCTATGTCTTTATGTTTCTTGTAAGCAACAGATTTTAAAATCCAGTCTATCACTCCTTTCCATTTTATTTCATGTTAAATAAATTTATATTTAAAATGATTAGGTTTACATTTTCCTTCACCTGTCTCAAATATTGGATTTCCCCCCTAGTTTTCCCCTTTTTAAGAAGTAAACCCAATACTATGTTCCTTCAGTTATTTACCTTAATATTTTTTTACAGTGCCCTTATTTGTTATCCCCTCCTCTCACTTGACACCCCTTTCCTTTTGGAGCTTTATTTATATTATAGGAATTTTTTTCCCTCTTGCAATTATCTGATCATGTAATTCTTTACCTTTTTTCTTTTCAGTTGCTCAAGTTGGTTACCCCTTCCTTCCCTCTTCAACTAGTCCTGTTCATTAGTATTCTTTAAAAATTTTGCATCCCTTTCCAAAACCTTTTTCCCTTATCCTTTTCAATATCTATGATCTGTCTCATTTTCTGATTCATGGCCCTATAATTATCTATTCTCTGTATTTGGTGGCCATTCTGTGCTTTCCTCACTAGGGTGTTTCTGCCACCACCTTGTAGACTTTGTCTTATGTATTTCCCTTTTACATTTTGCCTCACTCCAAGAACAATGCTTATTATTGTAAGTCAAAGAGAACACTGCTCTCCTAGAACATCCTTAAGTTTGCAGCCAACCATTGATTTATTCTTGGTTATCTTTGTTCCTCATTTGCCTCAAAGTCTCCATTCCCACATCCATGCTACCATGTTTCCCCAGCTGCCAGTACCCCTTTTTGCCCTCCAGAAGCCCAGCTTCCCTCCTTCTGAGGTAGGATGATTGGTCTTTCCAGGCACCAAATACCCCATACTACATACAATGTAAAGAATCTATCTCCCTTCATAGATCATCTATCTTTCATCAGTGAATCCTTCTCCCACCACCAAAGCAAGGTCTCTCTCCTTTCTTCCTCTTTTCAGTCTACTCCTGCCTCCTTTCCCTCCCCCCTTCCAACTGTGCTTTTGTTGATTTAAAAAATTTTTAATAATATTTTATTTTCCCTGATTACATATAAAAGCAATCTTAGCATTAATTTTTTAGTATTAAAAACAAATTTATTTTTAAAAATACCAATTACATGCAATAACAAATTTCCATACAAGTTTTCCTAAATTATATGATCGAACAAACTTATCTCCCTCCCTCCCTTCCCATTCCCCTCCTGATTCTGGCAAGTGATTTGATCTGGATTATACATTTAACATTCATTAAAAAAATTTTTTTTGAGTTCTAAATTCTCTCCTTTGTGTACATTTAGAAAGAACTCTTTTACTGGTCTCTCTACTATCGCCCTGAGGCTATTACTGTCTTTGGCTGCTGCTTTTATTTGCTTCTCTTGAATTTTTGTTTTTTGGGGGTATTCAAGAAACAAATAATCTCTTTGGGTCTGGTTTTCTTTCTAGAAATGCTTCAAACACCTCTTTACTATAGAACATCCATCTTTTGAAATTCATGGTTGAGCTCAACTTTGCAGATTAAGCCACCCTGAATTACATCGTGAGCTGGCCTTGCTTTTTCAGAACATATTATTCCACTCTCTCCGGTGTTTTCTGGTGGCTGTAGAAGAGTCTTTTTTTCCTTTGTATTAGAATGTCTTTGTCTGGATTACCTGCAGAACTTTTAATTTCTGAAGTGAATTGTTAAATTGACCACTCTGTCTTAGAGTTTGGAGCCTTGGATTTTCTGTTCCCCTGGAGGCAACCTCTGAATTCTTTGTTGTTTCATGTTTATTGTCATGTGAAACACACTTCCATATTGAATTCTTTGTTGATATTTTTTCTGATGTTCAGTTCTGGACACTTGTCTTCTGTTATTTCCTATACTAGGGTGTGAGGATTTTTTGTCCTGTCCTTTTGTTCTGGGAGACCTTTGGTTGACTCTGTGCTTCCTAGGTTCAGGACCAGCATTTTGCTTGCCTAGTGAGCAGATCTTTTCTTGTCTTTTTTTGCTTCTCTTCATCTAGATTGTCCACTTTTTTTACATGATCAGTCTATTATTTCCTTTTGTTTCTTTGGTGAGACTTGCCACTGCAGATCTCGGTTTTCCTATTTTGTCCATTACTGTTGCGGTGCAGGCCATCAATTCTGCTCTCATAGTTCTCATTTTCCTTTTGAACCACTCAGGAATGGCTTGCTCTAGTTTCATGTTCTCCACTCTGCTGAACAAGTGTTGGAACATTTTCATTTCGAAGTACTTATCCAAAGCAGCCAGAACTCATTTAGTACACCTGGAGGCCATATTTCTTTTTGTTGTTAATGATTTCCCTGTTGCTTCATCTTCCTATGTTCAAGGTCTTTGAACATTTTCCTTCCTACAATCTTTGATAATTTAGGTCTTCTCCACCTCCATTTATTTTGCCCTATGACTTCACTTTCTGAATCTCCCTGAATTTCTTGCTTTCTTCCTATGACGGTATTTTCCTTGGGGGCCAAGCCTCCAAATGTCTTGGTCTCCTCCCACACTGGGCAATTCATGTTTTAACAGTTTAGGTTTTTGTCCCAAGTGACTTTTGGATGGGTGGACAGAACTGGCTCTGGTTGGTTGCTGAGTACTTTTCCTCAGGCTTAGTAGAGTGCCACAGCATGTCAGGAGCCACCTCTTCTTTCCCCTAACCCCAGGAGTTCCTGTCCCTCCCCCTACTGACATATGCCAGGAGCCATCATGACCCCTAACCCCACAAGTTCCTGACACACCCCCTCCAGGAACTGATAATGACCCTAACTGATAACACCCCAGCTCCAGGAATTCCTGTGCACTCCCTCTACCACAAAAGTGTATAAAAAGCCTGCAAGCCCCAGACTCGAGGCCAACCATTTTAGAGTGCTGAGCCCAAACTGCAGTTTGTATAATAAACTCCCTCTTGTGTATTACATTGTTGGTCTTGGTTTCCTATTTGGGATCGAATAACTGGATACTTCACATGTTCTGGGTCTGTCTCTCTCACTCATTCATGCTCCCTTTTCCTCGGCTCTTTAGTTCTCTGGCCTGAATTAGCTGCCATATTGATGCTCTAGGTTGACTTTTATGGTGTGGGTCTCTAGGTTTTGAGGAGGGGCAGCAGTGAATGGCCTGAGCTCTGTCATATGTCCTACAGCTTTCCTTTGGTTTCTGGCTCTCTGGCAGCAGTCATTTGCCTGCTGTGACCCTGATCATATAGATTGGGGTGTCCTGTGCTGGCAGGCACTTTGTCAGCCTGGAATTGGGGTTTCTCCATTCCTGAAAAGAGAGAGGAGGACTGGGGGATGGGGCCAGTGAAGTGTGGGGTGGTTGCTAAGTGACATCCATGTAGATAGTTTTCCTTGAACTTGCTTTTGGATGCTGTGTCCTACTGCTGTGGTTTCCTGTAGAACCTCCAAATTATAGAAGAGCTTCAGGTCAAACTATAAGCAGGAAAATTCCTTTGCTTCTTTGCATTCCTTGTTAATGCTGAGGGAAGGGTGGGCCTGGACTTCAAAGGCAAATGATAAGAAAGACCCTTGAGAGAATTGTCCCCCTTGGATTCTCCCCTAGGTTTCAAGATGGACACACAGATACATTTGATATGACTTCTATTTGTTCCCTAAACTATAATGGTCTCCCCCATGTCTTCAGGACATAAGACACTCTCAGGTGACTAATACGCCCCCCCCCCACTTTTGCCTGAATTCACACTCTCCTAGTCATGTATCACTTGCTGCAAATAAAATGTGAAAAGTCCAGAATCGATCCCTGCGAGGCGGCAGCTTTCCCATCTATGCTGTCCTCCCAGCCAAATTCAACATGAATTTCAAATTTAATATATATTTTTTATTTTTAAGCTAAGTTTTGGAGTCTTGCATCCTTGCAAAGGGTACCCCAGGGGTACCTCAAGCTCCCCACAACACTATGTCACGGGGACAGACGAAGTTTACTTTTGGGGCATAAGTTTGCTGTGAAGAGGTTTGAGACATCAAGGACATCAAAGAGTATATCTAGTCCTTCATTGCTGTTATCGCATCCCCTGTCCATCCTCTTGATATTTTCTAGCTTGCTGATGCCAAGACTAAGTAAGATGTGGTGACTTGAGCTAAAAAGCTCATATTCTGGATGTGACAAGATTGGGGCAGAGCACAACGAACCATTAACTCACTGGATCTGATTGCTTTTTAATGCAGCATTTGCATTTTGGCCGCCATCTTATATTTTTGCCTCTGATTTGAGTTCTTAGTTCACAAATTTTTCTCCTAGGAACAACTTTGCATTCAGCCATATCAGATTACTTTATTATTATATTTTGCCACTATCTGTATTATTCTGGTTTACCTGCATGGCAAATGAGGTTAGCTTAACACCGTCGGTTCTGGGCAAAGTGATGGTGGTTCTATTTCCAAGTATTTACAATTCATCCTCTTAAAATGCTCTGGAGGGGGCAGCTAAGTGGCTCAAATGATAAAGAGCCAGACTTGGTGTCTGAAGGACCAGGGTTCAAATTTGACCCCAGACACTTCCTGGCTGTGTGACCCTAGTTCTAAAGTCGCTTAATCCCAATCACCTACCTCTTGCCACTCTTCTGCATTGAAATGGATACTCAGTATTGATTGTAAGGCAGAAGGTAAGGATTCTTAAAAAAGGGGGGGGGGGGGGTAGAAAAGATGAATCTGTGTGTTGCTTTCTCTTCTTTCGTCTCACTTCCCAACCCCTTACAGCCTGGCTTCTGCCCAACCACTTTACTGAGATGGCTTTCTAAAAAATAACCAATGAGCTTTTAATTAAGAAGTCTAATGGCTGTTTCTCAGGGCTCATTTTCTTTGGCTTCTTCATAGCTTCAGTAATAATTGCTCCTCCAGCTAGACATGCTCTTGTCCCCAAGCTTGTAGGAGACACTGTAGTGGCTCTTCCCTGGTCTGACCTCTTCTGTTTCTTTGCCTAGTGTAATAAAGTGGTAATCTGTGTGGAACTATATTTCTGGTTGTGATAAATGGGGTACTCTGGCTTGTGACTAGAGAGCTGCTAGGGGAACCTCAGGGATGCCTATTGGTTATGGAGACAGAAGCACTTCTGAGAGATAGATGGAGAGATGCTGCTAGACGGCTTACTCTGGGGTTGCTAATTGATCACTGCTGATGGCTAATTGATTAATATTTTTCCTACCACCCTTCCTCCTTCACTCCCTCCCTTTTCCACCCTCTCCCTCCTGCCTTCCCCCCCCCCATTAGTCAGTCTTTCTATATAATTTTTCTATATAACTTTCTATATAACTCAAAGGTGAACTGAGAGGTTTAGAGAAGATACTCTTGTTCTCTTTCTCAGGTAAGGAGGTTTATTGGGAAAGATAGGACAGGGTGGAAATTGAGGTGAGAGGGATGAGGGTGTTCCTAATCTATAAGGAAGGGTTACGAAGGTTTTAGGAAATGTCAGTCTAGTCACAGCTGTGACTCAAGAGACAGCCAGAGAGATGGAGGACAACGGCTAAATCTTCCTTCTTCAGTCAGATAATCTCTGCTTGAGTAATTCAAGTCCAGACTCTGCCAAAAGCCACAAAGGTCTCTCTCTCTCTCTCTGCCTAAATCAGGAAAAGCCAGTCTCTCCCCTTTGGTCAGAAAACCCCAAGAGCCCATATCTCTTCAGTTCACCTCCCCTGGCCAGCTCCAACTGCCTCTCCTGGGAACATTCGGTTTGGAATCTTCACCTTGATTTGCAGATCAGGTCCTCAGCTTTGTTTCTTGCATGCTTGTCTTGTAAGTCCTCTCTCTTCATGCCTCTTCCACACTAGATCATGTTCTGTCTCCTGCTCCCAACCACGGGTGTTGACAAAAGCTCTCTGGAGCCTCTCCTTGACCTTCTTCTAGAATGTCCTCTTCCCAATACGACCTGCTTATTGTATTTCGTTATCATACTATATGGAGGATTCTCCAATCTATTTATCAACTTGCACCTCTCTTCAGCTCTGATCCCATGATGCCAATTGCCCACCAGCATCTCCACATGAAATGTTCTATCAGCCTCTTAAACGAGCCCCAAACCAGAACTCTTTATCTTTTTTCCAGATCTGACCCTTCTCCAAAGTTGCCCAGATGCAGGCAGAACCATCCTGCCCATCGCCCAGATGCCGTACTCGGAGCCATTCTCTTTTCCTCTCTCTCATTCCCCACATCCGATGGGTGGCCAGACCTCACCGCTTCTACATCTACATTTCATGTATCTCTTCCTCCTCCCACTGGCTGTTGTTCCAGTAAGATTTGGGCTTTGGTAAAAAACATAATTGGCAAGTAGGTGGCCCAGTATGCAGAGCATGGGGCCTAGAGGGGTTAGACCCGAATTAAATCTGTCCTGGGCAAGTCACCGAATCTGTCCACCTCAGCTTCCTAGACAGAAAAATGGAAGTGATAATGGCGACTACCTCCTTGTCGGTGGGATAAAGAGCAACAGTAGTTATAAAGCACTTAGTCCAAAGGCAGGCACGGAAGAGGCACTTGATAAATGCTTCTTTCTCCTCCTTCTCTAGTTCAACGGCTTCCAAAATCACCTTCCTAAAGCACAAGAGGCCAACACTCTGGGCTCAAAAACCACCAGGGCCGGTGCCTGGGCTCGGTGTTTCATTTCAGCAGTCCATAACCAATAGGCCTCTCCCGCTTCATTTCATGCTATTTCCTCGGGTGTATTCCAGCAAAAGTGGACAATTCTTCAAACTCAAGAAATTTTCATTGAGGTCTCACCATCACCCACGTTTCCTCCCGTCTTTGCTTGCTTGCAGGGAGTCGCCCTATTGAAGAATTTTTTTTAAAAGTGTGGGGGTGGGGTGGGGGGAATTGGGGGGAATCCCAGCAAATCTGATCAACATTTTGGAAAATGTTTGATGTTCTTTGCAATGTTCCACACAGAGTAACAGCTAATTTGTGAAACTCCAACTCTGCAAAGGGATGGGAGAGGCATTATTTCCCATCTCCTTCCTGCTTCTTTTATTGGCTGTTGTAACCACGGATAACCCACACATCTCAAGCCTCCCTTTCCAAGCCTTGTTTTCTTCATCTGTTAAATGGGGCTAACAACACAGGCTGTCAGAATGAAAGAAGAAAGAATGGATGTGAAGCCTTATGCCTGAAAGCTATTTGTACACCTATTAGACACAGACCTTTTGACTTAGAAGGGGCCTCTGCCACGCCAAGTCCAATCTAGCAATAAAAAAGATCCTTTTGTAACATATCTGAAAAACAAAAGGTCCAGTCAGTCATTCAAGGGAAGGGGAACCTGCCAACGTCTGGAAGGGGAGAGTGGGGGGACGGTTTCCCTTTTGGATAGCCCTATTAGGAAATACCTTCTTTCCTGGAGCCCAAATTTTCCTGGCTGCAACATCTAAGCACCGCTTCCCTAATCTCCCTACATCTTGCTCGCTGAGCAAAGCGCTGGCCTGTTTTGGCCCGAACACAATTCTTGGCACACGAGAAGCCCTCAGTGTTGGTTGAACAAATCTAGTCCTAAAGGACCCTTCCATGCGCTCCCCAACACCTTGCCCGCCCACCAGCATACAAGTTCACTTCCAGTAGGGGCTGTTCCATTCTTTGTATGTGTATCCTCAGTGAATGGCCCAGTTTGGGGCACACAAGGGCAGAATACTTTTTAGGGGCAGGTAGCTAGTTCAACAAATAGAGCCAGAGATGGGAAGTCCTGGGTTCAAATGTGGCCTCGGACACTCCCTAGCTGTATGACCCTGGGTAAGTCCTTTAACTCCAACGGCCTGGCCATAGCGTCCATTCTAGAACAGAAGGGAAGGGCTTCTAAGCAATGCTTGCTAGTGGATTGGTTCAGGCACTGGCCCGGCCCTCAAGGAGCTGCCAGTCCCCTCAGGGAGGACATTGGGACAACCACAGCAATTCCGGTTGGCAGCTATTCCCTTGGTCAGGTCACACCAAACGTCTCCGTTTAACCAGTTTCCCCACCAAAGACTGCGACGTCCAGGGCAGAGGAGGGACCTGGCCCTGCCCGGCGCCACCGAATCCCCCTCCAACAACTGTGACGGATTCCCAGCAGCATAACCACAAAGAGGGCCCCGAACGCCTTGGGAGGCTGCCGCGAGCGTGCCGGGCAGGCGTGGGCAGCGCTGAAGCAGCAGCCAAGGCTTCGGAGCCTTCCCAGCTGCTCAGGTCACAGCACACAGGCACGATGGCTCAGGGGAGGCAGAGCCCGATGCCAGCACTTGGGTCAGTTCCGCAGGGTAAAAAAGAACAGACGAGCACAGGCTGGGAGAGTGTCCAACACACCTTCCCCGACATCATACCACCTGGGAAAAACTGAAAGCAGATCAATCCCCAGAAGCAGCTTTAACAGTGTCCCTTCACCACCGGTGCAGAGCCCAATGTTAACAGTTTTGTTTTGTTTTTTTAAACCTTTACCTTCTGCCTTGGAGTCAATACTTTGGCTCCAAGGCAGAAGAGTGGTAAGGGCTGGGCAATGGGGGTCAAGTGACTTGGCCAGGGTCACACAGCTAGGAAATGTCTGAAGCTAGATTTGAACCTAGGACCTCCTAGGCCTGCCTCTCCATCCACTGAGCCACCCAGCTGCCCACCATTAACAGTTTTTTAAACTGAAAGAACTCAGAAGACAACAAAGTCAATACTACTGCATCCAAAGACTCCAAGGAAAATATAAATTACTCACAAGCTTCAAAAGAATGAACAGAGGAGCTCAAAAAGGAACAGAAATGAGTGGTATAAGAAAAGTATTAAAAAAACAAACCAAAACAATTGCTTGGCAAAGGAGGCATAAAAAAGAAATTGCTACCTTAAAAAAAAAAGAGAGGCAATGAATAAAAGAGGCACAAAAACACACTGAAGAGAACTTCCTAAAAGGGAGAATTGGTCCTATGAAAAATGAGTTACAAAAATTCACTGAGGAAAAGAACTCTTTAGAAAGTAGAACTAGCCAAATGGAAAAGAATGTACAAAAAGCTCACTCAAGAAAATCATGCCTCAAGAGTTAGAATTGGGCAAGTGATCATTAATGACTCTTTGAGACATCAAAGATCAAAGTCAAAATAATTTTAAAAAATAGAAAATATGAACTATCTCATAGGAGAATCAACTAACCTGGAAAATAAATCCAGGAGTGATAACTTAAGAATTATTGGACTACCTGAAAGCCATGATCAAAAAAAGAGCTTAGACACCATTTTTAACAGGAACCTGCCCTTATATTCTAGAACCAGAGGACAAAATAGAACTTGAAAAAATCTATCCATTAACTTCATAAAAGAGATCCAAAGAGGCTAACTCCCAGGTCAGGGAGAAAATACTGCAAACATTCAAAATGAAACAGTTAAATAAAATGGAGCCACAGCCAGATAACACAAGATTGAGTGGCTCATACATTAAAGGATCAGGGGGCCTAGAATATGATATTCCAGAGGGCAAAAAAGCTGGGATTTCAACCCAAAACCACCCAGCAAAACTGAGTATAATCCTGGGGAAAAAATGGGTATTCAATGAAACAGAGGCCTTTGGAACATTCCTGATGAAAAGACCAGAGCTGAATAAAAAATCAAAATATAAGTTTCAAGAGAAGCATAAAAAGGTAAACAAGAAAGAGAAATTAAAAGACATTCGATAAGGTAAAACTATGCACATATCTGTATAGGAAGGTGATTCTTGTAACTCTTAAGAACTTTATCATCATTACAGCAGTTAGGAGTGTAAATAGAGGGCAAGAGTATGAGTTGAATATGATGCAATAAAAATAAAATTAAGGGATGAGAAAGACGAATGCATTGGGAGGAGAGAGAAGGGAAAAAGAGAATGGAGTAAATTATTGCACATAAGAGGTATAAAAACTTTTATAGGGGAAGGGACGATCAGGGAGGAGGGGAGGGGAGTACATGAACCATATTCTCATCAGAATTGTCAGTGAGGGAAGAACATACACTATCAATTGGGTATAGAAATCTATCTTACCCCACAGGAAAGTAGGAGGGGAAGGAGTTCATAGAAGGGGGTGCGGTGGGGCTGAGAGGGCAAAGGGAGCAAAGTGGAGGTCAGAAACTGAACAAGGGGAAGTGCGATGGAGAGTAATGCACAGTTATAATGGTTTAACATTTTTTTATGAGACTCTCTAAAAAAGGTTTTATTTCAAGGCAGCTGTGTGGCTCAGTGGATTGAGAGCTTGGTCTAGAAATGGGAGGTCCTGGGTTCAAATTTGATCCCAGACACTCCCTAACTGTATGACCCTGGGCAAGTCACTTAACTCCTATTACCTAGCCTTTACTGCTCTTGCCTTAGAACTAATACATAGCATTGATTCTAAGGCACAAGATAAGGGTTTAAAATTAAGAAAAAAAATTTTTTTTAAGGCTTCATTTCTCAAATACATAATGAGCTGAATGTAGAATACAAGTCATTTCCTAATTGATAGTCAAAGAATATGAACAAGTAGTTCTCAGATAAAGGAATTAAAACTCTATAATCATGCAAGTCTAGATCTAGATGCTAGTCTAAATTCCTAAGCAAATGAAAACCACTCTGAGGTACAACCACATACCTATCAGATTAGCTGTTATGATGGAAAGGGAAAATGGTAAAACTCAGAGGGGATATGGGAAAGCTGGGACATGAATGCCTTGCTAGGGACATTAGGACCTGATTCAAATCATTCAGGAGAACAATTTAGGCCTATGTCCAAAGAGCTTTAAAACAGTACATTCTTTGACTCAGTAGTATTGTAAAAATTAAATTTAAATCTCTAATAATAAAAATATAGTTTATAAGGTTTATTAAATGATCATTAGAAATCAAGGAATAAAGAGGATATAAAATAAAAACCACATGCCCATGGCAGGTTAGCCATTTCTAAAATCCCCATCTTACCACCATCACTGCCGATTGCTGTATCACGCCCAAAAAGAGGACGTGGGAGGAGTCGACACTAAAACATCAATAACGTGATCCCGCCAATGTGGAGATGCAGAGATTATAGAGAATTTTGGGAAATACTAGGGACTTCTGGGGAATGAAGTCAAAGGTTCAAAATCTCCATTTATACAATACCATTACTAGGTTTGTATCCCAAAGAGAAAAAAACCCCAATTATGTACAAAAATATTTAAGGCGGCTCTTTTAGTGAAGGCAAAGATTTGGGAAGTAAGAGGCTACTCATCAAATGGGGAATGGCAAGGTTATAGTATATCATTGTAATAGAATACTATTGTGCTGTAAGAAATAACACAAGTAGGAGGGGCTCAGAAAAACCTGGGAAAGACTTAGATGAACTTAAGCAGAATACAGGAAGCAAAACCAGAAGAACATTGTACACAGGGAAAGAAATACTGTTCAGTGAATAACTCTTCTCAGAATTAATATAAAATTGCTTACCATTTCAAGAGGGGTAAGGGAAGGAGAGAGAGAAATCAAGACTCAAAATTCTTTTTAAAATGTTGGAAACTTTTTACATGTAATTGAGGGGGAAAACCCTAAATTAAATAAATACATAAAAATAATTTCTTTAAAAAGGCACAACTGTCCTAAGAAACACAGGATCTCCTATCTGTGGCAACCACTCCTTAGCTCCTATAGATGTACATGACTCCATACAAATTGGTGCTATGGATTAGTCCAAACACATCATACTCAAAAAAATAACACCCGAATCTGCTTATGTCCCACTGCTACTATCTTTTCCTATCTTGTCCTTGGATTGTACTTCAACGTACTGTGGCTTCCAAATTTGCTCTGAGGACCTATTTGTGAAGAGAACAAGCTTGGCTGGTCTCTGCTGATCAGATTGATCTCTATAGGGGGCAGCTGGGTAGCTCAGTGGATTGAGAGCAGGCATAGAGATAGGAGGTCCTAGGTTCAAATCTGACCTCAGACACCTCCCAGCTGGATGTCCCTGAGCAAGTTACTTGACCCCCATTTTCTAGCCACTCTTCTGCCTTGGAGCCAATACACAGTATTGATTCCAAGATGGAAGGTGAGGGATTAAAAAAAAAAAAAGATTGATGTCTATGGAATGACTTCCCTATTCAATCCCTCTGCTGAATTCTTACAATATATGAAATTTGGAGATGGGGGGACAGGGACATTTATTTTTAAAGCAAGCCTTTTGCCAGTTTGGTTTTCTAGTGAAGGGTAACTTCACAAAAGTGAAAACTTACAAGGAAAGACCACTTCTCCCTCTGGCATATGTTTCACTAGATTTCTAAAACTGGGTCATTATTTCTACCCCCCCACAAAAAGTCTGAAAGGCTTACTTTGGGCATATTTTTCTTCCCAGTCTCCCATTAAAAGAAAAAAGTGACTACAATGTCCCACTGGATTTATTTACTCTTTTCTTGTTATAAATGTAAATTGAATGGCATTAAAACAAAAAACCCCAGTTAATTATTAGGGGAAAAAAATGGAAAACCACTACAGTAAAGCTATTTGGACCTATTTATCTCTTTAAAAGCTAGTCCTGGGTTCAAATCTGACCTCAGACACTGCTTAGTTTTGTGGCCCTAGATAAGTCAGTTAGCTCCTATTGCTCTTCTGTCTGGGAACCAATACACAATTGGTTCTAAGATGGAATGTATGGGGGGGGGGGGGGGGGGGAGATGTCCAAAGGACCACACTTCAGAGTCAAACAAGCCCATCACAATTACTAAAAGAGAATTTATTGTAGCCATGTATATTACACAATTATGTTACACATTATCATACAAATACACTGGGAAAGTCTAAACACATAAGGAGACCTTTTAATCACTTAGTATTTCCATCGCTTGAAAGCTATTTATTATATTCTCCCACTCACAGTGAAAGAATGTTTTCCTTTGGGTCAGCTATGGACCAACTGCAACCCTTTCCCCTAGAACTTCGATTTTGAAGATTCTAGAGAAGAGTTCCATTTTGAATCCAAACATATCTGCTACTCTCAAATGCTGGGAGTTCACTTAATTGTTTAAATATTCCACATTTATGCAAGTTAAATGATTTTATTGTGTGTCCTGGGCATGGCGTGTACTATACCAGACTGCCGGAGGACACGGGCCAGCAAGATTATAATGTCCAAACAGGCCTTCGGGGGGCATGTTTCACCTTCCTTAACTCAGGAATCCTCAGCCTGGGATCATGAACACTCGGACAGGCTTGTTCGGATAACACTACCTTAATTCCATCACATGCCAAGGGTCCTGAGCTTCCTCCGGGGTCTATGCTGGCTAATTCTTCTGGATGGCAGTTTGAAGCCTCTGATATCTGCACTGCAGAGGGACTCGGGGACGAGCCCACTGACCAAGGAAGCCTTTGCAGTGCTCTGGGCATCAGCCTTGGCTTTCTTGGGCTTTCCTCAAGGCTATCACAGCTCTTCCCATCCTGGGTGATGCCTCTTGCTCACAGCTAAGGGACTTTCTTTCTCTTCCTGTCCTGGACAAGCACAAGCAGGTATGTCTTTGCACAGGTTACTTTTTCTGGGAAATGAGCTCCCCAACAGATCTGTCTGAGCAGCGGGGTGCTCTACGCTGCTGGCCTGGGAGCTCACCTAATCCAAGCCTCTTGAGATAGAGGGGGGCCAGCGTGTCTATGTCTGACTCCCACCCAACGCAGGAATCCCATCTGGTCCTCACTGGGAGTTTTCTCTAGAAATAAACAACTCTCCAGCAGCCCGTCTGCACACCCCACAATGTAGTGAGCTGCTTGTCAAGGAGGTGCCCATGCAAAGGGGAGAGCCCGTGTCTACATGCAAAGAGAGCAAACTTCCCACTCAGACAAGTCAGCATCGCCCTGCGAGCCATGTTCTGAAGCCGTTTCTGCCTGTTCCTCAGGCCCAGGACTTTTGGCTGTCGTTAATTCCCAACCAATTAAGTGCATGAATGGAATGTTCAGCTTTCTCACTGCCCAGTCTCAAGCTTGACAGTAGCCTTGGAGTCTTCTCAGAAAGAAACAGTTCTGGCAATCTTCTTCCACACATGAGAAGAGAATTCTAACGAGCCAGTCGTGCTCCTCCCCAGCACGTCCATTATTCCCCACAGATCTGATTACTGCAGCCAGTCATATTCAGCTCAATGTACACCATTGGGGATGGGGATGTCCCGGCATGGTCGATGTCTCTCCACAACAAGGTGGGTCAACACCACCAAAGCTTCCCATCTGTCCCTTGTGTGGCCATTCTTCTTCCAAGCCCTGGTGTATCCTCCTCCCCTGGAAACCGAGCACAAACCTTAGGGGCTCTCACAGAGGTGTGACAGAAATGAATTGAGGTGGTCCCAAGAGAACCAGAAACACCTCCATGGATCCTGGCTTTGGACCCCTCTTACTACTGAGTCTTCACATCAATTAAATTCACGTGGAAAGAGTTTGTTGCTCCCCTCACTAGTTCACTTAATAACTGGGGAAGAGCATGGGATCCAGGCACTCTTGCTGAGGAGTCTTCACATCCTATTTTTCAGGGGCATCTTCCTTACTGCTCCTTGCTCAATACTCCCATATGTTTGTTAGTGAGAAAATCAAGAAAGGGTATATTGCAGATGGCCTGGTGAATATTCATCACTGTGATTTCTCTGGGAGTCCTGTACCAAGTGAATGAAAAGATGTTATAGAGAATAATTAACCCAAGTAACTCATGTTCTAAATCAATCAATTTCTCCATGAAAAGATGCTATCCTTCAATGATGAAGGAGCTAATGTTGCTAGAATACCTGCAGAAAAAGCTCCAGCAACCTCTGGGGAACCGAATCAGCAGCTCTCACGATTCACTGCCAACCCTGCATAGCTCTTGCTCTCTAAGGTAAATCTGTTCTATAGTCATTGAAGAAGGAAGGAGCTCTCAAAGCTGCCCATGCTGAGAACAAGAAGTTCTCTTTGGCCTGCTCATGTCCCTGCTTCTCCTCAAAGTCTTTGGAGTATATTTATTCATCCTCAGGTGACTGAGGGTAATTGTAAAAGCTGTGCTGGCCCCTTGCTGAGTACTCTTTTGTCCCCTCTGAAAGCATGCTAGAAAGGCTCAGTGGACCAGACTAGTAAGCACCTCTTCAGTCGGCCCAAACAGACAGTTCTCCAACTACATATGGCTAACACAGATAGAGGGCTGTGTGCCTCTGTAAACTAACATAAGTGGCTGGTGAGAAGAGAAACCCTTCCCTGGGAGTGCTGAAGTCTTGTCTATCCCAATGAGCTCTAGATCGTAACATCATAATTTCCTATTCAGTTGCTTTTATTTCCATGTTGCCATCACTGACAGAGATAACCAAGGCCTCACCTGTTGTGAGATGCTGTCTGGTACCCAATGGCCAGAGCCTGCCTCAGGATATCACTCACCAGTTGCTCAGTTGCCTGTAACAGAAGATTCTGTTATTTGTCATCTTGGCCACCACCTGTGGGAATGCAGGGCTCTAATGCAGTAACCCTTCCTCCAGAACTTTGGAAACAACCAAGCCTGAAGACCATAAAGTTACCCAAAGTATGAATTTTGGATCAATAAAAGACAATATGATTTCATGATTCTAGAAGATGATGAAGCAAGACAATTCTTTGGCTAACATTTTTCCTGGGGAAAAAAATTAAATATGATTTTTAGGGGTGCATTGGAATATTAAATGGGTTAAATTAAAAATTAAAATTAAAAAGTGACGAGATGAAGCAAAGGAAAAAAATTCCAACTTGCTCAGCAAGGAGGCAACCACAGTCATATTCATTTTAATAAAAAAAAAAAAGTGTGTTGTGTGCGTGTGCATACAAATGTGTAACTGGAAATCATTAATAAACAAAATGGAAATCAAGAATTTAATAGATCCCTAGATCCAAATGGGCAGCATCTGAGATGGAGAGAAATCAAACAAATAATCAAAAAGGTGGGGTGGAACTCATCTAAGGGAGGAAAAGTGCCAGAGTAAGAAGAAATAAAACCTGAGATTCTTAGTGCCCTATCCACTATCTTATGGGCTGGACAAAGGTCCAACATAGACCTCTGCAATTAGAGAGGAATTCAATGATCAGTTCTATTGTGTGTAAAGACTTAGTTATTCCAAATGATGAAGAGGATGAGGAAAGCCTTTATTCATTCTGGAAAGGTAAAATCTATCAGAAGCTGAGCTTTGATTTATTAAAAGGCCAGAAGAAATAGGTGGTCTTTATTGGGAAAACCCATTGAAAGACAATGTTCAAAACTCATGACAGAAGACCTGCCCATGCCTGAACAGCAGAGAAGGGAAAAGGTGAGGCAAGTGTAAGACTGTCACACCAAGGTGTGCAACATTCCCTCAGTCACAGAATGTGAGTCCATGAAGGAGAGGGCCTTAACAGGGAAGATGAAATTTTAAGAGGGGAGTGGATTCACAGCCTGGACAGCTTTCTTGGGAAGATGTTCAGGTGGCTGAACTAGGTGAGGACCCCAGGCTTCTGGACAGTGGCTTTCTCCTACATGTCTGCGTAACGGTAACAATAACATCTACGTAGTGCCTACTACATGCCAGGTGTGGTACTAAACACTTTCCAATTTCCAATTTCCAATCATTATCTCAAGGGATCCTTACAATAACCCTGGCAGGTTGGTAAGTGCCAATGGTAATGCCTGAAGGATTCCCAAAGAAAGGTATTCTTGAGGTCAGCAATGGAAGCATGGGTAATTATTTTCGCCTTGTCCTGGAATTTTCTTGTTTTAGTACTGCTATGACATCTGGTAACAAAGAGTCTCAGGCTGTTGTGTGGGAACTATGAGAAGTTTTTTGCCTCAAATAATTTATCTAAAAGGCTCATAACAATGTTGTTTTTATTCAATTTACTTTTCCATGGCCTTCAGGTAAATGTTAATATAGGAAATAACAACATATATAAAATAAACAGAATAAACTAATACATTCCTACTCTGGACCTCTTTTAAAAATGCTTTAAATGGGAAAGACATATGTTTAAAAGGTGGCATGAACACTCAGCTTTTGTGGTATTCTAATCTTAGCTGATCTGAAATTTGCTTTTATCTAAAAACTTTTATCTTATTTGCTTTTATCTAAAAGCACTGGAACACAAATGTTACACCTTAAATCAGAAGGAAAATTCAGGAACCCCTCTTGTAGACATAGTCCTCTCAACCACGTATAACCAGAGGAAACTAATGAGAAAGTCCAAAAAATGGAACCAGAGGACAGAGTGGCCTGTCCTGCTTCCCAGTGAGATTCTTCATTCCTTTTAGCACTGGACCCAGAACACTTTCTTGGAGTTGCTGGGCTGCCTACCTTTAGAATCATATCTTCAACCACAGATGCATATGTGTTTTTGTGAAGTTCCACAGGCTCAAGGGCGATTCCAATCTGAGGAGAGAAGGAAGAATCCTCATTCACTCCATATAAACAATGTTTTCATTCCATATAAGACACAGATGAGTGGAGGGAATCCTTTAAGAGTTAAAATCAATGGGAAAATGCAGAAAAACAACAAGAAAAACAACTGGATGTTTCCATGTTTCATTGTAATCTATAACAAGTTAAAAGTTTTGCTTTTCCTATTTTTGGTTTTCTGGTCATCATTATAAACCATGCTGCCCCTCTTACCCACTAAAACCTGGGATGCCTTGTTGGGATCCATCCAGGGCCTTATCTTGATTAGAATCAAGGCTTTGTGTCCCTTCCTAGCTACCAGCTCCAAATGATGGCCTGGGGGGATGGGGCCCTTCTTCTACACCAAACCCCCCTCCCTCCTCAAACCCTTCCCTTCCATCTTAGAATCAAGATTGAGTATGGGTTTCAAGGCAGAAGATCAGTAAGGACTAGGCAATGGGGGATAAGTGACCTGCCCAGGGTCACCCAGCTAGGAAGAGTCTGAGGCCAGACTGAACCCAAGACCTCCTATCTCCAGGCCTGCCTCTCTATACAGAGTCACCTGCCTGCCTCTTATCTAGTTCTCTTCTAAACTCTTCCCTCATTTTGAGTGTGAACTCCTTGAGGGCAAGAACAGTCTCACTTGTATCTGTAACCTGAGCACTTAGCATAGAACCTAGCACCCAGAGAACGTGCTTAAGAAATGCTCTATCTACCTTTCAAAAATTAGTCTTATATTCTACATGGTAAGAATAAGCCCTAAGCCTGGCCCTTTGGAGCCCTGGAATCTAATTCAGTGGTACCTCAGGGGCTAAGAGGGAGGTTCTCATTTTGATCCTTGTACTTTGCTTCAGTGCCTTCCTCTACCTTCCAAGGAATTTGCTCTGGGCTGTGGGTCCCTTTCACTTTGGCTCCTGTTCAGCCCACGTAGGAGAAACTCTGGTTATTTCTCCCCCCTGGTACATAGGAACAGGTGCTTTCTATACTAATCAGAATGAGAAGCATACAAATAACTGATCCCCCAAAGCGCCCTTAGATCCTCCATGAGACCCAAGTCCTACAAAGCATCTCGTCCTCTAGGCAGGAGGTAGGCGCTTTCCTCATTAACTTGAGGACAGGTGCCTCTATTTTGCTACCTTTTGTGCTGTGTCACTGACAAACTCAGAGGCAGGCATTGTTTCCAAATAGAACTTCACTTCTTCTTGTTTCTCTTCCTTTTCCTTCTTGATGCTTATTTTTAGTGGCTCAGTGACACTGAGAATGTCTACCTCCTCATCATTCTCTGGCTCTCTTTTCTGAAACCGTTGCAGGTCTTCCAGTTTTCGGCAGAGATCATCAGCGGTGGTGAAGGAAGATGGACACTCTAAATGAGAAGTCAGGAGTCTTATGATGGAGTAACAAAAGAAAAAAAGTCTTTGATATATTCATTCCCCGACCTCTAAGAGCTAAGAAAGTCAGGACAAGAACTGAGAAAATTTAGGAAGCATGGACTAGGAGGGTTGAGCTAGAAGATCTCTCTTGTCCCTTCTAGCTTTAAGTTAGTGCTATGAATGCAGGAGGCAGAAAAGGACCTAAATATCCTCTCTGAACCACAAGGCTACAATCTTTGCTCAAAGATTTATATACAATTTAGAACGGGGCTACTGCGTAATAATGGGGCCAAAAAATTCAAATGCCACTAATTTTCCTATGTTGACTTCTATAAAGCCTTTTAATTAATTCTGGAGTAATGTGAAGCTGGAAAGGTATATGGAGATCATCTAGTCCAATCCTCTCATTACACTGAGAAGAAAATTAAGATCAGATAGATGGAATGACTTGTCCAAGGTTTTATCTACAAACTCTGCCAGTTCAGAGAGCTTTCACTGTGGTACAATGTAAAAAAAAAAATCAATCAAATATATTTAGTATTTATTTATTCTGCATTAGCCAGTGTGGAGGCTGTAAAGAAGCTGAAGGTGTGGTTCATAACTTAAGGAAGCATGATCTAATTGAGAAGACTGCTACATGTAAAAAAAAGATAATAAAAGAAAGCAGTAAATGATAGGGAGTAAATGGCAGAAACAATGATAAATGGCACAGACAATAAGCGGTATAGAATCAGAGGAGGAAAAGGATTTTATGAGCTTGAGTGATCCAAGAAAACTCTGGAGATGAGGCAGGAATTAAATCAGACCTGGAGGGAAAGGGAGGAAGAATGGGGGAGATCCTTCAAGGAGCAGAAACAGTATGAGAAAGACAAAAAACAGGAAAAGGTAGCATATCTGGGAGGAAAGGGACAGTGGGACATTTCTGTGGAGAAGTGAGAGATCAAACCAGGAAGCCAAATAGAGGACAGACGGTGGTGGTGAGCTCTGAATGCCAGTCCAGACTTGACTCTGTAGCCTGTGGTAAAAACCCTGAAACCTTCTGAGCAGAGATAATTATGAAAATGAGACTTTAGCAAAAATCCCCTAATGGCAATGAGCAAGATGGACCACATGGAGGAAAGAGACAAGTTATGGACCACTGGGGGAATTCAGGGTTGTTCATGGCCATGGCAATGAGAACAAAGTATGCGGATAGGTGAAAGACACTTTCTCTGTTAAGAAGAATGAATAGGGATTAGTCATTGGGCATGAAAGTGGAGGGAAAAGGAAGAGCCAAAGATGACTTGGAAGAGAGTTGGGGAAAGTTAGTTTGGGAGTTGAGAATGGCAATGAGGGATGATGCTATAGCTGAATGGAAATGATTAGAAAGCAATGGGAATTGTGGGAAGAGAGACTGCCCACTTACTACACCTTTCTTTCATTCTATCTGCAAAAATCAGCTCTTCCCTACTTGGTTCTATAAGGTCTCCACCACAGTCCGCAGACATCTCCAGCCACAGCAAGGGTCTTTTTTACTCCTCCAACCCCTAATATTGTTTTTCCCTTGTTAGAATGTAAATTCTTTGAAGGCAGGAGCTGATTTATGTCCTCAGTGCTTAGCACAATGCCTGGGCACCCAATAGGGGCTTAATATATGCTCTATCCATCTTCTTTGTAGAAGCTGATAGTTGAACACATACATTTGATAGACTCACAAAGAAAGATGGGAGTGAGGTCATGGAGAAGGTAACATGACAGAAAAAACAATCTACATTTACATAGTTCTTCAAGAGGGAGAAATAATAATGAGGGTAGACTGCCAAGTCTTGTGAGGTCAAAACAAGTCTCCTCTTAGTCCAATATTCTTGGCCACGGCAATTCATTCACAAAGACTATAAATTAAGGCACAGAAGGTCTACAATCTACACTGCTTGGGGAAGAGACAACACTGCTTTACATAGGACAGGTCATGCCATACTATCCTCATTTCCTTTTTTGACAGGGTAATTAGACTCACAGATTAGAGAAATGTTGCAGACAAAGCACACTTAGTTTTCAGCAAAGTATATGACAAACTGTCTCCATACTATCCCTGTGGATGAGATGGAGATAAGGGTTAGATGCTAGTATGGTTAGCTGGATTTGGAACTAGTTGGATGACTGGCTTACAAATGTACTCATGAATTGATTGATGTCAACCTAGGTCAAGGTCTTTAAGCAGAATGCCCCAGGGACCTGTGCTTGTTCAACATTTTCATCAGTGACATGGATGAAAGCAGAGATGGCACTGCTTGTCAAAACGGGCAGAGGACCAGATGCTTCCGGGACTTCCCAAAACTCTGGACGAAAGAAGCTGAATCCAAACATGGTATTAGAATGATGGACTGGTCAAATCGGATGAATTTAATCAGGTCAAAATATAAAATTCTATACTGGGTTAAAAAAAAAAACGTTTCTGAGAAGACCTGGAGGTTTTAGACACAGCGAGTTCATCCCAGTTTAAAAAAGTAACTGTTTTTCTGGGATGTGGAGTCAGGAGAAGGGGTCTCCCAAGGGAAGGATGAAGCAGTGTTTCCACTGTCCTCTCCCTTAGTCAAATCACAAAGAGGATACTAGTCACTTCTGGGAACCACCTTTGAGGAAACAAAGCTGGAAGCTGTCCAGAAAAAAGTAGCAAAATGCCAAACTGAAGACCAGTAGAAGGAAGAAGGGATGTTCATCTTGGAAAAGAAGAGAAAACTTGGGGAGAATCTCATAAACTCCCAAGTAGCTGAATGACCATCATGTGGGACAAGAATTAGAATTGCTGTGGTTAGGCTCCAAAGGGCAGAGTCTAGAACAATGGGTGGAAGGTGCAGAAGATATTGGTTGAAGTAGGGAAGATCTTCTAAATGATTAAGGCTGGCCAAAAATGGAAGAGGCCGGAATCAGGAGGTGAGTGCTCCCTCACTTGGAAAGCAGGTCCTATTTGTTGGGGATGTGGCAAGAAGACAGAAATCTAATCCCTTGCTCCTTTTGAGATGGAAGTGACACAACTTCCCTTCACTAGCTGCTTACCTGGCTCACTGTCTATCTGCGTCAGAACATCCTCAATGGAATCACCATCATTTCTCAAGCTCTCTGGGTCTGGTGGAGTATAACCATGGCAACGACACCAATGGACAATGTGCTTGGTTTTGAGGGGCGCCACATTGTGAAACCTGGGATTCTTCTCCAGTATTTCTTGTAACACTTTTCTCATTGTCATTGCTCGTTGCCACTAGGGGAAAAAAGATGGAATTTACATTCTCCAATTCATAAACATCAGAAGACATGAAAATTCTAAAATGGCATCTATGCTCCTGCCATTTTGGGATGGGGAAGTGAGATACCCTAATTCCATGTTAGAGAGTGATTGTCTAAGAGGCCTTTCCAAATGCCATTTTTTGCATAAGGGAAAACTATCATTTCATAAAGCATTCTAACCAAAGCAGTGTGTAAAGAACCTCATCCTCAGCTCCAAAGAGGCAAGGTTTAGGCCAGCAGGTTGGCAGCCAGAGTTTGAAGGTGTTGCTACCTTTCCTCTCCAAATGTTTTTTAGTTACACCCTGGTGATAGATAAAGACAGGATTACCTCTGCTGCCCTCCGTTTCCCAATGTTCCAACTATAATACTGCTCCACAGAACTTGCACAGAAACAATTGGCATCTTCACCTAGAAAGCATACCGCCAGCAAAGTCTGAATTAAGTTTTTGTTAAGACTCAAGGCAAGCTATCGACATTACTGTCATTGGGAATGAATGTGCTTGAAAAAAGCACATAATGGAAAAAATGTGCTATGTGCAAAGGATTTAAAGTGGACATCATTTGTATTTTAAAATCATTCTATTAATAATACATATGCTGCATAATAAAAATATTAAAGAAAAAAGAAAAGTAGGTTGTATAGAATTGAGATGTACAATTTCATGGATAATATACTCTTGAAGACAGAAGTGCTCTTGCTGATGTTCAGAATTTAAAATTGGAGAAAAAACAATAAAGTACCCAGATAATCAAGAAAAAAAATGCAGAGAAGAGAATGGAAGTGTTCAAAGGGAGAAGCAGATAAGTAAGACAGCCTTGAAACTAACAAGGAGAATTTATCGTATTTTTAAAAAATAAGCTAGAGGCAAGAGTCACTGTTTGTGTACATTCTTCTTTTTCTGTTCGTCGTCTATGGAAATGTCCACATGTGTTGATGTTTTTAAAGTTCCCAATAACAAAAAATGAAAATTTAAAAGAAAAAAGATCCAAGCCAAATGTGACTTGCTAGTGCCAGCTCCCAAGTCCTTTGGATCCACTTTACTCGAAACCAAAATGAGCAGTTCAGCATGGGAAGCGGACAGCTTCTGGGATGAGACAGTGGAGGCCACAGGTGCTGACATTTGCCAGCTCATCTGTAGAACTCACTTTTGTTTAGCTCAGAAAGGAAATATACTTAAATAAAGATATTTACAACAAGCAAAGGCAAAGAGTCTGAGTTTGAGTGACCTCTGAGCTTGGACCTGGAGGGCCCTAGAGGGCACTATGAGGATGTCCCTGCCAGCGATTCAGGTTCAAAGTATTACTTCAATGTGACTTCTACCAGACATGAGAGAAGAGGGCAGGAGATGCTCTCAGAAACAGGATGGCGGATTCAGTGTGCACCTTTTAAAAGAGACCAAGAGAGCTACATGCTTTCCTGAAAGAATAGGAGAGCCCCGTCCCCCGTCCCCCGCCCCCACCTCATTCCTTGCCTCAATTCCAGCTCTCCCCGTTATGTTCTAAACTGCTTGCTAGATTCACCTACATTACATGCTCTACTGATCGTCCCTCTTATCACTGGTCTTCCATGCCTGAGTGACACTCCAACAACTTAACCAGCTTCCAAGGCCTTCAATGATCTAACCCTAACCTACCTTTGCAGCCTTGTATTGAATGAATTGTATTGAATTCATAAGCTACCCTGCACCCAAACTATATGGTTCCCAAACACCCCCCCAACTTTTTTCAGCTTTAATCATCTCTGACACACTTTCCCATCCATCTCACCTTCAACACCCAGCTCCAAAGCTACTTCTTAAATGAAACTTTTCCTAATCCTGTCAGATGAAAGTGACCTCCCCCGATTCCAACATGGCACTTGGTCATACTATTTATGTATCTGTCATTTGTTAATGGCATTATATTTGTCTCTGATAGGCCCTAACATATCATGTTAATCTTTGCATGCTTCCAGAATCAAGTATAGAATAATGAATATAAGGGCTTCCTAAGTGTTTGCTGACTGACTGACTGAATGATCTTGACCCAACAAATCACCCGAAAGTATCGATAACTCTCAGGGTTGCATGCCTCACAATCTAGGTCAAACACCCTTAATGTTTAAGGTCCTTAAGGGTTTGCACGATTTGGGCCTAGGACCAGGGATCACAAAGATAGGATTTTACTTGGGAATGTGGCACAAATGTAATATAGAATCAATAACCAACCAAAGAAACACTAACATTGAACACTTTATAGTTTTCCAAATAATGAGCACAAAACCCCATACGGTCAGATTTTGTTTTCGCTTCTGTTTTTCTCTTAATGACCTTTAGGGTCAAAGATTAGAAGCCAAGGAGAAAACAATACTGTTGTTTCCAAATATTTCCAAACTAGCCAGGCAATGTCAAATTTAGATTCTATTTTCATAAATCAATGACAAAGGAAACAATGAAAAACCAGATTATCTGCCCAAGAAACTATTTGCTCTAAATACAACTTTTATCTGCCTAAATGAAAAAACAAAGCAAAATAAAAAGCCAGTACTGTTAATTTATAGTACACTAACTATGCTTAGTACAGTAAGAGTCCAAAGGAAAAAAATTCATATCTTTTGAGTAGCATTTACTTACCCTTTTTAGTGATTAATGGGATCTTCTTTACTATTGCTGTTAGAAGCTGTTGGGTATTTTCTAAATGTTCAATGCTACAAGGGATTAAAAAAAGAAAAGCAATAAATCCCATAAATTACTAGCTATAAATCTCATTAGAAATAACTTTTTTTCCTCCAGGCAAATTATAGAAACACGTTAGATCCTTGTTCAAAAGGGTGGCTAATATTATTGGGTTTCCTCTACTTTTTCTAGTATTTGAGTATCCTTTCCCAGTTTTGCCCTGTCTGTGATTTTCCACTGTATGGCCAGGCAATAGTCAGAGTAAAATAGTGCCTATTACAACAGAAAAGTTCTACCACATGGGCAAAGTCTGATGGTGTACAAATCTGGTAAGGCTGAGCACACACTATCCCTGGGGTGGTTGGGTTTCTAAACCAATGTCTCTCATTCATGTAGTGCCCAGGGGTTCACAAAGCACCTAACACATGCAGTCCTACTGAGCTCTTACCACCCCTGGGAGACAGACGGGTACACAGGATCCTGTTTCTCTCAATTCAAAATGAATAGATAGTTTGTCTGCCTTTCTCCTGGCTTGCCATATTGGGGAGAGGAATACTAGGTGATAGCTTCCCCTCCATAAATCCTTAATGAACCATGATACCCAAGAAGTAGAGGTCACATAAAGATGACACAGATGCAGGGACCAAGACACATGATGTAGCATCTCAGCACTGCTGGGTTTCTCTTTCTGGAGGGCCCAGAGCACACTACAAGGCTAGGTAAGCAATTACATTCTATACAATTCAGAGTGCCCAGGTCCTTAGACGCAAAGAGACTAGATATCCTCTAGTCCTATTTTCCCCACACCTATTTTACAGAGGAGGAAGCTGAGGCTCAGAGGTGTGAAATAGTTCCTAACATGGATTTAAGGAGGTAACAAACAAAATGGTAGGATTAAAGTCTAGTAGGTTATTAGGCAACTGGAGAAGCACAAATTATGGCTCATCCTTGAAAATAAGTCACTATATGAATGAGATAGTATATAAAAATGCTTTGTAAATATTTTAGAGCTATGTAAATACATAGTGGCCATCATTAACATCTCATTCTCATCTTTTTGGATGGCGTTCCAATAAGAATGGTCCTAGGAGATGCTGTTATTCTGCTATCTGATATTTCATATTACTCACACCAATGCATAGGGTATGACTGCGTCTTATAATGGAAAAACACGTAAGACGTGAACTCATTTTTGTCAGGCTCAATGAAAACATCTTTGAGATAATTCTAGAAGATAGGACGGAAGAGATGATTGCTACATGTGTAATCCTATTCTTACAAGGTTTTGAAACTTTAGCTAAGTCTTTATACTTTGAAAGCAGCTTTTCATTGGAAAATATAATTTGGAGTATAAGGAATTGGTATGGCAAAGTATAGTTAAAATACATATACATTGTTCTAACGATCTAAACAGGGAGAATAGCTAGTCCAAAACAAATAAAAGCAAATACTACAAAATCACAAAGAACAAGACTGCCCCAAAGTCTATTCAAGGCAATAAAAATTTATTAAGCCATTTATTATATCTGGCTCTGTGTTGCATGGGAAGGATACAATAAATTCATACCCTTTCCCTCTGCAAAGGTGAAAGGGCCCACTGGTATAGGAGACTGATTTATGAGGGATAGAATTTTGGTCACCTGATCATGTCTAAGGTCATTACTGCACAGATTCTACCACTTCCTACCATCTTGAGGTCTGGGTCTTGTTTTTGATTAGTACAAGTACAAGTTTTATGTCAGGACGCTTTTCTAAATTGATTATCCTAAATTCTACATTAAGACTGGCATCTATAGATGCCAACTGCTCTAAATAGCCTTCTGGTTTCTGGATGCTAATAAGTTTCTTAACATATCTGACCATAACTTTCTCCAAGATATCTTTTTGCTCAATATGTCTTGCCCAAAGACCAAGTCTTTTTACCTACTGCCTTCATTCAATGAATTAATGGCTCAGTTTGGCTTCCAAATTTAAGCTTGAAGCTTCCCATTTCTATTTTCACTTTGGTGTGTATTAAGAATTTTAGGAGGTATCTTGTAGAAATGACATTCTGGGCAAGGGAGAAAGTCTCCAGGATGGACCAGTTTATTTGTTTACTGTGGTTTCCACACAGAGGCCTAGGACATCATGTCATCCATATGCATCAAGGGATTAATAGGATGTTTTGGAGCAACTCCCTTCTTTAGCTTGGAAACTGCCCTCAACTCTGGAAGAGACATGGGAATAGATGGAAGGAGAGGAGAAACCATAGTGGGCTTAAACTGTCTCCCCCAAAGAGGTGTGAATTTTAAAATCTCCATCTTGGTATAGCACCAAAAAATTGTGCACACCCACAGTACATGGGCATGTGATAGTCAATGACAAATCAGAAATAACTAACTGCCCACCTGGGCTGTCCTAAGCCAAGGTAGAGCCACCATTGGCACTTGTGAGGCACAGGAAGTGAGGTAGGGAACAGCCTTGGGAATTTGCGCACTTCCTGTAGACAGGGCTAGAAGCCAGTTCATGTTAGAAGCTTGAACAGAGAGGAGGCCCGCAGACAGCTTCCCTTCAGATCGGTCACGTGAGTCAAGGCCCTTTGGGCCTAAACTCCCTCTGCCTTGGTCACAGGTTGAGTAACCCCTTTCCCTTTTCTCCTCTCTCCTTTTCCCTACTCCCATTGTGATTAAACCTCCATAAACTCCATTCTGACTTGAGTGTTTCATTTTAGGAATTTCATAAGTAAATTCCTTGGCGGCCATTGTTCAATATTATAATAATCTTAAAAGGTGAAAATTTTCACTACAACAGAGGTCATGCATTATATTACCATCCAATCTACAAACTAGTTGTTCAGTAGGTTCCCAGGAATGAATCTGAAGCACAAAGATAAATGAACGATCATGAAGGGCATAGCCCAAGAGTCAGAAGCCCTGGTTAACCAGAAGACCTAAATCAGGGCCCTTCCCCTCTGAGCCAGTGGCCTCCTCTGTAAAATGGAGAATTAGCCCTCACATGAGTGTTCCTGAGTTGTGAGAGAGCTTTCCCAAAGCTGTCATCGTCATACTCAGAGCACACCCTCCCAAGAGCCCCCCAAACCCAAGCTCTCAGAAAGAACAAAGAACGTTACTTGATCGCATAGTTCCCCAGTTCAGTACTTTCTTCTGTCTTCACTTCTGCCTGCACTTCCTGGGAGACAAAAGGGAGGCTGCCATTGGGTCCTGGGGCTTCTGGTTCTGTCTTCACTGCAAAGGGAAATAAACATGAGGCAGGGCTAAGTGGCCACAGGCAGCACCTGTCTCTAGCAGAAACACAAAAGTCTTTTCCCTTGCAAAATTCAGGGACAAAGCTGTCAGAAGACCCAGTGGTGGGGAGTGTTCTTCGCGCAATAATGTCAGCAGTCAAGCAAAGCACATGGGAGTGAGAGTGCAAAAAGCTAAGGCAGGAAGACAACCAAGAGATTCCCCCAATGACATCCTATAAGAAATCAAAGCAAGTGAGTTCAATGAGAGGAATCAATTTCCTTCTTTCTCTCCAATTGCTGTCCTGTTCCATATTCCTACTTCCTAGAACCTCTAGCCCTTTTCTTGGCCTTTCTGTGTGTAATGATCAAGGCAAGAAGAAGTAAAACCCAAGTATTTGGGCATTTCCCATCTAATTTCCCTACATTTCCACTGTTACCCACTACTGAAGACCAGCAATGTCTCTCCTGGTCACACATCCTTTCATTCCCAATGTTCCTCCCGTCTAATTGCACCAACCCTTATCAAACATACAGAATTCATAGCTGTCCTATAATCCATTCCTGGTGTGGGTTTCTTGTTTCTAGACTCTTCTTCATGTCATCTACTCTCCACATTTTGCTTAAATAATCTTTTTATAGCACGAATTTCATTATGACATTCCCCAGCTTAAGAACTTATAATGGCTCCCCCACCAGAAAGAGAAAGAAGAAAACAGTAAAAGCAGAGCTATGGACATATCCTGAAGTCTCACAGAAGAGTTCCTTTTGCCATGGTCCCATGTTTCCCTCTGGGGATTGATCTTTGAGACTCCCAGCAGGACACAGATGGCAGTGGAGTCCTGTGTCCTGTTCCAAGAACTTCCTTGGAAGCAGCTGACCACAAAGCTTCCCATCCTACCTAGCCTTCAATGCCCACACCTCAAACTGCAAACCTTCTCTTGTTGAAATCAGAGAAATCTTCCATACTCCTCAAACCATCCATCGTGCCTTGACTTATGAATGCTGATCACATCTTACCCAGGTGGAAGCACATGCTCATGCATCTTTCTCCTGTTCTTTTTAATAAAGGAAAAACACTTTACCTTTAGTAACAGTGGCTGAAGCAGAGCTGACAGTGGCCAAGCTGGGGGTGACCCCAGAGGGCATGGCAGGAGTCTTACTGGCAGACAATGACTGAACTACTGAAAGGAGAAAAAAGAATAAATTTCAATATGTTGTAATAACAAATATCATTATAAACACTTTTTTTTAAACATTAAAAGAAGAAACAAAAGCCTCCCATTTTAGGATTCCAGACTACTACTGGCTTTGATATCTAGATAGAACTGGGGACTCATCAACTGCCCTGTCATCCTCACTGTCTACTATCCACTAGTCCAAGAGCAAATGTCCTTCTAAACCGAAGCCATACTTGGCCCTCATCCTGCAATACTGAACAAATAATAGGCTTAACAGTGGAATGAGTCTTGAAGCAGAGCTGATGTGACTGGGGGTCGAGGACTGGTTCAATGGCTCCACAGTGTATAAGTTTCTTAAAGCCTTTCTCTTCAACTTTCTAGAAGATCCCTATATCTAGGGCTAAAAGGGATCCCAGAGGGCATCAACTCCAACCTCTTATTTCACAGCTGAATTTTCCATTTCTTGCTCAAAGATTGATTATCAAAAACCAACATTATGAGAATTTCTGTGAAGGATGTGACAAGCTGATATCCTGTGTGTTCCCTCAAAATTAATTTCAACCTGAAGTAGCATGAATTCAGGATGAAAAAATTCCAAGATGACAAAGAACAAAGAAATTCTTCCATTTTACTGAGATTTTGATAAGTTTGCATGGTGGTACCAAGTTTTTTATATGTGGTAATATAGGTTGGAGATAAAACTAGATCAATAAATCCAAAACCTTCCTTTGAGATAAGACTTTATATTTCCTCTCTAATTCATTTGTTTAACCAGAGCTCCCTACAGGGAGTTCATGACTTCTCCTAGGAATAGATCTGCCAACAAGAAGCAAAATGGCCAGTGTTTATGAGTCTCATTCATCTGACTTTTAGATCCTTTTAGGTGATCTCCATTTTTTCCAAATGGATAACAAAAAAACACCAGAATCTTTTTTTTTTTGGCCAAGTCAATCACACTGATAGAGCCAATATGCAGAAACTCAGAACCCCAGAGCTGGAAGGGACCTTAATACCCATGTAGCCCACCTCCTCTTCCCTGAATGAAAAGCCTTTCCATGATATCCCCAACAAATGTCCAATTCATGTGCATCTGAAGACTTCCACCATCTCTAGAGGCAGCCATTCCTCTTTTAGGGGCTTTTTTAGACAGCTCTGCCTCCTCTACCCAATGGGATTGCTGGTATTTTATTCTTAAGCCCTTTCTATCCTTCTTTGGCTGAAATTCTCCATACAATATGGAGCCATGGAAATCTTAAACCAGTTTTTCTCTAATCTCCCAGAAGTATGCTCTGTGAAACTCTCCCTCTACCACAATCCCTATAGCAGAATGGTGGGAAGCTGGGCTAATCACTTCTATTTACCACCATTTCTGAATCCAAGAAAAAGTCCCAATGCTCCAGGCACATGCCTGAAAGCTTTACCTTTATTCATGGGCATCAGGATGGTCTGGATGCCTCCAGAGGCAGTATTCACACTGAGAGGTTTGAGTTGGCTGGGTATAGTCAGCACAGCCTGTTGAGGACTGGACTGGTTGGAATGGATCTTTAATAGGCCTAAAAGAAGAAGAGAAAGTTCCACATGAGGGACAGAGAATATTTATGCTTGGCCTGCTGAAGTGGATTCAGGGTCTGCCTGTCTCAGGTCTCTCCCCACTCAAGTCCATTCTCTATTTGGTCCCTAGTGTGATTTCCCTGAAGTGCATGTCTGCCTGTCCATGTTGCTTGCTCCACCTCCCCTGTAAACTCCAGTGGCTCCCTATGGCATCCAGGGCCAAATACAAAGTCTTTTGCTTGGCATTTAAAGTCCTTCATGGCCCAGACCCTACTACCTTTCCGATATTCTTACCTCTAACATCCATCATACACGCTTTCATGCAGAGATCCTGGTCTCCTAGCTGTTCCATGAACAAGACTCTCCATGTCCAGGTTCTAAGCATCCTCTCTGGCTTCCTGCATTACTAGAATGATCTCTCTCCTCTGTTCTGTCCACTGACATCCCTGATATCCTGTAAGTCCCACTAAAATCTTACCTCCTACAGGAGGCCCTTCCCAAGCCCTCCAGGATAGCTCAGTGGCACAGGGGAGAGAACTACCTGACCTGAAGTCAGGAAATAGTGATTCTAAATCCAGCCTCAGAAAACCACAAATGCTATGATCCTGGCCACGTCATTTAACCTTCATTTGCCTCAATTTCCCTTTCTGTAAAAAATGAGGATAACAACATTTCTTGAGGAAATTAAGGGATGAGGAGAGCAAGTGACCAACCCCAGTTCCCTCTTGTGGCTCAGTTCTGGAGCGAATTCAGCTCCCTTTCTAGGCAACTATGCAGCTAGGTCAAATTCTGTCTTGGGAGAAAACTTCCTGCCCTGTTTGCACCTGGTCATGAGTGGCTAGGAAGCTGGATTACCCCTACCTGTTGCTTAGAGACTCATAACTAGGACCCGAGGTGATGCTGACCAGAAACCAGGCAGACCCAAGGCCTCACTGTCACACACTTCAGGCAGTCCACAGGTCTTCTCTGAAAACTGGCCCCGACTGGCCAATCAGTTACTGTTCCGGAGCTCTTTGCTTATTCTTAAATACTCTGGGGAGGAGGACACCTATCTTCTGAATTCAGGGAATCATTCGTGTTCTTGTTTGCTTTCTCCATCCCAACTTGGAAAGTCCCTGATCTTTCCTCCAATTAGAAATCAGATTACCTAACGTTGTATAGTTTTGTTTAATTAATTGGCCTTAATTAAGTAATTTTAAGTAAAATTAAATTCTTAGTTTAAATAATTGCTTTTAATTTAATAATAAAATTAATAATAAATAAAGCAATTAAAAACTGCTTTAATCTAGAAAAGTCTCTGTACCCCTGTATGCAAAAGGGGCTAGTCCTGATTTGTCAGGCAATTGGCATGCACTGCTTAATCTGCTCAGAAGCCCAAACCTGTTTCCTGTCACTTCATCCTTCGCCCATCTCTACCTTCCCAGGGTTCCTGTGACAATCAACAGAGGGAATAAGTGCAAAGTGTTGTAGCTGGGACAGAGAGGAGCCAGAGAGGTGAGTGATAATTCTTCATTTTAGTGCTTTTGTGCTATCCCTTATTTCTCATTTACCCTGGACACGGCTTGTCTGCACATGTCCATCTGCCTGTTGTCTCCCCATTAGCCCTTGAGCTACTTCAAGGCAGGATTGGCTTCTGCTTCTCCTTACATAGTATCGGGCACCGAGCAGGTATATCAATGCTCACCAACTACCTGCCCTTTGGCTTGACATATCATTTGGAAATCTCCTATAAAGTAACAACAAACCCTTTCAATTGATCAGTTGGAAAGGTTTTTCTTTCTTATTTTTTCCCTTTAAGATGGTTTAGGCTATTTAACTATATTTTGAAAAGGCCATGTGACAGAATCTCAGACTTCCATTTGATTTCATCATTTCAGTGCCATTCATTACTCACTTGAATGGTGATTTTCTTCTTTCTACCCAATAGTTTTTTTTTCCCCTTTCTTCTTTAAAAAATTAATTAATTTAAAAGTATTTTTCCATGGTTACCTGATTCATGTTCTTTTGCTCTCTCTCCGGGAGCCAACAAGCAACTCCCTTGGGTCATACATGTATTATCACTCAATACCTATGTGAAAGGTGTTTCTTGAGGACCAGTTGGGGAGACAAGTACAGCTGAAAATATGGCCAGCACAAACACAAAGCTAACACAGGTATATCCACTGGCCCTGGTGTGAATCTTGAAATTTCTCAGACTTGTGAATGTTAAAAAATTCCCCATTGGGGAATTCTCCATTGGGACAATTCCCTACTGGGACCATTCCCCATTTGGACAGTGAGAACTCTACTTAGATCAAAAATGTGAAGACTTCTACTCCACCCGTACTTAAGCCTGCTTTAGGGGAGAAAACTCCTTGCTGAACAATGAAAAATACTTAAACTCATACTTAAGCCATGCCTATTTTTAGAATTAACACAAAGGGGTGCTAAGTACCTATAAAGGTCAGGCAACTTGTGAACTTACAAGAGCAAAGAGGAAAAAACTTACTCAGAGATTCTAGCCTACTCAGGTGTGGCTTACTAAAAGGATTAGTCTACTCAGGTGTGAATTCAGATGGGCTGTCCTTTGGAAAACGTCTACTGTGATTGGTAGATGGAGGAACTTAGGGGAGGTGACATAGGAGAAAACCCCCTATATAAGAAAAGGACAGGCTGTTGAAAGAGGCAGGCTCTTGAGAGATAGTCTCTAAGGAGGTTGTTGAGAGAAGAACAGTCTCTAATGAGGTCTCTCAAGGGAGGCTGACTCTGGCTGGAACTCCCTCTGGGGAGACTCTGTCCCCCTGAATCCTCACTTGAACAGATCTTAGGGTGAGTTATTAAGGACTTACTGATCTTAAAAGCTTAGCTCTCTCTCTCTCTCTCTCTCTCTCTCTCTCTGATTCCTCATTGTATTATTAATTAAATTCTCTATAAAACCCAGTTGACTTGGGTATATTCATAATTGGGAATATTTCCCTGGCGACCACCTTATATTTGATTTAAAACAAGACACTGTAGTGAAAACATATTTTCTTCGGTCACAATTTACTCACCCACTCTTATATCTACTACAATTTATATCTTCCACTATCTTAATCACTACAGTTTATACCCTCAACCATTTTAACTATTACAGTTTATGGCATCCACTCTTTTAAATGCCACACTGGATGAGGTAGGGAATCCCTGAGCTACATGGATGATGAAGGAAGTTCAATGCTGGTGGCAGTGTCCTGGAGACAGGAAACCTTCATGGTTCTTGTCACTGTCTACACAAGAGGTGACAAGGGCCTGAGGGGTTGAAAGTAAAGAGGGAGAGAGTCTGTTTAGATTGCCAGGGAGCTCAGCAGAGAAAGGCTAAAACAGCCTGCCTGGGATAGTAGAGCAAGACTCAATACATTTGTCAACTAGTATCTCTTTGGCTTCTGATGTAAAGATGCAGAGACAAATCTCAGAATGGTCCTGCCCCTCAAGAAGCTTCTATCCTTTGGTGTTGGGGGATCACGAAAGAGTATTCCCCTTACTATAATAATTAGGAGGCAAAAGAAAGAAGGCAGGAGTTGCAATCATGAAATCTGACAAAGCGAAAGCAAAAATAGACTTGATTAAAAGGGATAGGGAAGGTAAATATATTTTGTTAAAAAAGGAATATAGATAATGAGGAAATATCACTAATCAACATGTATGTACCAAATAGTATAGCACCTAAATTTCTAATGGAGAAACTAGGAGAATTGAAGGAGGAAATAGACAGTAAAACCATATTAGTGGGAGATTTGAACTAACCACTATCAAATTTAGATAAATCAAATAAAAAAATAAATGATAAAGAGGTAAAAGAAGTTAATGAAATCTTAGAAAAATTAGAGTTAATAGACATATGGAGAAAAATAAATAGGGACAAAAAGGAATACACCTTCTTCTCAGCACCACATGGCACATTCTTAAAGATTGACCATACTCTAGGTCACAGAAACATGGCATACAAATGCAGAAAAGCAGAAATAATAAATGCAGCCTTTTCAGATCATAAGGCAATAAAAGTAATGATCAGTACGGGTACATGGAGAACCAAATAAAAAAGTAATTGGAAATTAAATAATATGATACTCCAAAATCAGTTAGAGAACAAATCATAGAAACAATAATTTCATCGAGGAAACTGACAATGGTGAGACATCCTTTCAAATCTTATAGGATGCAGCCAAAGCAGTAATCAGAGGAAAATTCATATCCTTGAGTGCATATATTAACAAACTAAGAGGGCAGAGATCAATCAATTGGAAATGTAAATAAAAAAACTTGAAAGCGAACAAATTAAAACCCTCCAGAAGAAAACCAAACGAGATCCTAAAAATTAAGGGAGAAATTAATAAAATCAAAAGTGATAGAACTACTGAACTAATAAATAAGACTAGAAGCTGGTACTTTGAAAAAACAAACAAAATAGACAAAGTACTGGTCAATCTAATTAAAAAAAGGAAAGAAAAAAAGCAAATTAACAGCATCAAAGATGAAAAGGGGGACATCAACTCCAATGAAGAGGTAATTAAGGCAATCATTAAAAACTACTTTGCCCAATTATATGGCGATAAATATACCAATCTAAGCAATAGGGATGAATATTTACAAAAATATAAACTGCCTAGACTAACAGAAGAAGAACTAGAATTCTTAAATAATCCCATATCAGATAATGAAATCCAACAGGCCATCAAAGAACTCCCTAAGAAAAAATCCCCAGGGCCTGATGGATTCACAAGTGAATTCTATCAAACATTCAAAGAACAGCTAATTTCAATACTATACAAACTATTTGACATAATAAGCAAAGAGGGAGTTCTACCAAATTTCTTTTATGACACAAACATGGTACTGATTCCAAAGCCAGGCAGGCCAAAAACAGAGAAAGGAAATTATAGACCAATCTCCCTAATGAATAGAGATGCAAAAATCTTAAATAGGATACTAGCAAAAAGACTCCAGCAAGTGATTAGAAGGGTCATTCACCATGATCAAGTAGGATTTATACCAGGTATGCAGGGCTGGTTCAATATTAGGAAAACCATCCACATAATTGAGCATATCAACAAGCAAACCAACAAAAATCACATGATTATTTCAATAGAAGCAGAAAAAGCCTTCGATAAAATACAACACCCATTCCTATTAAAAACACTATAAAGCATAGGAATAGAAGGGTCGTTCCTAAAAATACACAGTATATGTCTAAAACCATCAGCTAATATCATCTGCAATGGGGATAAACTAGATGCATTCCCAATAAGATCAGGAGTGAAACAAGGATGCCCGTGATCACCTCTATTATTTGACATTGTACTAGAAACACTAGCAGTAGCAATTAGAAAAGAAAAAGAAATTGAAGGCATTAAAATAGGCAAGGAGGAGACCAAGTTATCACTCTTTGAGGATGACATGATGGTCTACTTAAAGAATCCTAGAGATTCAACCAAAAAGCTAATCGAAACAATCAACAACTTTAGCAAAGTTGCAGGATACAAAATAAACCCGCATAAGTCATCAGCATTTTTATATATTTCCAACACAGCTCAGCAGCAAGAATTAGAAAGAGAAATCCCATTCAAAATCACCTTAGACAAAATAAAATACTTAGGAATCTATCTCCTGGACAAACACAGGAACTATATGAACACAACTACAAAACACTCTCCACACAACTAAAACTAGACTTGAGCAATTGGAAAAACATTAACTGCTCATGGGTAGGACGAGCCAATATAATAAAAATGAATATCCTACCCAAACTTATTTATCTATTTAGTGCCATACCCATTGAACTTCCAAAATTTTTTTTTTTACTGTTTTAGAAAAAAAAATAACAAAGTTCATTTGGAAGAACAAAGGATCAAGGATATCCAGGGAAATAATGAAAAAAAAAATACAAAGGAAGGGGGCCCTTCAGTCCCAGATCTCAAACTATATTATAAAGCAGCGGTCATCAAAACAATTTGGAACTGGCTAAGAGACAGAAAGGAGGATCAGTGGAATAGACTTGGGGCAAGTGACCTCAGCAAGACAGTATATGATAAACCCAAAGATCCCAGCTTTTGGGACAAAAATCCACTATTCGATAAAAACTGCTGGGAAAATTGGAAGACAGTGTGGGAGAGATTAGTTTTGGATCAACATCTCACACCCTACACCAAGATAAATTCAAAATGGGTGAATGACTTGAACATAACGAAGGAAAGTATAAGTAAATTAGGCAAACACAGAATAGTATACATGTCAGACCTTTGGGAAGGGAAAGATTTTAAAACCAAGCAAGACTTAGAAAGAGTCACAAAATGTAAAATAAATAATTTTGACTACATCAAATTAAAAAGTTTTTGTACAAACAAAACCAATGTAACTAAAATCAGAAGGAAAGCAACAAATTGGGAAACAATCTTCATAAAAACCTCTGACAATGGTTTAATTACTTAAATTTACAAAGACCTAAATCAATTGTACAAAAAAATCAAGCCATTCTCTAATTGATAAATGGGCAAGGGACATGAATAGGCAGTTTTCAGATAAAGAAATCAAAACTATTAATAGGCACATGAAAAAGTGTTCTAAATCTCTTATAATCAGAGAGATGCAAATTAAAACAACTCTGAGGTATCACAATTCTGAGGTATCAGATTGGTCAACATGACAGCAAAGGAAAGTAATGAATGCTGGAGGGGAGGTGGCAAAGTAGGGACATTAATTCACTGCTGGTGGGGTTGTGAACTGATCCAACCGTTCTGGAGGGCAACTTGGAACTATGCCGAAAGGGCGATAAAAGACTGTCTGCCCTTTGATCCAGCCATAGCACTGCTGGGTTTGTACCCCAAAGAGATAATAAGGAAAAAGACTTGTACAAGAATATTCATAGCTGCGCTCTTTGTGGTGGCCAAAAATTGGAAAATGAGGGGATGCCCTTTAATTGGAGAATGGCTGAACAAATCGTGGTATATGTTGGTGATAGAATACTATTATGCTAAAAGGAATAATAAAGTGGAGGAATTCCATGGAGACTGGAACAACCTCCAGGAAGTGATGCAGAGCGAAAGGAACAGAACCAGGAAAACATTGTACACAGAGACTGATACACTGTGGTACAATCGAATGTAATGGACTTCTCCATTAGTGGCAATGCAATGTCCCTGAACAATCTGCAGGGATCTAGGAGGAAAAACACTATCCACAAGCAGAGGACAAACTGTGGGAGTAAAAACACCGAGGAAAAGCAACTGCTTGACTACAGGGGTTGAGGGGACATGTCTGAGGAGAGACTCTAAATGAACACTCTAATGGGAATACTAACAACATGGAAATGGGTTCAAATCAAGAACACATGTATAATAAATACCCAGTGAAATCATGCGTTGGCTATGGGATAGGTGGTGGGAGGGGGTTGGGGGAGGAAAAGAAAATGATCTTTGTCTCCAATGAATAATGTTCGGAAATGACCAAATAAAATAATGTTTTTTAAAAAAATTAGGAGGCAAAGATGAAGTAACAAGTGGAATGTTTTGAATGTAAAAACTGATTCAAAAATCACTGTGGGTCTTTTTTTATCATTATGTTTTTAAAAAAATATATTCCAAATTTAATTTCTTTTAAAAAAAAAAACCCAAACATCTATTTCCTCTCTTCATTAAAAAGAAACAATTACCAAAACACTAGTCTGGTCCCAAAAGTACAGGTCTCTCTCATCCTGAACCTGTACTAGGAGGTGCTTCATTATAGGGGTTTTGCAATCCTGAGATTGTTCCTGCTTTGATCAAAATTCCTCCGTTATTTGTCTTGACAACATTGTAGTAACTACATAAACTCTTCTATTAGTTCTGATGTCGCTTTAGACCTATCTTTCCAGGTGTCTCTGAAAACACGTATTTCCTCTTTTCTTAGCAAAATACTATTTCATTTTTATACCATACTTTGGTTCAGATGTTCCCCAACTGAGAGCTACCCTTGGTTTCCAGTCCCTTTTTCCTATGAATCCTTTTCCTCTTTCTCTGATCTCTTAAGGGGATGGCATAGTCAATGTACTGCATGGTCAAACTGAGGCAAACCGAGGTTAAAACTCCCATGACAAGAGTGGCAACTGTTAATGAATGTCTGTAGATATCCTTGGATCCATGGAACCATTTTTATTTGTTTCCAAAAGCACAGTTGTCTATTTTAGGTTTGTGTCAATTTCATGGGTCCCTGTAGCCATGTAGTGAAGAAAAAGTGATGAAGCCCTTGAGGAAGGGGTGGAACGGAGAGCCAGAAGGACACTTGGAAACCATGGACCTGAAACCCCCATTTTCTGCATGAAGCCACTCTGGCTCAGTGGTCCAGGGTCAGAGCACAGCTGAGCTTGGATGGAATAAAGGACAGACAGGGCCTTGGAAATAATTCTCACAGCTGGCCCAGAAGGAGAGACTCGGGCTAAGAGTTGCTGCTGAAAATGAATAATATGGAAACAGGTTTTTTTTGATCTATATTCCACATATAACCCAGTGGAATTGCTTGCCAGCTCCAGGAAGAGGGAAGGGAGAAGGGAGGGAGAAAACAGGAATTGTGTAACTTTGGGGAACTTGTGTGTAAATTTGTTAATGAAATAAAGGAAGAAAAAATTAAGCCACTGCTCACTGATGACCCAGCACTTCTCTGATGTTCTAATAAAGAAGCAGGAAAAAAGAATTTTCTCTATGAAAACTTCATCTTCTCTTTAATTTGTCAGGAGTCTCAAATGAAGCAAGGTGTGCATACATGAACACACAAATACTTTTTGGTGATTAGGATTTTCAATCTCTCTGTAAAATAAGGGTTGGATAAGAGTTTCTAAGGACCTTTACAAGATCTCCCCCCCATCCAACCCCTTATTTTACTCTGGCAAGTCCCTTTGCCTCTCATGAGGCCTCAGTTTCCTCATCTGTAAAATGCGGGAGAGGGGGTGTTTTAGGATGAAACTGCTTCTAAGGTCTCCTCCTATTCCACCTTCTAGGATCTATGGCTCCAACTGAGTCACAGCCAATTGCTGCTGGCCATTATTTCTAGAAACACTGAGGATTTGCAAAGCCACAAAGGAGGACCTTGTGTGACACAAGCCTGAGGGGCAGGTGCTGGGATTATCCTCATTTCATACAGGGGCAAACTGAGACTCAGCAAGTTTAGCAGGTTAACCAGCTAGTGCGTGCAGATGGTGACTGATGAAAACCTCAATGCACATTGGGAGCTGGGGACATCGGGGAGGTCCCGAAGTCAGAAAAGAAAAAGAAAAAGAGGACGATGCTATTACCTGAGACGGTGGCTTTGCCAGAGACGGAGGTCGCTGTGGACATGAGGGACGTGGCGCTGATGACGGCTGAGGCACCAACCCTGCCGGCCCCAGCTGGGTTCACACACAGTGTCTGCTGCCCGCCACCTTTCCCAGCAGGCACCACTGTTGACGCTGAGCCAGACGCTGCTCCTTCTGACTGCTCATGGTGGCACCGGGAGTGACAGAAGTTAAAGAGAGAGTGTTACTTTCCATCTTTCAGGGATCCTCCAGGCAAGTGAAAGGCAGGGGGGTGGGGTGGCGAGAGATGGCATCAAAGTCAGGAAGGGCTAAGTTCAAGTACCACCTCCTCGGCTTGGTGCTGAACATGTCCCTTCATCCTGTGTTTCCCCAGGCAGCTCTCTGACTCTGAGAAGGTCCCTACCTGCACTCCTTACCTGGGAATCCCCTTCAGTAAAGACACCCAAGGCCCCATCCCCCCTCAGCTCAGGCCCAAGGAGGCCCAGAGTCTGTTTTAACCTGTTTGTCATACAAACCTCCCCTGCAAAAGTTTCTAGCGTTCAGAGAATACAGACCCAGTCAGTCTTCTGGCACTGAACCACTGAACAGCATTAAGAAGACCTGGGAGGAAGTCTGGCCCCTTGGGGGACAAGAAGGAGCACCACGGGCTGGAGTACAGGGCAGAGCTCTGGAGGGATCTACCTTCCAGGCACAATGCCTACCCCATAAAAGGGCAGAGAAACTAGTAGCCTGAGGGCAGTCTGGGGCAGGGGGATGTCTACATTACAGAGGGAAAGGCCTCCTCCATGTCCAGACAGGCACTGAAGAAACTCAAACAGCTCCTGATGGCCCATTTCAGGGTTTCCTGCCTTGACAGGGGAGCAGTTTCTTAAATTAAAATGATATTTTTCCTGCTTTAGTTTAAGCCCATTTCTAGTTTTTCTGACTTCTACAGATGTAAAGAACTGTTTAACATCATCCACCTTTTCACGTCCTTCCCAACATATACTGATTTTTCATCTGCAGGAGTAGGTCCCTGCGATTCCTCTGGCTGACACCACTATTTATTACTAATGACCTTTTAGGGATGTTTCTTAACCTAATGGTCACTAGCTAGTCTCACAATAGTACCACCCATTCCTACTTTGTCCAGGTAACAAAGTCACCAATCTCAAAGCTGACTTCCTCGGAATGATGGGGCAGTCTGTAGTAATAGCTCAGACTCCAAACTGAGAAATAAACTCCCCAGATAAACACTACCCTTAACATAGACTGAGTTCAGATTGTTGTCAAGGGATAGAATGCCTACTGCTACTTTGAAACAATGGAAATACACAGGGGTCTCACTGGACCACAGTGGGGCACAATGGGGGAGGACATTATCTGTAAGCTCTCATAGTCCTGGAAGGGATAGTCTTCGCTGTTTGGGGAGGGGGAAGTGCAACAAAAACCCTAATGGGAGCTGAAGCATTTCAGGTCCTTGCAATTAAGATGTGTCAACTAGATTTAATCCTCAGAACAACTTCTGTGGAAGGAGAGTCCAGTTTACTGCTATCATGCCAATCTGCCCCAGAATGCTCTGTAGGCCTAGCACTGTTTTCCTAGTTCCTGCACATTTCAGGAGAGGCATGGCCCCTTGTATATCTTATAACCAGCAGAGGCACATCAATGGCCGTCCTGAAATGCCCCTATTCTGTCCAGAATTTCTAAAAATGATATATGGAGGGCTTAAATATTGTAATCAGTATGTCAAATTTCTCCTTGGAGAAATAAGCTATCAAAACAAACTAGCATGAACCAAGTATCTATTAGAACAAGGAAGCTCTTTGTAACAAATACACATTTGAGATATTTAGGAGGATGACTTATATTTGCATAAATTTGATTTCGTTCTTGATATATTTCAGAAATGAGACCTTTATCAGAGATACTTGATATAAAACTCTGCCACTCCCCCCACCAGCTTTCTGCCTTCTTCAAGTTTTGGTTTCACAAGTTTTGTTTGTTAATAAACATTTAAATTTAATATAATCAAAACTGTCATAGGATAATTAAATGGAAACACTACTTGTTAAAAGGGTGATCATTCCTAGTCATTACTTTTGTGCACAGAGCATTTCTGATTCAGATTTCTTGTTGCCACTGTAATAAGAGAAAGGCTCTGATAGAAAAGAGACTCTGGCTCAGACCTCTTGCCACCACCAGAATCAGAAGAGGACATGGCCTCTGTCACACCAACTACACAATCCAGGGTGGGACCCAAAGGCGCAGCTTCTGCTCCAAATAGCCGGCAGGGGTCCTTCTCTTCCCCGTCTGACATGTACGCCCTTATTTCCCCACTGTTTCTATGCTGCTTAGTATTCCCATACTATACAGCTGATGAAGCTGATGCTCTGGGCTCTCTGACTTAAGTTGTGAATGTTCAGAACATGGTCTGCTCTTGCTCTCAAAGAGGAAATAAAAATCCCCAGTGCCCCATGAACAATTCAGTTAAGGTGAGCAGCCATTCAGAAAAAGGCAATTGCCATTCTGGACCCCGAGAGCTCATGTCACCACAAATCTTGGTTGGGGAGCTTGGGTTCTCGTTCTCCCAAGTCAAAATCAGTACTGGTTCCATGTGCTATCTGTGGCATGCTCACCTTTCTGTTCCTATCATGTCATCTCCTCTGCTCTTAAAACCCTCAGCACATAAACGAACATCTGAAAATAAGGTGAGAAGGCCAAAGTAAGGGAAGGTGTCAGAAGCAGGAAGGGTCACGGAACCCAGAGGGAGAAGGGCCTGAGGAGGCTGGCTGTCTCCACCGTGACTCCAGGAGGGAGGCCACCTGTGGTAGTGCTCTATGGTGGCAGCACAGCAGTGCTGCCATGTTGCTCTCATTGAGAGTTTTGCCCAAAGTCCTGGAATCCTTTTCCTGGCCATTTCAGTGCTTCTTACCTGCTGTACAACTCCGTTGGCCGAGAGAGACACAGCTGGGGAAGTGGCAGCAGTGATCACCCCCCCTGAGACTCTCAGGACGGTGGTCCCTGGCTTGGAGAGTGGGGTGGAAGCAGGCACAGATTTCAAGGAGCCATCTGAGATTTTCATCAGAGACGCCTGCCCACCAGGATTTGCCTATAGAAAGAAACAGTGTGAAAATAATATGTTAATAATGTTATCCAGGTGCCTGGATGTCATTTATAAGGCAGCTTGAGAATTCGAGAGGCTCAAGCAGAACCCATGATATAAGTCATATGACTGTCTCATTGGGGGGGAGGGGAGGTCCTGGTGTACTTCTGTAGCCATGGGAACGTTAATAGTTTCTTAACTGGCAAATGCAGTTGGAAGCACAGACCAGGTGGGTTGGTTTTCAAGGATGCCAGGCTAATTTGTCTTAAAGTCCAAAGGATATTTCTGGGTAATGGATGGGACTCCTGACTCCTCCAGCCCTTACCGTCGGAAGAGAATACTGTGGGGCCTGAGCAGTTGGAAAGAAGACTTGCTCCCAATCCCAAAGCCAGGGTACTGTGCAGACTTAAACCTGCATCTCCCTGACTCCCTGACAGGGCAGGCCTTTGCCATTCTACACACTAGCTGTCCAAGTACTGTTCTAGGGGCCTCTCATGCTGTTTTCACATAGGGATAAATACAATTTAATGAGCTAGTGACACTAAGAATCTGCTTCAAGCACTTTAGACACTAAAAAGGATTCCCTGTTGTTCTAGTGAGCTCCGAAGTTGGGTAGTGAACCTCCTGGCATGCTAAAGACTCAACAGATAGTTGAGAGATGTCTTCCTTCAAAAACATTCATTACTATTAATGCAACTCACCCACTTGAGAAATCTTCAGTGACTTTTGACTGCCTTGTGGACAAAATTCTGAGTTCTCAGCCTGGCCCTGAAATCCTTCCCCAGCCTGGCTCCCAGCTTGTCCCCTTTCAGCCTTATACCTAGTCACCCCACTCTCCCTGCTTTCCCCTCCAGGTGAGCTGACCTAGTGCACATACACATACCAGGTTCACTTTTGCAGAGGCTGCCCTCTAGCTCACTTCCATCTTGTAAGATCCCTACAAATGACTCTGAGAGGCAGTGGAAGCAGAGTGGACAGAATGATGCCATAAGGAGGGGGGCCACCAAATCCCATGCCACTCACTAGCTGTGGGAGTGGGGCTGGTCACTAATTCCCCTGAACTTCAGTTTTCTCATCTGTAAAGCAGGAATGTGATGACAGCACTGGCTGAGCAAACTTGGCTAAGGATAGATGAGGTCCAGTATTAGGTGAAACCTCATGCCAATTGGACAATGCCAAGCAAGTGTCACCTACTGATAAAAGAAGAGATACCAGCATGCCTCCCAGCCCGGCTCAGGGGCCATGTTGGGCCTAAGGCACTTCTAGACCCTCCTCCTGTTCCTTCCTGAGGTGCTTTGCATAGGATTATGTACACTACTTCCCACAAGTACAATGACATTTCTCTTGGAGGCAGAGACCATTTGGTTCTGTCTTTTTATGTCCAGCACATATAGGAAGCATCAAATAAAAGTTTGCTGAACTGAACTTAGACCATGTGAAGAACAGCCACCTAATGTGTTCCTACACTATCTTGGACTTAAAGGAGCCATGAAAAATCAAGGGCTGCCTCATCTCTCTTAGGAGTCACCTAAAAATCTCTCTTCCTCATCAAGCATTCTTTTCTCCTTTGCTCTATATTTCCTGAGAAAGAGGCAAAAGTTTTTCTTATCAATATTTACTGCTGGATAAAATTGGCAGGTCTAGAGGATACAGAGGATGGTAGTCTCATAGGAGGAAGGTAGAATTTTCTTTGGAAGGACTGAGTTAAATAGTGGAAGGAAAGGAGGAAGAGAGGGTGAAAGAAATGGAGAGAGAAGAAGTTGGATTGGGGAAAAGGGATAGTACCTGGGTAAACAAAGCCGTCTTTTGCCCAGAGATGACTTTTAACGCCTGCTGTCCTTGTGTAGAAGATGCACTGACTCCCAAACTGCCCTGTACCACTGATCCAGTGGCCAACTGCTTTCCAGAACCCTGGGGAGATGGCTGGCCAACTAAAAATGTGCCCTAGAAACAAAAATGGAAAAACAAAGATCCAGAGTCACATGCACCTATCCTTAAAGTCACAAAAAGAGACTTGGTTATAGAAAACAAAGCTTTCTATAATTCTGATGTTCCATCAGCATTGAAATGTAAAGCTCCCAAGTACAGTACACCACTCCCAATATTTAGAAAACAAAGTTCAAGTGAACCAGCTTACATTATGGCCATAATTGATTCGGTGAAATCTGAGTGCCCTCTTCCAGTTCCAAACCACATTCACCTTACCCCAACCTCAGTGGTACCTGTCTTGCCTTCTAAGCTAACCTGATAATGATTTTCTGATATGCAAATAATGAAGGCCACAAGTATATTACAAAAAGGATCTCTTAGGGACCATAAAAATGCTTATTTGCTTTCCTGTGGTACACTTCTCACTTCTACAATGGAAGGGATGCAGATTTCCTCTCAGTGAGCACGCATTCCTACTACTATCCAGCAGCCCCTCCATGTCCAAAATTTACTACAAATGTATTCTCTAGTGACAACTCAATGATGATTAGCCAGGAAGGCCTTCTGAACTGAGACACACAAACTACTACTCAAAGTCTCTTCAGCTTCAGAGGCTCCAACAAGGTTGGCATTACACTGGTAAACCCAACAAGGCCTCTACTCCCCTGAGGAGACATTGGAATACAATGCAAGTGAAAGGTGGAGGATTCTGTCTACTTGAAACACCAAGCTGTGTCAATTGCAGGGCATTATGAAAAATCTATTAAGGTAAAGAAAACTGAGATAGGATGAAAACTATTACTTCAGAGTAAAATGATAATATCTGCATGTAATTATTTGTATCCAAAAGATGCATTTGCATACTCAGGAGAAATTTTATTACGTTACAGTAAAAATATTTTAAAATTCATGTGGCAACACCACTCCTTTTAGTGTTAATACTTCTTTCCCTAGGGATACTATTAAAAAGCTCTTTTTAGCCAGACCTATATTTAATTCCAAAAACTAAAGCAAAATGAAATTTGGTGTCTTAAAAAAATGCAAGAAGAATTTCTCTGAAGTTTTCCTCTTCAACAAATATGAATACTTAATGAAGCTAGTTATGCTTAAATACATTAAAATAAAAATTTCTGTATAACAAAAAAATCTAAGGTTAGAACACATTAGAGAAAACATCTATGGAAGGGATAAAAAACGACAATTAAAATACAGAGAGAATATTTACAATGGCAACTTTCAGTCCTAAAAGGAAAGGAAAAATTTTCAAATAAGAAACAAACTCTTAATAATTAGTTGAAAAGATGCTCAACACAGATGTGAAAATGAAAACAACTTTGAAATACCACCTCATACTCATCAAAATGGCAACAAAAACATAAGTAGCAATAAAATGAAGGGCCAGAAGGGTAGGGGAGAAACAGGTAGACAAACAAGTATCCTTGTTCATGGCTGGTAGGTGCCAACTAGTAGGATCTTTTTAGAAAGTAACTTAGCAGTCAGAACGCAGTGGAAGTTATGAAAAGAATCTTCTCTTTTAAGAGAGAATTCCGTTGCTGGGGATATGTTTTCAGAATACTAACACAACAAACTGATGGAGTGCCTTTTAAAAGACTTAGCATGTGACATTGTTTGTAATGATCAGGAGCTTTATGAAATCCTATAGAGTGAGAGAAGCAGAAACAGAAGCACCAAGTACACACAACAGGAATAACTGAAAAGGAAAGATGAATAGAAAGGACTCAAAACCTGATGGGGACTGGGGAGGTGGGAGATGGTGCACATTTTCAGCATGAGGAGCTGAAAATTTCCCATAGCCACACAGGTTAGAAGGGATATTAGAGGCCCCAAATCTACTCCCTCATTACCCACAGTCACCAAGAGTCTGAGGTGGGATTTGAACCATGGCCTCCACTAACTGAGATGTAAACAGACTTCAGCTCAGTTTACCTACTTATGTGAATGTTGAATACTGGGCTCATGACAGATTTTTTAATACCGAGGATGCTACCTGACAGACATAGCTGGGCCGGGACAAGAAGGAAGCCGTGGCCTGTGTTGCCAGAAGGGGGGAACTCCTAGCTGAGAAGTCCAAAGCAGACCAGGCGTTGCTCATTTCTACGTTATGTACATGACTACTCTGTGGTCAAACGAGAGGCAGCCACTCTCCCAAATGCAGGGCAGTTGAAGCCTCAATGATCCCAAGATCCTGGCTCCAGATGTCAGCATCTGGGAGCTGACTGTCCTCAAGGGCAGCTCCTGAATCACCTTCCACAGTTTAGTCTCTAAGGAATTTCAAAGAACAGTGATGAAGAACCCAAACCTGCGGAGTTTGCTTGAGGATATAGGATGTGTATGTCAGGTGTGGGGATACCCCTCCGGGGTTTGTGCCCGGTGTTCCTGCACCACCACCGCTGCCTCCGGCTGCAGAAGAAGCTCCTCCCTGGAGGTCTGGAACACAAAGAAGTGCCTTCATCAAACCGGCCAATATGGGTGCTCCTGTCCCTCCAAGGTCCTGGGATTGTCCCCACTCTGCCTCTAAAGTATACTTGATTTTTTCCAAATTGACATCCTGCTCTCTAGAGCCAGAAGTGGTCTGAAAGGGTTTTCATTATCTACCTGATCAGGGACTGAATGTACAAATTCCAAAGACAGTGGAGACAGGTCTGAAAGGCTATTTGTGATTTGATGTGGGAGAATAGGGAGGAAAAATTAGATGTTGGCATTTTCTAGCCAAGAAGATTTATGACTGATCTTTCCCCAGTATCTTATCGTTTAGACAAATGGACCAAATTTGGAGACATTTTCCAGTCTTCTTAGATTTTATTGAAACTCAGAGATTATGTTCTTCCTGTCTGGCTTTACCTCCCTGGCCTAAATTCAGAGGTATTTTTCATTCACTAAGGATTAAGGCACACTTGGGACCAGGGAGGAATCATTAATTTCAGGTAATATTTCATCCTTAGAGACACAAAAGTATTCTTTAGGGGAAGCACATTTCTCTGGTATCAGAAGAGATAAAAATTAATTAGAAAAAAGCAGCTGAGCTGAGACACTCAGAAAAAATATCCAAGGAAGCTTCTGTGATGCTTCTTCCTTCAAGCCCCATGGCCACTTGAACACAAAAATGGGTTTCCTGAGGGAATACCCATTATTTCTTACCCAAAGTAAAGTAAGGCTACCCGGCTACCCTTCACTGAAGAAGTCCTTAGAGCAGGTAAGAACTGCTGTCTGCCCCTAAGCCCAAACCATTCCCTGTACAAATCCCACAGATGAACATGTCCATCTCCACATGGACAAAATGATTCCAAGAAAGACTCACTAGCATTGTTGGTGGCTCTCAGGATGGCTCCTTGAGGGATCAGCAGAAGTTTCCCTTTCCCAGAAGGGTTCTTGCTATTTGTTGTAAGGTACAGTTTGGTTCCAGGAGGCAAATTTGCCAAGTTGGCCAAATTGGTGGCAGGTAGCTGCAATGTAGCCATCACTAGAATGACAGACCGGAAGGTGGGGATGAGACATTTGAAAAAAGAAACATCAATTTTATAAAATAAGGTTGTAACAAATAAAACCCAAGCTATTTAAATGTTCAGTGGAAAGAGGTGACTATAAAAATGATGGCCATTCTTTATGCAATCAATGTCTGTGATCATAGCACTGGTGCCAAAATAAACACTTCACACACACACACACACACACACACACAATACCTATATATACAGTCATCCTTTGCTATATCGCAGTTCACTTATCACAGCTTCACTGTATTGAGGGCTTTAAAAATATATCTAATTCTGAATCACAGAGTTTTTGCAATATCTCAGCATTTTTTAAGAAACCACCAGTTTAATGAATGAAAGATCCAACAGCAACTCCCTGCCTACCCACAACCCAACAAAGAGAGCAGCTGAGCCCAGGCAAGGTACTTTGGACAGGAGGTCCTGGCATTGTGATAGAGACATGAAGAGAGAGAGGTTTTGCAGGACTTGTGGACCAAGATGCAAGATGCAGTTTATTCTTCTATTTCAGCACACAGGAGAGTCACATCAAATGAAGAGGAGAGAACAGGCCAGAAGCCAGTGAGTTCCTGAAGACACATGCACAACACCAATAGGACACTTCTAAGGATGCCAGAGATGCTGGGCAGGGCCCCTAAAAGTGGGGCCCTGGGACAGAGGGATCCTTCCCTATCATGCCCAGCTAGCTAGAAGATGGAGAGGCTTAGCTGCCCTGACTGCCCTTTTCATGCTAGGTGGCTAGTCAGCTAGGTCCCTTTGGCCTCAGGCCAACCCCTTCTGTCCCCTTCAGGAAAGCTGAGATGGCGTTCTTGAGGTTAGAGGGAGTTGAACTAACTCCTAACCAACAGCTGGGGACCCATGGGTGCCCCTCACCAGCACTGTGTTCTGCATCCTGGGCACTGGTTGGCTCAGTGATTGTAGCATCAGTCTGTTTGTTCTCCGACTACTTTGTGGATTTTGACCTATTATGGGGGTGTCTGGAGTGTAACTCCCATTATAGGTGAGGGATCACTCAGTGTCTTTGTGTACACACACACATGTCTACATACTATATATATATATATATATATGAAGAAGAAGGAGAAGAGAAGGAGAGATGAGAGAGAATCAATAAGCTTCAAGCCTATCAATGGGCAATATGCCTGAAAAGTTCTCTGTTGTTATACTTGGGCACCTGGTCAAGTTTTCTGTCCAACCCAATGGAACCTCTAGTTGACTGTTTTTCAAAATAGAAGTCCTCATATTTTTTGGTCAGGGAAGAAGTTTTATTTTGGTTCAAACCAAGAAAAATGGTGTTCAAGATCCATCATCTAGCCCAAGAGAGTACACCCAGACAATAAATGGCAAAGTTTCTAGGATTGTGAACCTTCCTTTTCAAGTCCTACACTGTTGACTATAGCAGTTATGTCACGGAGCTGCTATGTGTTACCTTCAACTCTAGAGGCTGCTGCAAGTTTGTCACCATCATCAGTCAATTCAACATGATGTCAGTTACTTGAATTCTGAATCTCTTCGAAGTAGAACTCAGTGAACTGCATGGTATATTCAACAATTCCATTCTTGTACTCAGGAGGAGTTATGCCATGGCATAGGTATGCCTGTCTTTTTTTTTTTAACCTGTTCAGAGTATCATTTGCCAAGGAGTCAAGAAGACTCAACTACATTACAATTTAAAAAGGCAAAATACATGTAAGGCATAGCAAGGTGTTAAATTACTGAGAATCACAGATTTTTAGGGGTAGAAGAGAGATTTTGATTCAAACCTAGCTTAAGACAACAGGAACACAAAACTCTGTCTTCAAGGAGTTTACATTTCACCGGAAGAATCAAATGTCCATCATTTTATAAGCCCTACTAAGTGCCTGCTCTATTCCAAGCACTGTACTTGGGATATAAATATATTCCAACTGGGCACGAAGGCTTGGAGAAACCAAGAAAGACTCCTGGAACAAATGGCATTGGACAGAGATAGAAAGGGAGCTGGGGTTCCACCAGGCAGAGATGAGAGAGAATAGTCTAGGGATGGGGAACAGTCAAAGTCATGGTAATGGGCAAAGGTATGAGAAGGCTTGTAAAGCCTATAAAAGATAAAGAGAAGCCTCAATCTGAGTGAAAGGAAGAGAACTACCAAAGAATAGTACCATGAGAGAAAGAGACAGACAGAGGGGAAGAGAGGGGGAAAGAATCTGCAATGGAGAGGGCAACAGGGTCAAATGCTTCAAAAGGCTGAGGATGAAGAAAAGTCTACTGGATCTAACAAAGAGATTTCTGGTGACCTTAGAAAGAGCAGTTTCTTTCAAGTGGGGATGGAAGCCAAACTGCTAAGGATTTAGAAATGAGTGGAAGATGAAAAAGTAGAAGACAAAAGTGTAGCTAGCTTTTTCTAGGAGTCTGGCTATGAAGGGAAGAATATGGAAGATAACAGATGGGGGCAGAATAGGGCCAAATGAACATTTTCCAGGATGGATGAAGTCTGGGCATCTTTGTAGACAGCAGAAAGCTAAGTATATAAGAAAAGACTGAAAACCAAGGAGGGAGAGGGAGAGGGAGAGAGAGTTTGAAGAGGAGCTGGCAAAGTAAGATGGAGAAATACTTTTTCCTCTGACATAAAGATGAGGAATGACACCAAGATGATCTTAAATAGAAGTTTTTGACGAGAGGGCAAAAAGACTTCAATAAAATATGAGTCAAGGGCCTCTGGTGAAAGGGAAGAGATAAAGGATGCAGTGAGTGGTGGACATGGCTTCAGAAGGGAAGAGGCTGGATCTTAAGAGGAGGGTAAAAGGATCACCATACAGTATCAAGGGTCCATTTAGTTTTGGATCACATTAGTCTGTAGTGAACCCAGACTCATGGCTGTGTGACATCCTTCAGAAGGCATTCAATGGGATGCAAGCAGGACCAAAGGCTTAACAGCAGGAATAATTCATGATGGGGTAGAGATGAGCTGAAACAGAACATCAGGACATGCAATTCAAGGGACGAAGACTGAGTACAGCTGAACTTGATGAATAAGGAATTAAGATTCTGAAGGGAGAGAAAGTGAGGCCTGCACAGACATGATGGACTGGGAAAGTAAGTAGGGAAGAAGGAATGGAAGGTGATTTAAGGCTGGAGAGAATGGGAATAGGAGAAGGGAAAGCCAGAAGACATAAGGATTTCGCCAGACCCAGGAATGTGATTCTTCCTACTCCAAATATCCCCCACTCAACAATTAAACCGATTTTCATGAACTACAAGTTTGTCCATGTCACTCTCCTATTTGAACAACTCCACCAGCACCCTATCACCTTAAATCAAATATAAGTCTTCTGAACCCTCTATAACTTGGCCCATCAAAGGAGTGATAGAGAATAAAGCACATGTTGTCATTGCAAATGGAAGATAAGAAGGCAGTGTGGCAGCCTTCAACAGGGCCCCTGAGAAGAGCTGGTCCTGAGGCTCACTGCCCTGCACCACCCTCAGCAGATGCAGTGCTCTCTCCTTTGAATAGATTAGAACCCTAAGAGAAGAGACCATTGAAATTCATCCATAATTGTGGCTGAGCTGGAAGAAAAGCCCAGGTTTCCTGATTCTGCCTGGGGGAATCCTTCCCATTGAGCCACTTTTTATATAAGAGCCCAGCTAGACAACAATGAAAAAAAAAAGTTTGACTGGAACCTGAGTTTGAAATGTCTCTTGGTAGAAGTAGAACAATTGATAATTAGGCTTCAGATGGTTAAGTAATGTTTTAAAAATCCCATTTTTAAGGGCAGTCAGGTGGCTCAGTGGATAGAGCCAGGCTCAGAGACAGGAGGTCCTGGGTTCAAATTTGACCTCAGACACTTCCTAGCTGTGTAAACCTGGTTCAAGTCACTGAGCCCTTATTGCCCTTCTGCCTTGGAATTGTTTTGGATACTTGAGTTTCGATCCTAAGACAAGGCAAGAGAGTGTTTAAAAAAGTTACTATTTAGTAGTCCTGCAAAGTAACATTTTTGAAAAATCTGTAGTAACCTTTGACCCTTTTTGTAGAGTCCTTCAAAAATGACTACTGGGCCAGATGACCGGAATGCCTTTCAACAGGCCTTTAATGCTGTAAGTTCACATAGCACTGATTATGAACATGGATGTTAACCCCAAATTTTGCAACCAAATTATGAGCCAAGCCACAGTCATACCTTTCCCAAGAAGTTTCTTAAACTGACCAAAAACATCATTACCTGAACCCTGGGATCCACTTTTCTGAGCCCCAGTGGAAGTGACTTGAGCCTTGGTTAGGGTCTGTACAGGCTGGGCAACAATGGTTCCACCACCTCCACTCACAATCGCTTTGGCGACTCCTTGAGTTACAACCTGCTTTGGACCCACGGCCTTAGCAACGGAGGAGCTGGCCTTGGCCACCAGGATCTGGCCTCCACTGATCGCCACGGCTTGTTTCACTGTTGATTGCAGAGCAGAGCCAACTGGGACGCCAACAACCTGTTCAAGAGAAAGCAGAAGGGTCTGGGTTCCTTCTCCTGTCCTGTTACAAAGGCCAGACAGAAACAAGAAAGCCATGCTCTCTAAGTGTCTGACAGGAATGCCAGTCAGTTGTCCCCGAGTACACAGCTAGCTGCTGTTGGTGTGTGATAGTGGACAAGGATGCTGTTGGCACAAAGCCTCAGGATGGTATTTGGGCTAAATGTTGCTTCCTGGCAGTCACTCTAATGTGCATACAACTGGCCCAATTTTTGCCTTTTCTTTTTCTGCTGAAGAGTTTGGGAAACATAGTAACTTGTAGAGACAAAATGAGATCAATGGCATGGCAGGCCAGAAAACATGACAGTAGGATGTGAGCCTCCATACAGATCACATCTCCATCTTCTTCAAGGAAGCAGGACTTGCAAGTGTCCTTTAACATCACCAGGTAGACAGCAGATTCACTCTTGGACTGCTGCTTTTTCTTTCTATCTCTATCCCCAGTGGCAAACAGTCTCTGGCACAGAGGAAGCATTTAATGAGTATTGCTGATTGACTGATTGTTTGATTAGCAGTTGAGGAAGAGAAATAAACTGAGAAAACTCCCACACCTGGAGTACTAGCATGACAAATGATAATATTTTTAGCTTTAATTAACATTATGTAAAATTGTTGCTTAGTCATTTCAGGAGTATCTGACTCTTGGTGACCCCATTTGGAGTTTTCTTGGCAAAGACACTGAAGTGGTTTGCCATGGCCTTCTCTGGCTCATTTTTACAGAGGAGGAAACTGAAGCTAACAGGGTAAAGTGACTTACCCAATAAGTGTCTGAGGCTGGATTTGAACTTGGGTTCCCCTGAGTTTAGGCCTGGCACTCTATCCATTGTGGAATTAGTGAGGGCTTATAAGTATAGAGTGTAGTATAGGATTAAAATGACCTGACCACACAGAACTTTCAATCTAAAAAGTCAATGCTAAATGGGGATAGATAAGGACAGAAAGACACTAGTCTAATGCTAAGTAACAAAATGAACACATCGATTTGGATAAATGGCTGTGGAACATGCCAGAATACAATTTATAGTTTGCCATATTTTTACTTGTTTTATATATCCCGAATGAACATGCATTTCTCCCCTCTTGTAGCATCTAAAATATTGATGGACACTGAGGGAAAAGACCCAACTCTATTTCTGAATGGCAGCATATTCACTGTTGCATCATTTGGCCTCTTATGTAAAGTTGAAACGAAAGAAAACACAATCTTTGTCAGTCTACGCTTGTTTTGCTATCCTGGCCAAATCAAATATCAAAGGGTTTCACCCCCCCCCCATTTCTATTAGTTCTTGAATCAGATCCCTCAAATTAAAAAATTAAGAAGATTTTCAGATAATGCTTTAAAGCACATATGGTATTTAGAACTGGAATACCCACAGCAAGTAATCAAAATACTCTGTCAAAGCCTAAATGCTCTTGGGGAACCACTAGGAGTGGAGACAAAAAATCATAAGCCTCATTGTACTTTGGAAAGCAGGAAAGGTGAGATGTATTTCTCATATGTAAGTGTTGTTTTTTTGAAAGCAATATATACATCCCCAAATCTACACATGTAGCAAATTCCTCCAACAAGTAATAATTCTCAAAGGTCAGAAGAGGGCATCTCCATTTGAAGATGGAAGGCCAGGTACAGGGAAGCATGGCCTTTGGTGCCAAAGGAGATGCCATTTTATCCTTGTACTTCCAGCTCTTTCTGGCGTAGGCGCTAAACACTGACCTCAGCCTGACATGGCTTTATGACCAGGCCCCTGGCTATGGGCTCTCTGGTCTCTGGAAGAGCCTACTCTTCCACAATTGTTAAGGACTCCTCAGAATCACTGTCACCATATCAAGAAGGAAGCCGTGCTTCAGGTACACCATTTGATCCCAGAGGCAATGAAAGCCCTTGGCCTGTGACATAAAACATGGTCACTTGGGTTCCTAGCGAGTCACCAACTAGCCCAAGGTCACAGAGAGCACTTGGGAAATGAACCCAGTTACTGGCTCCAAGCCCAGTGAGTCTCCTGATGATCCGTGTGATGCGGTGACTTTCTTTACCCAACCACCCCATCCCTTCCCCTGATAAACCTGAGGGACAATACCTTGGGGGATGGAGCAGTCCCATCTCCTGCAGCCATGACCTGTTTCTGGGGGGACACGGCTATCATGTGACCTCCTTTCACAGTCACATACTGGGGAAGAGGTGGCTGAGTGGCAGCTCCTGAGGTGGGCATGTGGGGGGCTTCTCCAGGTTCCTGTTTGATGATCACCTTGGAACAGACAATGACACAGCATGAAAAACTGTCTGCTGGGACATTTGGTCTGCAAGGAAGGGCAAGAATCTATCTGGATAAAACGCACAGTGGACATAAGTGTATAAAAAAAGCATTTGCCCTGTGACTAAGCTAACAAAATTCCTCACCTACTTCCTCCCATGTGAAGGACTGCTCATTCTCAGGATTAGGAAGGATGCTAGAGCACATCTAGAGGGGGTGGTCAAGATGGGGATCATGATGCCCATGGATCTGCTCAAGAACCAGGGAGAAGAAAGGACTCGTAGATGCATAAGAGAGCTCTCTTTGAGGATCTGAAAGGCTGTCAGGTAGATGATGATTTAGACTCATCAGGGGCAAACCAAGAACAATGATGAAAAGCTACAGAGGCAAATCTGCTCTGTGAGAAAAAATGCTGTACCCAAAGCACTCTGGGTTTCTTTTCACTTTAAGCAGAGGCAAGATGGCCACTGTGGGGGATGGGGGGGATGATACATGGGCTTAGGATCTGTCATCAGCTCTTCTTGGCCAATCAGATTCACCAGGCAGGAAGAGTCAGGGCACTACAGACCATCAGAGGTAAAGCCCCAAATCCAAATGCAGCCTCTCACTTCCCAAGGAGCTTTGTGACAGATGGCACACTGTAATGGAAATGCCAACAAAAGGCCAATGCAACAACCCAGAGGACATTTGGCCAGCCTACTGTGGGCACATGACCCCTAAACAAGTGCTCACCTTGGTGAAAGCTCCAAGGCCTCCGGTCACAGGTTTAGGGCTCTGCACTTTGGAATGACTTCCAATGGGGCAAAGAGGAGGCATAGATGCAAACAAGGAATCTTCCTGCTGTGGAGGCAATCACAGGGTCATAGAATTAGGCAACCAAAAAACCAGGAGTAAATCTGATTCAATTCGGGTAACCTGAACTGAGTTCCTACGGTAATACCATTCTGGAAATCTGAGAATTCCAACCAAAGAATTACTCAATAAGATTCCCTGGAGTCTACCAAACCTCAGCAGGAGCTGGGTTCAATACTATTTTAGGAGTCAAAAGCAAACAGAGGATACAACTGATTATGCCCTCTATTACACAGCAAGTCAATAATAGATTTCCTTTTAAGTATCATTCATTGCTTGGTTTGGAAACTACAGACTCAGCAAATATTCTATGAAGCAGTATAAATGTTTTTCTTTTAAATATGAAGAAATTTTTTAATGCCTGCAAATTGGAAAAAAAAATTGACTTTCTAGAGTACTTTTATAATTTATGCTATTGTCTCATTATTTTAAATTTTTTTTTTTACTTCAGTCATTTTTGATATATGCTTTATATATTTATGGACTTTGATATATACTTGACATATACTTTAATATATACTTTACTTCAGTCATTTTGATACATACTTTGATATATACTCTCTCCATTTCCTTACCCTTCCAAAATGGAACCTTTTCATTTTTAAAGAATATTTTATTTGTTTTAATCAGTCAAGCTCTTCCTTTTCTCATCATTCCTGCTCTCCTGAATTGAGAACTAAAGAAAAGCAAACCCATTACAAACACTTTCCATATACTATACTATAGTACTGTTGATCAAAACGGACTTCCCCATTGGCCTATCCAAAATCAATCTGTTTCATTCTGCATTTCTAAGCCTTCCCCTCTCTATCACCCTCATCATTAATTGGGTCATTAGGCCCATCAGAGTTCAGTCCATTCACTGTCTCTAATTTTAAAATAAATGCAAATACACACATGTCTAAATACAGTTAATTTAGAAAACAAAACCTGACATTTAGAAGGCACCTCAGGCCTGGTTCTACCCAGAATTAAGCAGGTATCATCACTTCTACAGCCTCCTTGGGAGGTAGTCATTCCATGGTTACTTTCAAGACCCTAGTGTGAACTCTGATACTACATAAACTACAATGACAAGAGATAAAAATCACCATCTTAGCTAGTTGAGAAAAATATGCTGCTGGTCAAAGGAGGATGAGATCAGGCATAAAAAGAAAATTACTGGCTATCATAAGTGAATATTGATGTAAAAATATTACATGAAATATCAAAGGCATAATGACCAGCTTGGATTGATATCATGAATGCTAGAATGGCTCAATAGTCAATTGATAAAAGTATCTAAGCACTTTCTTTGTGCCAGGCACTTTTGTTAGGAACCCTGTAAACATAAAGACAATACAAATCGTGATTATAACAACTGGTACAGAAGAATCTTTTGAAAACAATATGCATTTGTTACAAATATAAAAATTAAGAAAGTTTTAAAAATATGATTAAGAGCATCAGTCTAAAACCAAGCACTAACATTATTCCTAACAAAAGAACACTAGAAGCCTATGCAGTAAGAACTACAGTCACTACTATTACTGGATTTCAATCTAGAAATATATGAAATTCAAGGAAAAAATACTGAAGGACTAAGCCTAGGCAAAGAAAATTGATCTCTGCTAGCAAATGCTATGGTTTATTTAGATAATGCCAGACCTATGAAAAAAATTAATAGACAAATTATATAAAGCGTGTGATGTCATCAACTTTTCTCTACCTGTATATCACTAACAAAAATGAGCCAAAGACAAAAATATTAAATCCCATTCAAAATTAACACAAAATGCATGTCATAAAATATATGGGAACTAACCTTCAAAGTCATAATCTAAATATAAACAATTATACACACAAAACATTCTGGAAACAAGACAAAAAATCAGACAGATTCATCAGCTGTATGAATAAAATGAAAATGTCTACCCAAAATAAAGTTACAATCATCCCAAACTAACAGAGTTCCTAATGCTTTGTTACTACTACTACTAACAAAGGACTAGTGCAAACAATAACAAAATTCATTTGGGCAACAAAAGATCAAGAATCCCAAGAGAAATTACAGGAATAAAAGTGTGTGCGTGTGTGTGTGTGTGTGGATTGTACTAGCATTTTTCTTACTACATCATAAAGAAGTAGGCATTAAAATTATTTGGTACTGGTTAAAAAATAGAAAAGCTATCAAAGGAATATAATAAGATCCAGAAGTAATCAAAAAGAGTAGCCTCGTGTTGGATAAACCCAAGAACACCATCTTCTGGAGGAATAAAATGTCCTTATATGACAAGAACATATAGAAAAATTTGAAAGCAGATGGGAAGAATTTGAGTTTAGACCAACATTTTCCACCATGTGCCTCAATAAGCTTTTAAATAGTTCCTTAACTTAAATACAAAGTCATGTTATAAAAGAATCAGAATGGAAGGCAGTAACTTTTTACATAATCTATGAAAAAAACCTCTCCAAGAATTTAACATCCAAAGGATCCTGTATCTAATTGTAAGAATTGTCATTCAGGAACTACAGAAGATGAATTTAGGGGACAGCTGGGTAGCTCAGTGGATTGAGAGCCAGGCCTAGAGATGGGAGGTTCTGGGTTCAAATCTGATCTCAGATCCTTCCCAACTGTGTGACCCTGGGCAAGTCACTTAACACCCATTGCCTAGCCCTTACCTCTCTTCTGCCTTGGAACCAATATACAGTATTGATTCCAAGACGGAAGGTAAGGGCCTTTTTTAAAAAAAGAAGATGAATTTAAAAGAGAAATGAGGCTGGTCCTTTCAGAGATTCTACTCTGACGTAGGAATGGGTGACTTTATAGTCTTTAATCAAACTAGTTCACATTCTTGCTCTGCTACTTAGTAGTACCTTTATGACCTTGGCCAAGACACTGTACAGAATTCTGACAGCTTCAGTTTCCACACCTACAAAATTAAGGAGTTGGGCTTAAATGATATCTGACTTCCCTTCTAAATCCTATGATTTTATTATTTGAGAATTGGGAAGCAAAGAATCAATGAGGCAAGTGAAAATTTTAAACCCTTTCCCAAGATCTAACCCACATCCTGCACGCTTTTGAAATAGACAGAGGATATCTGGGATATTCTGTTCACCACCAGGAGCCATATTTTAACAGGAAAGACTTGACAAACAAGAACGGGTTCAAAGAACATAACCAGAATGTTATGACCTGTTATGAAGAAAATAGGGATACTTTGTTTGCCATAGAGGGGCAGGACAGCAAAGTCTATTTTCTATTTCAGAATGTCATAAGGAAAAGGTAGGTGGAGAGAGAATTTCGGCTAAGAATAAGCAAGTAGTTTCTAATAAGCAAAGCTATTCAGCAATGGGGTAGGTATGCTATGTCTAGAAATAACAGAGCTTCATGTAAAAAGAAGGTTTAAACAGAGATGAGATGGTCATACAGACTCAAAGAATCAACAAATCTGAAGCTGGATGCCCTCTAGTCCAATCCTCTTATTTTATGGATAAAGAAATGGACATGAGGAGATGAAGGTCACAAAGAAAGTAAATGGCAGTGAGGATTTGGAAGCCAAACCCAGCTTTTCTCACTATGTGTCGGCAAGCCTCCCTTAAGGTCAAGAATACTGTGAAGTAAATGTCTGTGTTTGGGGAGCAGGCTGCACTAAGGGATCTCTAAGGTTCTTCCAACTCTAGGAATTCATCTGATAACAGTGACAACATCACCTGAAAAGAAGACACCCAGTTGATCTTGACAAGCATCTGTGAAGTGCCTACTCTGTGCCAGGCACTGAAGATCAAAAGACAAAAGTGAAAGGGCTCCTGCCCTCAGGAAGTTAATATTCTCTTGGGAGACACTAGATGCATAGATGAACTGGCTCCCTGTTGAAAACAAACACATGCAATCATGCAGAGAAGTTACCTTGACCGCAGAAGTGACAAAGCTACTCCCGTGGATCTTAGGAATGGGAGATCCTGTTCCCTGGGCAGTCTGAGAAGCAGTGGACAACTTGCTGGTGGGGCTTCCTGGGGAAGAAAAAGACAATTTAAGCCTATGGGATGCAAAGTGAGACCATAAAAGTATCTGACATTTTCTACCTTTAGGATTCAAGCAAAGCAGGAAAAGAAAGGATTTCAGAACTACTATAGAAGAAAAGATGCTTCAGCTCCCCAAACTGCTCCCTCCACCAACCCATGACCTGGATTTAGGGGAGATAAAAGGGTAAAGAAACACAAATGCATAACAAGTTGACATACACACTGGTTTTTCTCTAACAAGACATTCTCCAAGATGCCTATCAAGCCAGAGTTCTTAATACAATCCACTAAAATGCAGTTCAGTGAATGAGGATGAAGCGTCTGTGTACAAGGCCCTGAGAGACAGCCTCTAGGCCCAAACGAGAAATGTCCAAAAGGCCACACATTTCTCAAAACTGTCACGTTCTGGTAACGCCTTGTAACTGTTCTCAGCACCAACTCAAATAGTTGGAAGATGCTGCTTCCTGCTCCTATAATGGTGCCCCTTCCCCAGCTTCCAAGTATAAGCAAAAAAGACAGGAACTCAGCTTGGCCCCTCCTTCATCCAGCACACTTGGCTTTTAAATAAAGATGCCCCACAATGAGAAGCATTAGAAGGATGAAATGGGAGTTCTGAAGGGGAGTTCCAAAAAAGATTTCAAAAAGTGGCAGAATCTTGTGAATCAGTATATAATCTCCCAAGGAATTGGAGAGAAACAAAACTCACTTGGCTGCAAGTGTTCATAAGTGATTATACAAAATTCTAACTAGGTAGAAGAGGACTGACTACTGGAACCTTCAGCTCCCTAGCAACTCTATTATAACTAGATGTCAGGTTCTGGAACAGCCCAAAGTCAGAGTACTAAGGTTTTAAACTGACTATTCAGAAACCTGAGACTACATCATCTAAAGTGATGGACTTGTGGGCCTGGGTGATTTCTATGTATGTCTCAATTCTCAAGCCTAGCTGAATCCACAAAGAAGAGAGGACACAGGAACAAGTGGGAATGAATCAGGGGGCTCAGCTTAGCTCCAGGACGCTGACACCTGCCAGGAGTTTGCCCCTCTGCTGGGAACGTTGTCTGGCACAACCAGGCAAGGAAAATGAAAAAATGCATAGTGATACTTGAAGGGAAATGGGGAGAGGCTCTCTTTTCTCCTCACAGATCCTCTAAGCTTCAGTTTAAAAGATCTCCCTAGAGATGGAATGCCTATCATGTGAGTCTAGGCAGTATTCTTTAAAAGCTGAAGGATTCTCTTTCCTCATTCTCTTCCTCAAATAAAAGTCATGAAGGAGGCTTGAGTCTTGGACAACATCTGGGGGAAAGGGAGAAGGTAGAAAGAGAAAGGGGCTTGGCTGCAGAATCCCTCACCCTCTCTTCTTCAAAAAAAAAAAAACCTAAGAAACAGAGAGAGATTCGGTTCAAGTCAACAGACATTTATATTAAATGACTAATGTGGTCACAATGACTTGAAATCAAGTCCAATTGATTTTTTAGCTGTGTAATAACCCCAATAGCCTGTGCTTATTGTTCTTCTTTAGAACCAATACTTGTATCAATTCTAAGACAGGAGATTAGTGTTTAAAAAAAAAAAAAGATTTCTGTGTATTCTGGGAACAGCGTGATAGGGTCCTGATTGCTGCTGAGGAGCCCTGGGGATGCCATCTAAATGTCAGCATTGGGCATCAGATCACCCAGGACCAGCTTCCTTCCCGAACCACTCCCAGGCTATATCTGGAGGAATTCACGCACAGCCTTTGCCATATGAAGCATTACAGGGCTCTCTGTAGGCCTCAGATTCCAGGCTTCCACAGCCTGAACAGGAAATATGAGCCAGGGCCGGCTGCACATGAGCACCTGCATCCTTGAGATGCTAGGAGAGAGCCAGGGGGCCCTAAGCAGGTATGACAGATGGAAAGGTGACCTGGGATTGATGGGGCCAACCTGACCTCAGAGGCTGGGGTTTGAGAGGTTTGAGAGGCTCAGTTTGAAGATATTCCTAATGTTAGTGTTAAACAAAGGTGGTCGGGGCTATATACAGATGGAAATTCTGAAGTGTGGCAGTGTCCTTGTCTGTATTTCTTTCAGGGAGGCCTTATAGTTCATTTTCACTCTCCTGTCTTCTAACATGAGGCATGAAAGTCTTACTGAAATTCAGGGAAAGATGTTACTCAAAAAACCCATTTAAATATGAGGAACCGAGTAAGGAACAAGGGGAATAAAAGCATCACTGGCTGTGACCCACAGACACATTCCTAAGCTAGAAGCTCCCGGAGGTGAGGCCATTCCCTCACTTGTCTTTGTGGCCCCCTGCACATTTCCCTTTGGGTCTGGCCTGTGATTTCATCAGTGTGGGGCCTCTATACAATGTGACTTCATTCACAGAGACTACCCAATTGGTACCTTCTGAGATAGGCCTTGAACATGGTCTTTCCTGACTTAGCTGGGGCCTCTCTGGCACCCCAGGGTTTCTTGCCATGCATATAGCAGTTGGTGCTTCAGAAATATTCTTGGGATTCAATCATCCTCATTATGGCTGCAATGGTTTTTCATTTGGGTTATCAATGGTCTTTTTTTTACATCTGCAGGATTTCTGTCCACTGGTGGAAGCAGAATTCCTCTAAAAATGACCAGGAAACATAAGGAACGTTAATGCTTCTTCAGTTAAATATGTAGACGTCTAAAAACACTCACAGTTTTTGGAACACTGAAAGAGAAGGATCTAAGGGCTCTGAGTTAACTTATTGGTTTTCTTAAGGAAGAAAAGAGTTTTCCTTTAAATTTTCCAGGATATGCAGGTGGGGGCGAAACCTCAGCATCACTGTATGCCTGAAATGGGAGCTTTCTGAAGCATAAGACAAACACTTCCTCTTTTTCCTGCTGCTGTTTGTGACCGTGTCAGGACATTGCTGTACTCCCCCTTCCTTTTCTTTTGTCAGAAGAAAACATTTTCTATTCCCCACTAGACTTCTAGTGACCAGCTACTGGCAAGTCTTCAGCCTGAACAAAGTAAAGCGTACTATGAATTATTTAACCCAAATCATACCACACACCTGCACTGGGAGCTGGGGCTCCACTGGCCTGCCCAGGCTTGTCCGGGAGAACGTAAGGATTACTAATAACAGAGTTGGCGGTCCCTTGCTTCATGGGAACTGGAGTGGAAGTTGGGGTCCGAGGTAAAGGAGATGGACTTGGAGTAGAGATTGGGGAACCTTTATTAATGAAAAAAAGGGAAATAAAATACTTATATCTAACTCTTCTAGAATGGGTGAGAGAGGCAAAATCCAATGAGTCGCACAAGAAAAAGGCTGCCAGGAAAGGGATGGAGACCAGAAAACAACTGGCAGTGTCACTGCCAGTGGCAGTCAGGAACAATTCTGCTTTGGTCAGGGACCGGAGTGGCTCCCTCTACACCTAAGTGTCAGGGACTGCTGCCTCCTGACCTATGCAGGCTCCAGACAACACCAGTAGGGGAGCCTGGCCCTCTTATACCTGAAGCAATTAAAATGATGTAAGGTCAGTGAGAACCCAGTGAGTCTGAGATGCCCCAATTCAATGAACTGGGAAACAAGGTATGTATCTCTTATCCAGAGATGGGTGTAGAAAACTGGCCTCAAAGCCAGAAAGATCGAAGTGCCAGTTCCCCCTCTGCTATATCCTGGCACTGTGTGACCCTGGGCAAGTCCCTTAACTTCTCAGGGCCCAAGGTCACACTAGGTAGAAGAGGTGATGACACTGCATTGCCAAAAGAAGTTGCTTTACCTGGGTGTTATCTATTACAATGGTATCATAGGCCAAGTCCCTATAGTCAGAGCTCTTTTTTTTTTTTTTAAATGAATAGACTTCAACAACTTTTCAATACTGAAGGCTTTTTCAACTATCCAATGGAAAGGGTGAAAGAGTGGTGCTCAGACCAGATTGTAACCTTACTGGCTGGCTCCTTCCATGCAGTGTGTAGCAATGAGTACACCGTTTGGCACAGCAGAAGGCACTTCATACATGATGCTGATTGTAGCCCTCCATGCTTATCCTGCCCATGACCTCCCATTCATTTCCCCTCAAGTATTTCTGCATCCCTGGGAAGAGGAGTTCCTCACTTTCTCCTGATCTCCTGATGGCACCAGTCATGCACCACAACTCTCCACATGCTATTCCTCACTCTGGCCAAGTATTTAATTTTCTCTTCCCATCATATGGTACCCTAACCAACCTGAATCTAGTTCTTCTTTGAAGTTCCTTATTTATCATAACACACCATTTCCTGCTCACCCTCAGCATAGGGCTATCCGCTGCCATTTTCTATGGGGACAATAATGTTCTATGGCTAGAAACACACACTACCACTACCACTACCACTACTAGTAGAATACTGGTATGAAAGAGGTCAGCCATAGTTTCAAAGGAACCATTAGAGAATTTGGGGATCATAAAGAAACCTTGCAATTTCTCCAAGGTACCCACCTCAGGTGCCTCATGTTTATTTTATTTTTGTCAATTACATGTAATAACAATCTTCCACATAAGTTTTCTGAAGTTAGATCTAAATTATCTGCCCCCCCCCAATGGCAAGCAATTTGATCCAGATTATACATGCATTATCATGCAAAATATTCTATACTGATCATTTTTGTTAGAGAATATTTATATAAAACCAACCCTCCCAAATAAATTAAAGTGAAAAATTGTATACTTCTATCTATATTCCGACTCCAACAGTTCTTTCTCTGGAGATGACTAGCACTCTTTGTCACAAGTCCCTCATAATAGTCTTGGATCATTTTACTGCTGAGAGTAGCTAAGTCTATCACAGTTGATTACTAGAGAATATTGCTGTCACTGTATAATAGTCTTCTGGTCCTGCTTATTTCACTCTGCATCAGTTCATATAGGTCTTTCCAGCTCTTTCTGACATCATCCTGGTTATCATTCCTTATAGCACAATACTATTCCATCACCATCACATGCCACAATTTTTTCAGCCATCTCCAATTGATGGGCATTCCTTCAATTTCCAATTCTTTGTACCAAAAAAAGAGCAGCTATAAATAATTTTGTACAAGAAGGTTCTGTGCCACCACCTCCCTCCCACCCTGGGCATTTTACAATCTCTTTAGGATACAGACCTAGTAAAGGTATTACTGGATCACAGTTTTATAGCCCTTTGGGCATAGTTCTAAATTGTCCTCCAGAATGGTTGGATCATTTCCTAACCCCAACAATGCATTAGTATCCCACTTTTGCAACATCCATTCCAATGATCACTTTCCTTTTCTGTCATATTGGCCAATCTGATAGGTGTGAGGTGGTACCTCAGAGTTGTTTAAATTACATTTTCTCCAATTAAGTGATTTAGAACATTTTTTCATATGATTATTGATAGCTTTGACTTCATCTGAAAACTGCTTGTTAATATTCTTTGACCACTTGTCAAAGGGGAATTGTGCCTTAGGTTTAATTCTCAATCCAACTCACTCACTGTTCTGTCTGTTCAAGTCAAATCAACAAGCATTTGTGTATTAAGCACCTACTAAGTACCAAGTACTTTGCTAAGAGCTAGAGTTACCAAGAATAGCAAAAACTAGTTCCTGGCCTCAAAGAGTTCAAAGGCTAATGGGGGAGACAACATACAAGCAGCTATGGACAAACAAGATCCAAACAGGATAAACAAAAGACAATCTGTGATGGGGAATAATTTATCCACCAAACTACACATTATAATCAAGAAATGGGTGGGTTAGGTCAAATACTGTTTAGTGGTTAAGGATGCCCTTAAGGAGGCTCTGTTCTCAGCTTGGATGCAGGCACACATCATCTGCCCAAAGAAGCTTTCATGGAGATTCTTTTACTTGTGGTCTGCTCAGATCTGATTTATGATAGCATTGAATAACTGTCTCTGTCTTATGCCTTCCCTGGTATTTAGGATCAAAAAGTTTTCTAAGTTCTAGAACCCTCTTAATTACACTACCTGAAGTCTGATTCTCCTCAAGGCACACTTGCCCAAGCTGACTGCTTTGCCCACTTTATTTTCTATGGTATCATTTCTACTTTCTCTATAAGCACTTCTAAGCCTGGGTTGCTAATAGTTCAAATATTTTGAATTTAACTGTTTGATGCTTTTTAAAAAAAATAGTTCAGCAAAAAATTTCTGCTCATCTTTCCCACTGTCTTCTGCTTGTTAATCCCTTTCCAATTTCATTCCTAAATGCTTCTGGGCTGATTTTGCTTAGCTGGTTCCCTCACCTATCTTTCTTTAAACTGGTTTTATTCTCCATAGCTTATTTTTTGAGGCCATTGGGACTCATAATCGTCTACTAATGTTTCTCCATGAGATTTTACAAATTTTAAAATTTGCTTATTCAAATATTTTCGAATCTGGTGTTAACATTGATTGCCATATCCCTCAGGTTGGCTGGTAGGTTAGGTGGCTCACTAAATGGCTTTATAAGTTCTTTATTTTTTTTAAAACCCTTACCTTCTGTCTTAGAATTGATACGAAGTATTAGTTCCAAGGCAAAAGAGTAATAAGGGCTAGGCAACTAGGGTTAAGAGGTTTGCCCAGGATCACAAAGCTAGGAAGTATCTGTGGACAGATTTAAACCAAGAAGCTCCCTCTCCAGGCCTGGTCTCTACCCATTGAATCATTTAGCTGCCCCAGGTCTTTTGTTTTCATTACTATGGCAACTGAGTTACATTTTATTTTGGCCTGAAATTATTGGTCTGTATTTATGTTCCTACTTCTAATTACATCCTAATTTTCAACAATAACTTGCTTTGAATAAGGCCTGAGTTATTTCAACTACATCCCATATATCTTTTTTTCCTTTTTCTCTGTTCTAGTTTTGGTCTTTGTTCTAACAAGTCTGAGGTCATGGAAAGTTGATTCAGCAATGACTCATATTAGTAATGAGATGTTTCCTATCTAACTAAAATATAAGCAATTTTATAATGTTATTCACCTACTGATTGTTATTAAAAGTACCCAAATTATCTAGGCATATGGCTTCTGTGTAAGACTCTGGCCTCTACTTTCTTAACCATTTTCCAACACAGTTCTTGCTGTCTTCATCTATTTCTACAATTAAGTCTTTGAGTATCAAAGAGGTTTAGTTCTTCATAGAATTCCTGTACTTCTTTATTCTCTGTAACAGATGGTGATATATAAGCTGGATTATTTGCATAGTACTGCAAATACTGAAATATAATTTGACCAAATAGCCTATGAAATTATGTTTCTTGTTGCCTTTGGGTATGTGTTAAATAAAAATTTGGCCAACTCCATTATCTACTTCTTTGAAGCTAATCTATGAGGCATTCTTCTTAGAGAAAACATATTTCTTTTGATTTTGTTTAAAGAGGATATTCTTAACCAGATGTCCAAGAACTTATTTGTTTTTTAAATTTGCTTGATAACCGTATTTCAATTTATTTTGTTTCTTTCAAAATCTTATGTTTTATTTTATGCATTTAAGAAAGCATGATTTTGGGGGCAGCTGGGTAGCTCAGTGGATTGAGAACCAGGCCTAGAGACGGGAGGTCCTAGGTTCAAATCCGGCCTCAGCCACTTCCTAGCTGTGTGACCCTGGGCAAGTCATTGCCTAGCCCTTACCACTCTTCTGCCTTGGAGCCAATACACAGTATTGACTCCAAGATGGAAGGTAAGAGTTAAAAAAAAAAAAGAAAGAAAGCATGATTTTGAGAAAGGGTCTATAGGTTTCACCAGACTAAGATCCCAAAGATGCAAAAAAAAGATGAAGAACTCGTGAGTTATAGTAAGAATTTGAAAATGATACAATTCTGTCCTTCAGGATTATTTCCAACTGTTGGTCACAAGTATCTCTTATTAATAACACCAGCAGTTTTAAAAGTTTAAAGTCAGTCTAAAAACTGATACTTAGCATCTTCTGCCCCCTTTCTACCACCCTGCCACTATGATAAGTGAAACAGGAAGCTATAGAGGACTAAGGGCAATTTTATACTCATTCTTTAAGTGCCAAGACCAAAGGTGAGAAATCATTTGTGTTTAGTAAGTTTGGTCCTTAGAAATTAGTCTATTGTGGGACTATCCTTAAAATCTTTCTCTAGGCTGGCAAAACTTGGTAAAGGCAGTACCTCATTGACAAAGTTTTGGAGAATTCAGGGTCATTTCCATACCATGAGTAACCATCAGGTTAGAAGTTTGTGAATAAAAAATTACTGTGGAGAAATCATTGTCTCCAAACTCAAAGACAAAGTTCTCTGTGTTTGAAGTCTTTTATAACCTGGCCCCTTCCTATCTTTGCAGCCTTATACCTTAGTGCCCCACCCCCCACCAGTCTCTTGGATGTTCTTCACAAAGGCTCTCCCAAGAATTTTCACTGGCTGCTCCCTATCCCCCCAACTCCATAAAGTCTCAGCTAAGATCCTCCCTTCTGCAAGATGCCTTTCCTAGGCTTCCTGGATATCAAGTGTCTTTCCTCTGAGACGATCACTAATTTATCTTGTATATACCTTCCTGGTACCCAGTTTTCATTTTGACTCTCCCCACTAGATGCTGAACTCCCCGAGAGTAGTAACTGTCTGCCATTCTTTGTCCCCCCACATTGAGCACAGTGACACAAAGAATTAAAGATTAATAAATTAATAAAGATTAATTAACAGATTAATACATGCTTGCTCATGACTCTATAGAGGATTCTAATGCCCACTTTTTGCCATAAGTCTCAACTATCTATCCAATCAACAGTGTCTCTGTGCCACTATAAAGAAACAAAATGGAGGGAGTTGAATCTTACCTTTTCTCTTTCTCCATAGAGGTCAGAATTAGCACTAAAATGGCCAAAATGTGGGAGAAGTAAAAAAGTCTGAACAATATTTGAACCAGAAAACAAGGCCTTGAACAAGAGATGATTGTATCAGTCAGCCCTGCTGTGTAAAAAGAAGTAACTTGGTAGAATGTCAAACACAAAAATTATTCCTTCTTCTCTTATAACTATGTAGAGAAAATACTTTTCAGAGGGCCTCCTGAATAGCCTGCTCAATGGGAAGAAGGCAGCCTACAGCAGCAATACAGTCACCAAAGAGTCTGGTCTTGAAAGAGAAGACCAGGCTTGAGAACTACTTCCATTCACTGACCTTTATTTTTTTCAGCCTCAGCTTCTTCATTCTGTCAAACTAAGTTAATAATAAAGCTAATAATTTACTTCAGAACGTTGCTATGAGGAAAGACCAGTGTCAACCACAAAGTGCAATATGAATGCAAAGTGGTGTTGTTACCGCCACCACTGCTGCTGCTGCCACCTCCACCATCAGCATCACCACCAACAACTGAGGCTTACCTGAGACAATTTTGCAGCTCATGGTGATTGGCTGAAAAGATTTCCCAGGAGACTCAGGATTGGGAACTTGACCTTGTGGCACAATTTTGCAACTGGCCGCTATTGGCTGGAATGCGGAATTGCCATGAGAGCCAAAGGTCACCCTCTGTGAAGACACCAATTTTGTAGGTGTACGTTCCACTGAAGATGGCAAAGAATAAAATGCAGTGGGTCTGTCACCTTCAGTTTTTGCTTGGAAACCTGAATGAAACAAAGAAAACATGAGATAATGACATAGTGCCTCACTATCTAACCAAGGAGAAAAAGATGAGTCACACAAATAAAAGAACTAAAATTCCTTGTTAGCTCGCCATCCATTTAAGAATATATATTCCCTAGCAGTAAAGTGAACAGGACCAGAAATCTTTTCCATTTGCTACCAAAAAGTATTGCTCTAATGGAAAAAACAAAGAATGACCTGGAAGGCAAAAAGCAAAACCCACTCCTTCATAGCAGAGAACTGAGGGACTTCTAAGACAAAACACTATATTGTCAGATACAGTCACAATATCAGATATTTTTGCGTGTTTTTCTTAGTAAAAAAAAAAAAGGTTCAGGCTAAAGAGGGGAGGTGAGAGAAGTGCTGTAAAGACGAAGGGGAATAATAAAACTTTTTTTTAAAGTTATTGCTCTGAATAATACCTAATTAAATCTTACTACATGTTCTACTCTATACACAAGAAAACAAATGAACAGTAACCCACATGTAAAGCATAAATTCCCCTTCTATTTTGATTTAGGGTGAAAAACTGCTTCAACTCAGTAGGGAACTTAAGGAGAAAATATTCATTCACCCTTTCAAAACCTCAGCAAACATCTCTAAAGTCAACACTCCAAAAAGGCACTGGCTATATATATTAAAAGATAAACAAGGAATTAAATCAATCTCTGCTGTTGGGGAGGTCCCTGGGAGAACAGATTATCCTACTTTTAAAAAATAATATTTTATTTTTTCCCTTATTACATGTAAAAATTTTTTTTTCAAACTGCTCTCCAGAATTGTTAGAGCAGACTAACTCCAACAGTGTATTAGTGTCCCAATTTCCCCCTGCATCCTCTCCAGCATTTATCATTTTCCTTTTCTACCATATTAGCCAATCTAGGCTGATCTGAGGTGGTACTTCAAAAAAGTTGTTTTAATTTTCATTTCTCTATATAAGAGTGATTTAGAGCATTTTTTTTTTCATGACTGGATTGGTTTGATTTCTCTGAGAACTGCCTGTTCATATTCTTTAGTCTCAACTGGAGAATGACTTTTATTTACATATATATATTTGATTCAGTTCTCTATGTATTTGAGAAATTAGACCATTATCAGAGATACTTGCTACAAAAATTTCCCCCCATAGCTTTCTGCTTTCCTTCTAATCTTGGTGGCATTTATTTTGTTTGTACAAAAGCCCTTAAATTGGATATGGATAATCGAAATTATCCAATTTACATTCTATACATTCTATAATGCTACCTCTTTTATAATGCTACCTTCTTTTGTTGGGTCCTAAGTTCATCCCTTATCCATAGATTTGACAAGGATTTATCTATTCTGCTCCTCTAAATTGCTTATTGTATCACTTTATATTTAGATCATGTACCCATGTTGATTCTATCTTGGTATATGGTGTGAGATGTTGGTCTAATCCTAGTCTCTGCCATACCATTTTCCAATTTTCCCAACAATCTTTGTCAAACACCAAATTCTGGTCCCCAAAATTTGGATCTTTTGATTTATCAAGCACTAAATTACTATGGTCATTTATAACTAGGCTTTGTGTACTTAATCTACTCCACAGATCCATACCACTCTATTTCTTAGCCAGTACCAGTCTCTTCTGATGACTACTACTTTGTAATAGTTTGAGATTTGGTACTCCTAGGGAACCTTCCTTTGCATTTTTTTTCATTGATTCCCTTGATATTCTTGTACTTTTATTATTCCAGATGAATTTTGTGATTATTTTTCTTGGGGGCAATTTGACTGATGACACTGAATAAATTAACTTAGGTAACATTTTTATCATATCTATTCTGCTAACCTATGAGCAATTAGTGTTTTTTCCAGTTGTTTAGATCTGATTTTACTTGTGTGGGAGTGTTTTGTAATTAAGTTCACAATTTCCTAGGTTTGTTTTGGGCAGGTAGATTCCCAAGTATTTTATATTATCTATTGTTAGTTTAAATTAAATTTCTTTTTCTATCTTTTGCTGCCGGGCTTTGTTGATAATATATGGAAATGCTGATGACTAATGTCGGTTTATTTTACATCCTGCAACTGCTAAACTTGTTGTTTCAAGTATAATAGAAGAATGATCATTTTGTTTCTTCATTTCCTGTTTTAATTCCTCACTTTTTTTTTCTTCTCTTATTGCTATAGCCAGAATTTCTAGTTCAATACTGAATAGTAGTGGTGATAATGGGCTTCCTTGCTCCACGCCTGATTTCACAGGAAAGGCTTGTAGCGTATGCCCATTAAAGATAATGCTTGCTGGTGGTTTTAGAGACTGTCTCACTTTTGTATCCCTCGTGTGTAGTACAGTGCCTGGCACACAGCAAGGGCTTATTAAATGCTTGTTTGATTATTTACAATCTACTCAAAGAACTTACTTTCTAACCACATCTGATGAATCTTTCATTCAAAAAGTCACAATCAAAGCTTAATATAGGGAGGAAAAAAAGTGCCAGAAAATGTGGAAGCACCCACACTACATTAAAGCCAAAGGCTGTAGGAGACCTGCAGTGTTCTCAAGAAAAGAGGCCTGGGTGGATGCTACCTGTCACGCTCAAGCTGATGTGTTAAAACTTCAGTCTACATGGGATGAAGCACAACTTGAACAAGACTGAAGACTAGACTGAAACCAGGCACTCTTCTGGGGCACACCAGCCAGAGATCTCATTCCCACTGTAAGCATTCTAGACAAAAGTGGGGCTGAGGCCTTGCCAAAGGCACAATCGACCCTGAGTTGGGCATAGAATCCTTCCCAGCCTTCTTGTCCTCTTGGACTCCACTGAATGGTGCTATGGGTCAACTCTCTAGGACCACATTGGAGATGCCATTGCAAAGGACTTGGCCAAACCCCTCTCCACAGAGTTGCGTAATGTCTCTACTGGAATATAAATGGGCATCAGGAAGGAAAGGAAAGCTGTCATCTGCTAGGAGCCAGGCCCTGGTCACCACGTAGAGCTCTGAGCCCCTTGAGTGACCCTGCTGAGGCAGCATGTGTATGTGTGCACACAAGGGTACTGTCCTGCCTCCCACCCTGGGCATTCTGTAGGATGAGGCCAAGCCTGATGCAGCTTCATTAGGTGCAATCAGTCCTGTGGGGCCTTGCTAATACTATCTGATACACCACCCAGCAACCACTCAAGAGCCCTAGAGTGTCCCAGATAGAATGCTGATGAAGATACAGTCATTTATCCACTAAAAAACTAGTAAGTACAGAGCAGGTGTGATGGGTGCTGGATACTGGAAGAAATTCAGATGAAGACCACCTTGTCATTGCCCTCAGAGATCACAATCTGGCAGGGAGGATAAAGAGAAGAAATGCTAGAAATCTAGACTGATGTCAGTAATTCAAGGATTCCTCTAGTCAGGCTCCCTCCAACAACAGAGATTACCCCCAACCCATACAGACACACACGATCACATGCGCACATGCATACACAGAGTCTGCCACTTGGCTTGCAGGATGAGCTGTAGAGTCCGAGTTGCTGGGGCCCAAGCCTGGGACAGTTTGGAGGGTGAGGTTATGTGGGGGAGGCAGAGATGGGGGAAGAGATGGTATCTGAAGCAGTTCAAAGGATTTCAGGAAACAGACCTGAAAGGCAACAGCAATAGGGGTTCCCAGAGAAGGGCAAGTCCTTCCAAGTCCTGAGTTTGGACTGGACATGCATGGAAGGAAGCAGAGGGGGAGATGGCTTGGAAGTGGGCCAGGATAGAATTTTGGTGTTTCTTAGTTGGGCTTCAGGAACCAGTGTAGGGACCATGCAGAGGATGACATGACTAGCATCACACTTGCAACTCTTTGAGGCCCAAACCAGGCAACTGAATGGGAGTGAAAAGAAGAAGGGAAAATGCTCCTGAAGGAGCCAGTAGGAGGGAAGCCGTGGCACTTAGGAGAACATGTATTAAGATGTTACCTTTCTCTATGGCAGCATCAGGCACAGCCTCATGGGAAGGTTTTCTGGGAGAAACAGCTTTCACTGGGGCTGGGATGGGCAAAGGCAAAGATGAAGGAGCATCCAAAACATCTGACTCTGAGGACTGAGGATAAAGATGGTCCTCTCCAAGGGAATGCCGATGGAGCTCAACATCAACCACCTGGAAGAATACAGAAACTAGCCTTGAGCCAATTCCCCACATCTTAAAAGGCACCAGTGTCTGCCTGGAATGTAGTGCCTTGGACTTCAGACATGACAATTGCCAGGTTCACTGTTAGAAGGGGTGCAGATCAGGCCCTCTTTTCAGAGTATCATTCTGCATCCTAAAGCTAAATATTTGCAAGTCTCAGATGCAAAAGGAGAGATCCATCCTTGAAACAAGGCCTCTAATCAGAGTAACTTTTTTTTTAAACCCTTCTCTTTTGTCTTAGAATCAATAGTAAGTATCTGTTCTAAGGCAGAAGAAGCTAAGCAATTAGGGTTAAGTGACTTGCTCAGATTTGCCTGCCCCCACAATTACATGTAAAAATAGTTCCCAATATTTTCCCAAGAATATTAGGTCTTGAATTCTCTTCCTCCCTATCCCCCAGCTCCCCAAACTCCTTGAGATGGTAAGCAATCATATAGATTTTACATGTGCAATCATATAAAACATTTCCCTATATTAATCCTTTTGTGGAAAGAAACTACAAAAACTTTTTTAAAAAGAGTGAAAAAAGTTTGTTTTGGTCTGAATTCAGACTCAGTTCTTTTTCTCTGGGATATAGATGGCATATTAAATCATGAATCCTCTAGGATAGTTCTGGATCACTGTATTGCTGAGAATAGATGTTATTCACTGTTGTTCACTATACCATATTCCTGTCACTAGCAATGATCTGCTTCTAAGTCTTTCCAGGTTTTTCTGAGCTCCTCCGGACTGTCATTTTCTTATAGCATAATAGTATTTCATTACAATCCTATATTCTTAACTTACACAGTAATTCCCCAATTGATGGGCATTCTTTCACTTTCCAAATCTCTGACCCCCTAAAAAGAGTAACCTTAAATATTTTTGTATGTGTGTATACACACACACACACACACACACACACACAGGGCCTCCCACCTTTTTTTTTTTTTTCATCTTTTTGGGATACAAAGCTAGGAATGGTATTGCTGGGTCAAAGAGTATCTATTGTTTTAGAGCCCTTTGGGCAAAGGTCTAAATTATTCTCTTGAATAACTGAATCAGGCCCCAACATCTTCAACAATACATTCATGTCCCAGCTTTCCTACATCCCCTCAAAATTTTGTCATTTTCCTTTTCTGCCATAAAAGTCAATATAATAGGTGTGGGGTGGTACCTCAGTGTTGTTTTAATTTGCATTTCTCTAATTAATATATTTAGAGCATTTTTTGCATGATGATAGAAAGTTTTAATTGCTTTGAGAAATGCCTGTTCATATCCTTTGATCAATACTCAACTGGGGAATGACTTGTATTCATTTATATTCAACTCATTCCTCTGTGTATTTGAGAAATGAGGCCTTTATTAGAGATTTGTAAAAAAATTTGCACCAGTATGAATACTATGTATTATTCTCCGTCCTATTTACCGCTGTTTAATTTTTAACCTCCACCTCCCCAACTTTGCCCTCTTTTCTATCAGCCCCACATCACTACTCTTATTCCCTTCCCCTCCTATTTTCCTGTAGGCTAAGATAGTTTTCTATACCCAACTGAACATGTATGTTCTTCCCTCACTGAGACAATTCTGATGATAGTAAGGTTCACATGTTCTCCTCCCATCTTCATATCATCATATCATATTCAACTCATCCCCTCACCCTCTGTCTACGTATACTCCTAACTGTCCTCATAATGACAAAGTTCTTTGGCATTACAAGAATCATCTCCCCATGCAGGAATGTACAGTTTCACCTCAATGAATGTCTTTTAATTTCTCTTTCCTATTTACCTTTTTATGAATCTCTTGAGTTTTGTATTTGAGAATCAAATTTTCCATTCAGCTCTGGACTTTTCATCAGGAATGTTTGAAAGTCCTTTATTTCACCGAATACCCATTTTTCCCCCTGCAGAATTATACTTAGCTTTGCTAGATAAGTGATTCTTGGTTGAATTCTTGGTTGAATTCCTAGTTCCATTGCTCTCTGAAATATCATATTCCAGGCCCTCCAATCCTTTAATTAGAATCTACTAAGACTTGTGTTATTCTGACTATGGCTCCATGATATCTAATTTTTTTTTTGGCAATATTTTTTTCTTGACCTGGGAGTTTTGGAATTTAGCTAAAATATTCCTGGGAGTTATTCTTTTGGTGTTTCTCTCAGGAGGTGATTAGTGTATCCTTTCAATTTCTATCTTGTTCTCTGATTCTAGAATATCAGGACAGTTTCTTTGAGGCTTTCTTAAAAGATGATATGACTGATAGAAAAGATGACTCAGAGAAACCTAGACCATATCTAGTTGGCATAGGCTCTTTCTTAACAGAGTGGTACAACTGAACCCATAAAGAACTAATAAAAATATTTATATAGTGCTTTAAGATTTACAATAAAAGCAAGTTTTTCATAAACTTAAAATCGTTACACAAATAGCAATGTTAAACTAGATTCTTCACCTAACAGTGCAAATATTAGACTATTCAAGTAGAAGCTATGCTACATATTCACTTCTTTCAAACAGAGGTAATGATTTCAGATACACCATCATTTCTTCCATTTTCTTACACCCAAATATTTTTATGAAACCATCATGAATTTTATAACATTTTTATACTTTTATTGCCCGAGATAAGAAAACTGATTCACGGAGAGTTTTCAGTGCATGCTATTTTGTGAGTTAGCTGTAAGTTCATGAATAAATCTTTAGCTTTGTAGATTTTCAAGTACTTCAAAGCCAATTTCTACATTATGGGCTATTGGGCTCTTAGAAGGGAATATTGTCAGAGTTAGCCCAGTGGAACAGATTCCTAGGCTAACATGACAACAGCCCAAAGTTTGATTGCTACATGGTATCAGTTATCTTTACAAAAATAATATATGTCTTAGAGAAGTCAATCCTCACTACTACTACTAGAAGAATAGCTCAAGAGATGGGCCAATATTATTTTGTCTTAGTTGTAAGGGCCTTTGACATTTCTAGTCCAATGTGCTCTTTTTAGATAAGCAAACTGCAGCCCAAGTAGTTGATGTGCCCATGTTATCTTGGGGCAAGCAGCAAATAAGGATTAAAAAATGAGCACTATTAAAATTTTTTTCCCCTATTTCAATACTACTATACTACCTTCCTACCCAGTAACATTTTCCTAAATAAAAATGGATTCCATTTTCATTTTATAGTTGTTATGGTTTCTGCTTTAACAAACAGCCCTTTTTAGAATACTGTATCATGTCACAAATGCAAACAAGACTTTCAGTTCACTTGTCACCACACAGAACATTTTAGTAATAAGCATACCGTCTCAGCACCCAGAGTCTGCAGGCCAGTGTAGGTTCTGTCTAGCTGTGGGAATACAGGAAAGTAGAAGTCAGTTACACAAAATGCCCAGGGCCCTATAAACTTCAGAAAACATCCAGCACCCCTTGAGAGCAGGCCTTCACACACAACAGCAAGTCTGAAGATGTTTAAAAGTCTTTCAGCAGTAAATGCATCATATACAGCAAAAACCTGTCTTTCTTATTCAGAATGGGAGTATAACAAATGTTGAGAACACTGTTACTCTCTTAATCCTTCAAAGATGTGAGAGTTCATTTGTGCTGGTGCTCCATCTCTGACTTCAGACATGGCCTTCAAGAACAACTGTGGCCACAAAGATTCCTCTTCCCATAGGCTACATAGGCTAAGTCTCTCAAACTTTAGATAGGTTGGTCTACACAAAGCAACCTTAGCTCAGTGGGACCAGCCTTCACTGGTATTGTGGACAGACTCTGAAAACTCAGGGCCACTTCCAATTAATGCTGAAGTCACAAAAGCAGGGCAATATAAATTGGGGAAAATTAGTAAGCCACCTATAAGAGTGCTTGCTGCAGTCCAGTATCAATTAGAAACCATTCCGCAGATAATAGGTAGTGATCATTTATTACTTTTTCTTATAAGTATAATGTTTCCTTAGAGTTACTTGTTCATCCAAGGGCATGCTCCTTTGAAATAAGTCTACTAAAAGATAATGAGGGAATTGAAGAAATAAGTAATAGGAATTGAGGCATGAGTGAACCATCCCGACTCCATCTTATAACTCAATTCTGGAGCTAACTTACTTCCCTTTCTAGGCAATTATCAGTCTAATCCAATTTCTGTATTGTAAGAAAACTATTCAATTGTGGAAACATGAAGAAACTTTATTGGATTATTTGAACCTAGCCTTGCATGGGTGGGAAACTGTACCACATCTACCCACTGCTTAGAGACCTATGACTAAGGACCAAGGATATGCTGACCAGAAATCCAGACAGACCCAAAGGACTGAGGCAAGGAGTTTTCTCACAGTCATGCATCTCAAGCATTCTATACGTCTTATATGAAAACTGGCCCCAAACTAGTCAATCAATTACTATTTCTATGACACCTGGAGGGAGTAAGAAACCACTCCTCTGAATTCAGGAAATTGCATCTGTTCATTTTCCTGCTCCTAAATTGGAAAGTCCCTAGTTTTTCATCCAATTAGAATCAGATTACCCAATGTATTATTTCCTTTTACTTAATTGGCCTTAATTGTTTTTAATGTATTAAAGTCTGAACTTGGGGTCTAGTCCTAAGCTAAAGAAGGGGTCCAATCCTGATTTGTTAGGCAACTGGCATGCACTGCTTAACAGATTGAAAAGCTTAAACCTTTATTCCCTCAGTCATTTCATCTTTTAGTTGCCACAGTAATCAGGATAATCCCTTGCCCTTCTGAAATGGAAGTATCTGAGAGCCCACAGCTGTACTCTGTCATACTCCCAAACTTCCTCCATAAAACCAGCCTACTGACAACAATTAAAAAGTACTCCAACAATTCAAATTCCCTTATAATCACTCATGTCACGATAGCCTAGGAACAAGTGTTTATTGAACATATGTCATTATAAGACAGGGTGTGAGTAACTGTGAGGGAACAGAAAGAAATACAAGCCAATTATTCCTGACTTAACCAGCTGACAAATTGTTATTAAGCACCAATAACATACCAGGCACTATATCAAGTGTTGGGGATATAAAAATCAAAATGAAGACTCTCCTTATGGGAGATGATTTGTTCTCAAAATAACAGGGAAGTTCCTAAAAAGAGAGAAGAAAGAAACAGAGAATGAACCAGGAGGGAATACTGTTAAGAAAATCCAGAAAAGAGATTATCAAAGAGAAGGTGGTCAACAGTGTCAAAAGGATAAGAAATGAGACTGGGCAATTAAGAGAAATCTGGGAGAAAGTCAGAACCTGGACTAAAGAAAGAAGAAAGGAAGCAGATACATTAGAGATAGAAAGATCCCACAAAGGGTTTCTGAGCATGGGGCATGTCTACAGAGAATAGAAAAGGAGCCAGTAGACAGAGAAATTGGAGATAAGTGAGAGGGTGGAGATGAGAGAGGAGGCACTTGACTGAAGGAGGCAGGATGGAATGGAGTCACTTGTGCAAACAGAGAGGTTTGCGTTGGCCAGAGGAGTGACTGAGGAGGTAGTTGTTAAAGGGACATAATGATGAGGAGGAGATAACAGAAAGTGGTCTCAAGTGTTTGTTTCAGTGACTACAAGGTCAGGTTCTCGGAGGGCAGAAGGGAAGGTTTGAAAAGGAATGAAAAAGTCTACAAAGCTACTGTGGGGAGTAGGGTGGTATATTTAAGAAAGAATAAAAGAATTTCCTTGCTACAGTCAGGGCTCACATGAGATGACAATAAATTTGTAGTATCCAACTGTTTTATGATTTTCTTCAGCTCCTTGTTATAGTTTGTGAGGAGGAATAAAAGCAGTGACTTATGGGAGTGATGAAAGGCTGGGGCAAAATCAGCAAGATTTTGCCTAAGAAGGAATGGGATTTGAGAGAGAAAACTGTAGAAGACAATATGGGAAAAGGAGGAGAGAGGGTACTGTATAATTATTATTATTTTAAATTGCAAAGTTTAAATTCTTTTTGAGAATAATTTTAGGTTAAGAAACATGCTACCTCTCCAAATCTAGAAAATGAATTCTTCGGAGAAAGCACCATGAAGATACCTCCACAGACCATGCACTGCACCAGAGTGAACTTTGGGATGTGGTGATGTAAACTGTGTGGGGCTGAATGCATTTGTTTTGTATGTATACTCTTATGTTGAAGGGGACTGCCCCCTAACTGGCTTTTTGTCAATGTGCCTAGCAATCATTGGTTTTGTTCTCTTTTCCTCTTATCCTCAAATTACTGTAATTTCAAAGTTGGTCTGTTTACAAGACACATTAGAGAAACTAGTCTTCCTCAGCTCTCAGGGGGGGGAAATGTATATTTGAAAATCTGTTACCCTATAAAAAAGAACTACAGTAGCCAGTGTAAGTAAGAGTGATGGTCTGGGAGAGAACTACAGGGCTGAGACACTGGAAGTGACTGTAAAGATGAAGAATACGGTGTGGGGTAGCAAGGTGGATGGAAAGACAGAAGTGGGAATGACAGGGGATTGGGGCCAGAAAAGAGAATTTCCAAGTTGTCAGTAATGGCAAGAGGAGGGGTGGGCCTGCGCCTGTTTGGCTGAGGTGAGGTAGAGAAGGAGCTTATGAGTAATGAGGAAATGGAGGAAATAGAAGGTTAGGCTGTTTGAGAAAACATCAGCATGTGTCCTGAAGGCCCAAGCATGATTTGGGGGAAAGAGAGAGACTCAGTGAGGTCCTGAGATTGTGGAAGAAAAAAGGGAATTGTCTTGAGGGTTGGAGAGGCCATTGATGAAAGGTGCCAGAGGCAGAGCTTGGAAGTGGCCCTGGGGAGAACCTCAAAGAGACAGTTGGGGAGAAGCAGGGAAGAGCAGCCACTACTTGAGAGGATCATGGAGTATGTCATCTGGAGGGTGCCAAGACTCAGGGATTTCCAGAAAATGGAGAGCATGGAAAGGAAAAGCTTCAAAACTACAGTGTGGTAGTTTTCTATGGACCAAGTATTCCAGAGAGCACAACTTTCACACAAGCATACTCAAAATAGATACAGAATAAAAAACAACATGGAGAGAATAGCAGATTAGAATTAAGAATAGCAGGAAAGGTTCCATGTAGGAGGCAATAACTTGGCTTAAGGAGATTAGAGAATGTGAGATGAGAAAAATGCATTCCAGGCAGCAGAAGTAGCCTAAGCAAAGGCTCAGAGATGGCAGATAGAAGGTCACATGTGACATCAAGAAAGGCAGTGTAGTGTGGCTGGACCACACAGTGTTTGTGGGGGAGTTGGGCATAATAAACCTGGATGGGGAAGTAGGAGGCAGATTGTAAAGGGCTTCAACTGCCAAATAAAAGAGTCCGTATTTGATTCTGGAGGTTAGAGGGAACCACAGGAGTTTATCAGTAGAGAATGATAGATCTCTTTTGGGATGGCACTTTAGGCTGCTCACTTTAGAGATGTGTGGAAGATGGGCAGGAGAGGAGAAAAGACTCAAAAGGAGGAAGGCTATTGTATGAGCCAGGGCACAAGATGATAAAGATGTCAAAGTGGAGAGTGGTCTCAGAGAGAAGAGGAATAATGTGAGAGATGTTGGGGAAGTAGAATCTGCATGATCTGGAACTTTACTGGCTGTATGGAGCATTCAGTAAGGAGTTGTGGATGACTCCAAGGTTACAAACCTATAAGACTCAAAAAATGAGCGCTGGGTACCCTGAACAGAAAGGGAAGTCAGGGAGAGGAAAGGTTTGAGGAGGAAGATGAGTCCTGTTTTGGGCAGTATGAATTTAAGATGATTCAAGATACCCAAGTTGAAATGCTCAATAGGTATTTAGTGATGCTGGATTACAGCTCAGAAATTAAATCTTTCTACTAGATACATGCTATTTCCAATAGTTCTTTGAGAATTCACACCAATTTTTTTGCACCACTTACTCTTGCTCCACCATGCAACTCTGAGTGGTCTTTCTTTCTACCTCTGGGGCTCAGCTACAGTTAGCTTATTGTCCTTACAAATCTTCCACCAATCTCCTCCTGTTACGAACATTTCTGTGAGAGTACAAATGGCACCACATGTGGTAATGTCATTCCCATACAATACCTTTAGGTTATGGATGATATCTATCCGCTTGTTCTGGTTGTCCTTAAAGTGAACTTGAACTCTGACAGGAAATTCACCCCAACCTCTCCTGGTCAGGTGGAAAGGAGGCTCTCTAAGGAAAAGCAGACACAGAAATTTCACCCAGGCTCTTTGAAGGAGTACTTGACTTATGAAACAGATTGACAAGCATTTCCCAATGAGAATCCTCCAGATTTTCTCTTGTCATCACTATTACTAAGTTTTAATGAAGTTAACTTAGAAAATAGGGACAAAATATGGAATTTATATGAAGTTTGTATTTGGCCTCTAAGTTTCACACTCCATTCTGCCCATATCTACTTATATCTGCTTCAGGCTCTGGAATAAATCAAATAAAAAAGACACTTGGCTATTCTGAAGTGGGAAGGAATAAGAAGAGGATATAGTACAGGAGAAGAAGATACTCAACAAAAACATGGAATACTGAAGAAAGGTCCCAAACAGACTTTGGCCAACTGACTTTCTCCCCAAAAATGTGTTTGTGAACAGAAGAATGAACTCTCAACAGAGAGCAACCTAAATCTGAAGTATTTTCAATTTTTAAGTTGAAGATGATTCAGTTTTTCCAACAGAATTTGTTCATTACTCATATAAGAATCTCAGAGGTAGCATTAACAATAGCTAGGCTCATGTATATAATCAGTTTAAAAATCCCAAACTGATTCTTAGCAAACATTGCTCCCTTTGCCACATGCACTAAGCACAAGAAGAGGTCAAGGGGATAGAGACTGAGGGCCTTTGAATCCTTTTCTTTGTTTAATGGTTTGCTATGGCCAAAGTTTTCACCACCAAGCAAACAACCCAATGGTGCTAAGCTCTCTGTCCTGTGGTAATTTATCCCTCAGACAGCAGACATGATTTCTGGCTGAGACCATACAATCAAGGAAAGTCTTCAATTGAGCGGGCCCCTCCTATGGGGTAGATTTATGGAAAGACAGAGATGAGTCATAAAGGATGGCTAGGTATGAACAAATTGTAATATACAACTCACGAGGGAGTGCCCATATCAAAGAGGTAACAGATTTATTGTAATATTAGGGAAATGCAAGATAAGGGGGAAGAATGCCTTTAAAATATAGAAGTAAATTCCTCACCAAGGAAGAGGAAAATATGTCCAAGTTGTGAGGAGGTAACCCTTAGAATCAAAGAATTATAAATTTTTGAGTTCTAGTTGAGTGGAGGAGTCAAATAGATTTTGGCAAGTATGACTGAGAACTAAGGATAGAACAGCAAAGCATACACAGCTTCACAGACACTTGGACAGCAAATGTGAAGCACAAGACAAGGAGTAGACCCTTCCACTAGGATAAACTACTATTATCAACTCTATTAAGATGAAAAATGCTGAAAAATTATCTAGAAAATTTCAATAAAAAGAGGAGAGCTTACGTTACAAGTCAGAGAAAAGAAGGGATTCTTTAGGCAGGAAAAACCAGTTAGTCACCAGCCAAGGTATTGAATGCTAAAAGGCAGCATGGCTTCAAGAAGTAGAAAAGCAAACATGGAGTAAAAAAAAGAAAGAAGAAAGAAAACCTCAGTCCTCTAGTGATCAGAATAGGGAGTGGCTCAATTGAGAACAATGTGAGTCCACCAGCAGAGGAAGCCCATGAGCTAAGAGAATCATGACACGGGCTCCTCCCTGCCCAGTACAATACTACACATGGCTAAGTCATGTCAACGTGATTTGTAGCCAACTTCAGAGGAAGAGTTTGTATCTCAGGATCCCCTCATGCCATAATGAAGTTTTCTTGTGTTTCTGAACTGTCTGCATGTATTTTTAAGATTTTTACAGGGAAGTGAAGATCATGGTCAGAACCCAGGGGGAGGGTTTCATATGGGAGAAATAACCTCACACCTTACCTGCAGTCTGGGCAGTGAAAAGGAAGCTAGAGATCCATCAAATAACATTTCTTATGAACTAAATTTTATTCCACAAACTTTTCAGGCAAGTTTCTATATTAACAAATACCCTGCTTTGACAATAAAAAACTGCTTCACACCAACCATGCATCTAAATTTCCCATAAAAGTTGAAAAGCAACAATGGCCAGGAGAAAGTCAGCTCAGGGACATCCTATTAAAAAGTACACAAGTGTACTAATAATGCATTGCTGGTGGAGTTGTGACTTGATCCAACCATTCTGGAAGGCAATTTGGAATTATGCCCAAAGGGCTTTAAAAGAATGAATGCCCTCTGATCCAGCTATACCACTACTGTATTTGTACAAAAATATTTATAGCTATCCTTTTTGTGGTGGCAAAATGTAGGAAAATGAGGGGGTGTCCCTCGTTTGGGGAAAGGCTGAACAAATTGTGGTATATGATGGTGATGGAGTACTATTGTGCTATAAGGAATGATTGGAGGATTTCCATATGAAATGGAAAAGACCTCCAGGAATTGATGCTGAGTGAAATGAGCAGAACCAGAACACTGCACACAGAGACTGATATATTGTGGCACAACTGAATGTAATGGACTTCTCTACCAGCAGCAATGCAATGATCCAGGACAATCCAGAGGAACTTATGAGAAAGAACGCTCTTCGCATCTGAAGAAAGAACTATGGGAGCAGAAACGGAGAAGAAAAACACGATCCATCACATGGTTCCATGGGTATAGAATTTGGGGTTTTGGTTTTTAAAAGATGACTATTACAAATATGAATAATATGGAAATAGGTTTTGAGTAATAAGAAATGTATAAACAGTAGAATTGCTTGACAGCTCCAGGAGGGTGGGAGGGAAGAGAGGAGGGAGAGAACATGAATCATGTAACCATGGAAAAATATTCTTAAAAAAATAAAAAAATGGGGGCAGCTGGGTAGCTCAGTGGATTGAGAGCCAGGCCTAGAGACGGGAGGTCCTAGGTTCAAATCTGACCTCAGCCACTTCCTAGCTGTGTGACCCTGGGCAAGTCATTTGACCCCCATTGCCTAGCCCTTACCACTCTTGTGTCTTGGAGCCAATACATAGTATTGACTCCAAGATGGAAGGTAAGGGCTTAAAAAATAAAATAAAATAAAACAACAACAACCAAAAAAAAACAAATAAAATAATGTAGGGAGAAAAAAATGTACACAGGCGATCTTAAGAGCCACAGAGCAAGATCCAATATGAAGGCTGGTCCTGGATAAAGCAGTAGTTGGGCACAAAGCCTCAGAAGGCAATACCTTGGAAAAATTTTACTTCCAAAACATTTCTCCACCTGGGATCTCATTTCTCCGAGGGGGCATGTGCACAGCAGGAGACTTCAAAGATCCAATTGTGTGGCCTTGGTCAAATTATTCAAATTTCTCTGAACCTCAGGCAATCCTCAAATTCCAAGATACAGAAATATGATGGATATACATTTTGGCACAAGAAATTTCCAAATCAGCAGTTCCTGTTGCTGAGGATGTCCCAGATTCAGACCAATCCTCACAACACCCCTACAATATGAAGAAGACAAGTACGAAAGACCCTGGGAACTTCTGGCTAAAGCATGGAAATGGTGACTCTGCTGGCCCCAAGGAAGCTCAAAGCATGAACTCTGGACTCCTAGGCCTGAGGTTCCTTCCCTCAAGCCCTCTGAGCCTCTGCCAGGACAAGGAGCAGGTTCAGCAAGGTAGATGTCACAGAGAGTCCAGTGAAAGGCAATAAAGCCATATTAATTAAGAATAATCTCACTACCTAGCCAGCAGAGCCAGGGAAAAGGCCAAGGGCTCCAGAGTTTTACTATCTCCAGAGAAGCCTCAGATTTACCAAGTGGGTAAATTCAGATAAGAGCCCTGAAAGGAGAATTTAAATGTCAGTGAGAATACCAACACCCTCTTCAAGATTCTCGGATTAGGGCCAAACAGAACCAGAGCAGACATTTGTGGGCAGCTCATGAGCAGGTGTCCCTAAAACTATCCCAGCCCAATTTAACAGGTTCCAAATTTCTTTAAAAATAGTCTCAATCTGAGGGTTCTCCTGATCCATCCAGAATGCACTAGTTACCTTGGCATATTACAGCACAACATGCAAGTTAGGAAACGGCTTAGGTAGGAGTACACTTTAGAAGAAATTCTGTCAAACAAAGATGCTACAGAGGTGTTCCTGGCAATTCTGTCAAATGAGAAAAGGACTTTCAAGGAAAACCAACAGCTTGTGACTGCATTCTCTATCAGGAAGGGTGAATAGATAAGAAGATTCAGAGTAGTAAGAAAAGAAATTTGTGCTTCTGATCCAGACACCAGATAATGTTAACCTTCCTGACAGCTGCAAAAAGCCTGTTAATTCAGACTCCATCCAATAACCAGAAAGTGAAATATGTCATCTGCTTTGCACAAGAGAAATGGTTACACTTAAAGTCAAATCTCGGGGGATGTCCATTCAAATGGGAAAAGACTGAATAAGCTGGGGAACAGGATTGCAATGGAATATGGTTGTGTCATAAATGAGGAACAGGATGAGTTCAGAAAAACCTGGAAAGTCTTACATGAACTGATACAAAGTAAAGTGAGCAGAACCAGGAACAGCAGTACACAGTAACAGCAGTAATATGTGATGCAAGGATCCAAGACAGCTCCAAGGAACTCATGAGGAAAGAGGTTATCCACCACCATAGCAGGAATAGACAAATTCAAATGCAGATTGAAGTTGACCATTCTTCACTTTAATTTCCATGAGTTTTTTCTTGTATGGGATATACATGTCATTTTTCATGGCAGGATGAATATGGAAATCTATACTGTACAAAAAGCACATGTGTTGTGATACCCAGTGGAATCACACGTCAGCTATTGGGGGAGGGGGGAGGAAAAGAAAATGATCTTTGTCTTTAATGAATAATGCTTGGAAATGATCAAATAAAATATTATTTAAAAAAAATTCAAAAAAAATGTGACCAAGGAATAATGTTCTAAATTGACTAAATAAATAAATTAAAAAAAAAAAAAGCACACGTGTAACCTTTATCAGATTACTTGCTGTCTGGGGAGAGAGAGAATTAGGATTGCAAAATGTCAGGAAACAAATGCCAAATATTGTTTCTATGTGTAACTGGAGAAAAAAGACAACAAAATATTGCTGGAGAAAAAAATAGTCAAAACTCAGGAGAGGGATTCCAAGATATTTATCAAGAAAAAGGGATCAAATGGATAAATTATGGAAAAATGAGTACAATCGTGTGTGTGTGCACATGTAAGAGCAATTATGGGGCGTAACCACTACTATGAGAAGCATAACCAAATGTCATAAAAATGAAATGTTGAAAATGAACACCTGAAGCTCCTAAGAAAAAAGCTACTACCAGCCAGGATTCCTAAAGCTCTTTCGATTTTGCTCAATCAGGGAGGCTTAAATTTTGAAAAGCTGCTCTTTGATCCCCACTGGAGTGAGCTTTGGATTCTCTTATGTTCTACTGAATGCAGGCAGACCTGGACGCTGGGAAGGGCTCCATTCTACTTGCAGCCTGTATCTATGGGGCATGAGTATCAATGACAGGTGACATGACATTTTTCAAATGGTTCAGCTCTTAGGTTCAACTTCAACCTTCTGTCTTCCCACTCTTGCCTTTTTTTACTATCTTTCCAATCTGATTTTATTGGGTCAACAGTGGTCCTTCCCCTAAAGCAAGGGTGCTCAACCTACAGTGGTTTCCTATAACTCTTTGGTGGGCAGCTGGCAAAGTCTCAGGATTCCTTCTCAGTAGTTTGTTTTTAAATGTAAAAAAATTAATGACAAGATAAGGACAACTGTCAAACTATATATATAAAAAAAGACAATTGGACTGAAATCCAAACATCCAAACAAATATCTAAAAAAACCGAACAGAAACAAGCAAGTTTTGAGTCCTCAAGAAGGAAATAAAGTAGAGAATGGTTTGCCTCAGTCTGTATTCAGATTTCCTCACAGTTTCTTCTATAGCAGCAGATAACCTTTTTCACCAGGAGTCTGTTGGAGCTGTCTTAGATTCCTGCATTGCGAATAATGGTTTAGTTCTTCACAGTTGATCATCCGACTTTACTGCTATTAACTCTGTATGATGTTCTCCTGGTTTTGTTCATCTCATTTTGCATCAGTTCATGGAAGTTTTTCCAGATTTTTAAAAAATCATTCTGCTTGTCATTTCTTATGGCAATAGCACTCCATCACAATCACATACCACATTACCACAACTTGTTCAGCCATTCCCCAATTATGGACATCTGCTATGCTAGATGCTGTAGACTTTAGACAGGATTCTTGTTTTTTTTTTCTTCTCTCCTTTCATACTTTACATTCCTAATTATTAGGAATTCCTAATTATAATGGAATTAAATCTATAGCTCTAAACTTGCTTTAAGTTTTACAATTTGAGGTTTAATTACAAAAGTTTTGTTTTGTTTTAAAAACCCTTACCTTCCATCTTGGAGTCAACACTGTGTATTGGCTCCAAAACAGAAGAGTGGTAAGGGCTAGGCAATGGGGGTCAAGTGACTTGCCCAGGATCACACAGCTGGGAAATGTCTGAGGCCAGATCTGAACCTAGGACCTCCCATCTCTAGGCCTGGCTCTCAATTCACTGAGCTACCCAGCTGCCCCCAATTACAAAAGTTTTACTTGGACACCTTTATGAAAAAGAAGAGATTTGTTAGGTGGTCCACTCTGAAATTTCTATTTCAATTCTTTTTTAAAAAAGAATATCAGTTAACTTATCTTTTCTGAGAATGTGCAACTAAACACAAATGTGCAACTAAACAAACTTTACAACAACCAGGAATTCAGAAAAATGTTGACATAATTATTGCTTGTTCTACATATTATTTTCTTAGTGCAGACAAAGTAAAAGAGAACATCTGCATAATCATTAGGATCCCAGACATTTAGCCAAAGGAAACAACACTTCTTAGCACAAAAAAACCCAAACATCTGAAGTTCCTTTTTTTAATCATCAAAAGCCAGTTTTTGAGGGTTCTGGCACTAATAGTTAATGAATGGAAACTTGCAGGAAACAATGGAGTTCAATGAGTCAGGCAACAAGGGGCATTCCCTCAGTTTTCAGGTCCTCCTTAGTCAGCAGCAGTTACTATCACACAGGTCTGGGGCCCAGGGGCAAGGGCAAGTTATAAGAACTTAACTGCCCCAGGGAGAAAGCCTTCTTTTCCCAGTTCCTTGGAAGTACTTGGACTGCTGGGAGCCATCAGGCCACAACGCCTTGACAAAGTCACTTGTGGTAGCTAAGGAGGCCACAGAGTGGCCCTTGGCAAGATATGATTGCCCACTTAATCCCCTTCACATAACCTCTCTCATCACTGTCCCTTACCTATGGAATTGACATGATTACTATTCCCCCTAGTCTCAGAAGAAATAATGCAAGAGCAAAATACCTGTACCCAAATTCCCCAAAATATCACCAAAAGATCAGACCCTCAAACCCTATCCCAAAAGACTATCATGGGTTAACTTTTATTTAGGTACATAATTCCCAGTGAAACTGTAGCTATAAGCCAAGCCCAGAACTTTCCCACTCACAGAAATTTTTTCTCATGAAGTCAGCATACAAATCAATCATAAAGGCCCATACAAGACATACAGGTACACTACAGGTACACTAAGCTTCAACATGCCTCAGTGACTTGATTTCACAAACCAGTAACTCAGAAATTCCCTAGTAAAACCTGAAAAATGACCAGTCTAATATTAAATCTGAATTGTGTTCCTAGTACCTCTCAACCTCAATGATATGATTGTTGAATTTAAGAACTTCTGATTGATTACTTCTAATAATTTCCTTGATTGTTTGTAAGCTCAAAACTCCTCACAGGGTAATGAGAAAATTAAGCCACCTATGACAAAATCATTTATCTTTTGTGAAACCTTTATGCTGTTAAGAATCTGTAACCACAATACAAGAATATAGAATGTTAATCAAGTGATTTGTTAAAAGTTAATGTATCACTTTTCCAAATATATCTACTTAGACATGTGTGTTAGGTAATGTATCTGTGTGCCAAGAAAATGGGAATAAAAATAAATACCAAGCCCAGGGATGGCAGAGCAGCTATCAGATGCAAAGCATTCCCATGGCCGTAAAGATACAGCTGTCTTCCATTTGCTATTGTCTTGACTGATTGTCACCTGTTGGGAACCCCTGGAGTTGCAAGTGAGGCTGGACCTTGCCCACAGCACTGGACCTTGTGGCAAATCTCACATCACACTGCCCTAGTTACAACTCTGCTACTTGTACCAAGGTATTTAGCAAAAAAAAGGGCAATTAAGCCATTAATCTGGCAAAGACCTTTTACCCAGATCCCAGAGTTATTCATTATCTAAGACATTACGGTCACCACATTTCTCTTCCATTTCAAGATGTTATAGAAAAGTAGAAAGACCTCTAGAATAGGCATCAGTTTCTAGCCCAAGCTCCATCACTAACAAACATGAATCTGAGCCTCTCTGCCTCAGTTTTCTCATTTGCAAAAAATGGTTGGGTTAGATGAGCTTTGAAGTTCTTTCTAGTTCTGCAATTTTATGAAAGGCTTAACATTTCATTAAATAACTTGAGTAAATAACTTAATTTGCCACAAGATGCTCTGCTTGGCTTTGACTCCACTATCACCATTGCCACCTAGCCCCAACTAAGACAAATCCATCAATATGGAGATTGCTTCAGCTTTGGGGCCTGCATCTTATTGGTAACATAGGTTTCTTCTGACCCTCTGATAGGAGGGCTGAGAATAGAGACCCTCCCATGCCTTCCCCTTACAGAAGGCTCCAAACCCAGACATTTCATCTTTGCTGGTAGTGGTCTGGTCTTGGTTTCCACCCCACCTCCATCCCCCTGCTCCACAAATCCTCTGGCTTCACCCTAACACCTCCCTAACACACACTAACTTTCTTCTGTGTATTATCTTTCCCCTTAGACTGTAAGCTTCTTAAGGCCAGGGACTGCCTTTCTTTTTCTTATTTCTATCCCAGTGTTTAGCCCATTCAATGCCTAGCACATAGTAAGTGCTTAACAAATGTTTGCTGTATGATTTCCTAAGAATACTTACCGTACTTCTACAAGGTCATTTGGTTTATAGCTGGGATGGAGAAAGAACCAAACTTTCTTCACAAAATGATTGATGCTGGGCTCTCTTCGAGAGCCTCGGACATACACCATCCACTTATGAGTTGACTGGTCATTTTCTTCTCTCTTATCAGGAGGAATATACCTAGTAAGAAAAACAAAATTGAATTAATTTAATTTTTCAGAAAACAAACCCAAAATGATTTACTCTTGGCCCTTTTGGTGAAAGTCTGAGATTCAAGAATCTCCAGAAACTGCAGTAGTGGAGTATGTACAACAAAGCTCATTCAGTCTGACTCTTATCTCTTTCTGGAGGGCCAGAGATCAAACTCACATTTGGGATTCTGAAAAGCATCAGCATGTCTTTTTAATATTAAAAACCAAAATAAAACAACCAATCCAACAAATGGTTTTGCTTCTGGGGATACACAGGTAACAAAATCAATTGTTAGCCATCTGTTATTATGGAATGGATGCCTACTAGGCACTGGCTCAGTTTTCTTCACCTTCCTGTTCTCCTTTCCTAAGGTATCATGATGCTGGTCAGAGGGTCTCAAAGCCCAGCTGGGCCACGGTGTATTATTGTAGAGATGGGGCAGGAAGAGCTCAGGCCTATCCTTTGTCTAAGCAGAAAGCAATCAGATCCCAAGGACACCTGGGTAGAGCCAAAAGAACTCTATGATGGGGCAGACAAGACCAAAATGGTTCTGGGAACCAGGATGCCCTGTGTGTGCTCCTGGGACCTGCCCCACAGGTTATCTGCAGGAGAAGCTGTGAAGCCTCCCAATATCTTGTCTTGAGCTGGTGGCCTGACGCTGCTTTAGTGGAATTGTGCCCTCTTGGCTAGGCCTGACCTCTCTGTGGGTGTTTATGGCCACATGGACTCTGAAGGTCCCTCCACAAAATTCATGCACAGGAAGAGCACTTAATCTGCACCTGTACCAGGGTTTCAGTCCAGTGCCAAGTTAGGATGTGTATATATATGTGACTCCATCCATGAGTGTGACATGTATTTCCATTTTATTTAAAAAACAAGTAGGGCTGAGAGAAAGCTGTTTTGTAACTTGAGGCCAGCTATTGTATCTTTGTAGTAGGATCCCTAGCAGAGAAGCTAAAGGAGGGAGGGGGGCTCATAGAAAGCCCTGGGCTAAAAAAAATGCTTCAAAGGTTAAAAAGTATTTTACACATATTAATTCATTTGATCCTCGCCACAACCTTTGTGAGGCAGGTTCCATTATTATCTCCAATTTACAGATAAAGAAGCAGGGCCAAGAAGTTCAGTGACTTGTCTAGGATCACCCAGCTTACTCTTAAATAGATGAGGCAGGATTCAAAACAGGTAGATGAGGCAAAGGATAGAGCAGTGCACCTGGAGTCACTGCATATCTCAGTTTCATCAACTCTAAAGTGGGGCTCCTAACTGCACCTTCCTTACAGGGGTGTAGTGAGGATCAAATGAGATGATATTTGTCAAGTGCTTAGTACAGTTTCCAGCAAAAATAGGCATTTGATAAATGTTGGCTTCCTTCCTGACTCAAGTCAAACATTATGCCCTATCTACCTTGTTGCCTCAGTTTCTCTCACTAGAAGTCTGCTTTGATTGGCTTTAGATTCTAGAAATGTGAGGATTAAAGAAGGCAAAAGGACAGAAACAATGTGGTTAACTGACAAATGAAGATTCCAGGGAATGCTGTGTAATAGTTTAAATAACTTTAAATATCACAGAGCTATAGGTATGGGCTGCCCTAGAGCATAGGCAGCTTGCTGAAAAGATCTCTTTAAAATGAGAAAAAAAGTAAATATGGAAAACAAATTAACATGAAATTACTGTATTAAAAACCCTAATCCATTTGGGAGGACATGATGGTGCAGGTACTTAGAAGGAAACCCAAGAAAGGGAGGAAATTTGGAGCAACAAAGATGGATGCTCTGAGAAAGAGTCAAGTGAGAGGAGGCATCAGTGGAGACCAGTGTGGGGCCCAAGAGGAAACTGGGAAGCTTCCTGTAGGATGGAGAATCATGGAGTCCTAATGCCAAAGTGTTGTCATGGATTCAGAAATGCAATCCTGTCCATGCCCTTCCGCCTGGTCAATTCCAGTTTCTGTCTGTATTATCCAACTCAAATCTATGCCCTACTAGGCCAGCATGGTGGTTGTCCACCCAAATGTCTATCACTGTCTGGATAACACATTCTCTATCCACTAAGTTTCTCTTATATGGCTTCTTGCTTGTTGAGTAGTTGAAAAACAATATGTGGTGTCACTGGGTGGCTCAGTGGATACTAGAGATGGGAGGTCCTGGGTTCAGATTTGACCTCAGACACATTTCCCAGCTGAGTGAGCCTGGACAAGTCACTTAACCCAAATGACTATAGCCCTTACTGCCCTTCTGATTTGGAACACATATTGGTTCTAAGACAGAAGGTAAGGGCTTAAAAAAAAAAAGGTCCATTGGAACACCACATCTCCCAAGATAACAGTCTTTCCCCTTAAGTAGCCATCCATCTACTATGGCTTTATCCACGGCGGTCCCAACCCCATGGGTGACATGCTGTCTCCATATTAGAAGGGGCACGGAAGGTTCAACTCCTTTGTAGCTCCAGGCAGCAGAACTCCTATGCCAAAAATGCTAATAAATGCTAACATATTATAATAATAACTGTGTTAGTAGTGCTAAGCAGTACTCAGTAAATGCTTGCTGACTGACTGGATCGCAGGATCATAAATTGAGAGCTAAGAACGACTGCAGAGGTCATTGAGTCCATCCCCTCAAGGACTCTGAAGAATAACAGCTAAGTGACGTTTGGAATGTGGGAAGGTACCAACGATTTATCTCCATTAACTTAATTAAATCCCTTTCTTCTATAGACAGACAGAAAAACAGGGCTATAAACAAACCCCCTGTGCCTATTGGCATCAAGCCGGGCATCTTATAAGAGTTTTCCAAATAGTAGCTGCCCTGTTCACATCACAGAAATGAAAGCCTAAAGAAGCAAAGAGCTTTTGGTTTACAAGAGCAGAGACTTAAAGCAGAAGGGATCTCAAAGGCCATTTAGTCCAACCATGATTTTACAGATAAGCTGAGGGTTCAGGTGCTTTAACCAGAGACACACTGGTAGTGAGTGGGATTTGAACTGAGGTCCTCGGACTCCAAATTCAGCATTCCTTACAAAGCACCATGCCCACCCAGGTTCTCTTTACATTATCAGAAAATGATTAGTACACTTAACTAACTCCTTCCCCCCCCTCCCCCCCAACTTGGCAGAACAGTGCTACAATCATGGTCAGTATGAGACAATCCTGTTCTAGAAATATTTTTTCACCTCCGAGAAGCTTGGCCCCAATGGCCAGAGGGTGTAAGTTGTTGCTCCACACTGAAAAATAACTATGTGAGGAACAAACACATGAGCATGGACCACAGCAAATATTTATAGGCATTATCTAGAACTCTACTTAAGGGGGAGGCCAAATGGGAAGTAGGCCCCAAAGTCTTGCTAAATTTATACTCACGCACTACATATTCACAGTAGGTTCATACAGTCAATGAGAGAACGCCCTTGGAGCCGACTTATACAAATCTGTACACTGGATTTATCTGGAAATCCTTAGGTGTGAGGACTACCAGAGTTTACCTCCCCCAACCCAAGTTATTCCAAAGGGATATAATCTGGGGCTCTTATGATTACATGTGAAAGTAATACTTGAGAATCTAATCAACCTGACTTTTATGTTGGCTTCCTTAAAATTCTAAAAATTAGCATCTATTTCCTGAGTCAATCACAGTCATTAAATTGGATTTTTCAGTTCTGTGAAAAAAAAGTAAACCCAAGATACATCCAAGTATTTTCTTCCTTGTTCTCCAAATAAGACCAGGGACAAAAAAAGCCCTAATGCATCCGAGTAGTTAAAGCTTTGAAGTAAGAGATTCTAATTTTGCTTTAAAATTTTAGTTGTTGGATTTTAATCTTCAACAAAATTAAATTCAGAAAAAGAGTTACTAAACATCTGAGACATAAAAGCTTATGGTAGGCCCTGGTGTTACCAATAGCCAAACAGAATGGTCCTTGTTGTCTGGGGAAGGGGAAAAATATAACATGGACGCAGAGAAGTAAATACTAAGACTCAAGAGGGTAATTCCAAGAAGGATCAGCTGGGCTGTGCTTTGAGGGACACCAAGGATTCACTTCAAAGGCACCCAGCCAGGAGGAAGGAGTGCATGCCAGGCAGGAAATCCTAACTTTGAGGTCAGGTTGATCACTTTGTCTGAGACCATAGCTAGCTGCTAATTTAAGTTTTGCCACAGTTTAGTCTCAGTGATGGGTCATTTAAAAAAAATCTCCATTCTGGGATATGATTGGGGATGTAGACTCTAAGAGGTCACCCCAGTGCAAATATCAATAATATGGAAATAGGTCTTGATCAATGACACATGTAAAACCCAGTGGAACTGAGTGTCAGCTACAGGAGGGGGATTGGGGAAGAGGAAAGAACATGAATCTTATAACCATGGGGAAATACTCTAAATTAATTAAAGAACCCCCCCCCCCAATAAACAAACAAATAAAGCAAACCAAAAAAATAAATAATCTCCATTCTGAATCTATTTTTTCCACAAAAGCAAAACAAATTGCTGTTCATAGTATATTGTATTATAATTATATTATATTATAAAATAAGTCACCTGCAAGTCAAGAGACCAGTGTTCTTGTCCCTATTTTGTTGCTACTGATTGGGAAGCTTGAATAAATCACCCCTTATACTCCAGTCTCCTCATTTGTAAAATAAAGAGGCCTTAGGTTATCAAAAAAGTGTCTCCAGCTCTGTCCTTTTATAACCCAGAGTGCATTTTTATGCTCTAGTGCAAACCAAAAACTAAAAACAGGATGGAAACAAACACTTATGACCCAGTTGCATACTCACTTTGACACATTGCCAACTACTATGGTTTTCTTCACAAAAAGTCTTGAAACGTCTTCGGAGGTGAGATCAGAATTCTGTTGGTTTGCTTTGCGGGAGCTGGCTCCACCACCAGGGTCCTAGAAGAATCCACAATCAATAGCTCCTAAGTGATTAGGGGTAAAAGGATAGGAGATACCCATCTAGACAGCACATGGGACCAAATTCCATACAAGGGTCTCACTTCTCCAAGCCAGAAGGGAATTTGGGGGTTAACACTAATAATTGTAATATAATGTTACTTTGTATTTTTGGTTTTGTTTTTTGAAAAGACTTTTATTTTAGAAGCAGCATTATGTGAACCTGTAGTCTTTGGCTCACTCTCCTCATAGACTTTTTAGGTCCTTTAACATCCCCTGCAGCAGTTTTTTTTGGTTACAGAGATAAAACGGGCAGTGGCTGCTCCATGACAACCAATGAATTTTAACAGAAAGCTAAACAAAGATTTTCATTGGTGACTTAAAAAGTAGCTTTCAACCCAACTAACATCTGCCAGCTGCGGGACCCTGAACAAGTCATTTCACTTTGATTTGTCTTAGTCTTCTCAACTATAAAATAGAGATAACAACAGCACCTACCAGAGGTATTGTGAGGAATAAGTGAGATGAGATTTGTAAAGCACATAACACAGTGCCTGGCACATAGTAGATACTCAAGAAATGTTTGTCCCTATCTCCTTCCCCACACTGAGCTGTGTAAGAGCAAAACAATATCCATCCCTTCATGTCTAAAATGTGGGGAGGTAGGGGGTGGGGAGAACCTTTTTTTAATTTTATGGGGAAAAAGTTGTCTTTCAGTCAATATTGGAAAAAAGCATTCTTTTTACAAAGTAGACAGGTTGTCATACAGGATTCCTTAAATGCTGGGTCTATAGAAACCAAAGACTTGAATGGATTCACGAAGGACATGGCTAATAGCCCTCTAACATCCTGAAGAGAAAGTTGAGATCTTAGTGGCCCCTTCCTCATCTCTGCTGTCCTATGAAACAGTGAGGAGGCCATAGTCTACTCATAATACTTGAGATGATGTAACACTTCATCTGAAAGAAGAGAAATGGGCCTAGATAAACCACATTCTCTAGTTTCAGTGAGGGCTCTCCCACAAACTACCTCATCAGGACCACCCTTCAAGGTCTTCCTGGGTTCTCCCTCATGCTGCAGAGAGCCATGTCTTCTGGTAGAAATGATTCATTATTTGTTCTCCTACTGCCCACTGCTATATATCCCCATGTTTTACCACACTGGCGGCACCATTCATTTCCTAGTTCCTATGAAGTGGGTCAGTCAAAGATGAGCATCATCATCCCTATGTGATAGCATAGTCTCAGAAGTTAGTTATTTTTCACTGTACACTACAAGGCTCCTAATTTTTCTATCAAAAAGAATATCAAACCCAATTTTCTTCACATTACTCATGGCAGCTACCTCTCTTGGTGAAGAATCCTGATCCTATGACCAAGTTAACATGGCCTCCCAAACTGAAAAACAGCTTTGCAGGTACAAAGAGATCTTTTTCCGGGTTCCAAGCAGCACTTCCCTACTGCTCTTCCAGTAAAGTGTCTTATCCAGGTTTGGCGCTTAATAAATGCTCTGGACAGACTGACTTCTTGGCTAAATATATATTTGCTGTGACCCAGCAAGGTATTTTTGATGTTCCAACAGCTAAATCATTGAGCAGAAAGGCCATATCTCACAAGGATACACAAAGCTTCCTATGTGTAAATAAGAGTTCATGGTCCTTGTAACCAAAAGGTACTCTTTGAAAAAAGCCCTTCAAGGCTCAGAAAAGTCTTTCCATATGTGAATCTTCTACATGAACATGTAGAGTTTTACAGGTTAGCAAATTAAAAATTCCAGTCCTTTCTCTTTGCTGCAAATTTGAATAAGAATGGGACATGATCCAGAATAATCCAGTCAGTAGGCAAAGCAGAAAATAAAGAATTTGAGCTTAAGACAAGACCCTTAATTCCAGTCAAACTTTTCATCTCAAGTGCTCACCATACTGTTTCCCATTTAACTGGAATGTGCCCACCTTCCAGGTCCCCCTGCTCAAATCTTTCCAGCTCAGGTGCCCTGTTTGCTAACTACCATTCCAGACCTCAAAGCAACTGCCTTCTTCAAAAAGTGCTCTGTATGGTAATCTCTCTCTAGTATTTATTTATTCCACTCTTTCTTATACCACAGTGATTTTTCTTCCCTATTTGTGTGTCAGGTCCTTGAGAAAAGGGCCCAGACCCTAACAATCTTTCTATGTCCTGGGCCTAGCACAGTGCTTTGTACCTGATAAATGCTCAGTAACTGAACTGAACAACACATTTAAATGAGTGAGCAGCAAGTAAAATACTTGAGGCTCAGAGGTGTGAATGGGGAAAAAAACAAAACCATAATACTTGGTTTGATAAAATAGCTTTCTTCCTGTGAAATTAAAATATTTTCTTACTCCCATTGAACTACCAAAATACTTCTTCACTGATTTAGAAAAAACCATAACAAAGTTCATTTGGAAGAACAAAAGATCAAGGATATCCAGGGAAATAATGAAAAAAAACACATATGATGGGGGCCTTGCAGTCCCAGACCTCAAACTATATTACAAAGCAGCAGTCATCAAAACAATTTGGTACTGGCTAAGAAACAGAAAGGAAGATCAGTGGAATAGACTGGGGGAAAGTGACCTCAGCAAGACAGTATACGATAAACCCAAAGATCCCAGCTTTTGGGACAAAAATCCACTATTCGATAAAAACTGCTGGGAAAATTGGAAAACAGTGTGGGAGAGACTAGGAATAGATCAACACCTCACACCCTACACCAAGATAAATTCAAAATGGGTGAGTGACTTAAACATAAAGAAGGAAACCATAAGTAAATTGGGTAAACACAGAATAGTATACATGTCAGACCTTTGGGAGGGGAAAGGCTTTAAAACCAAGCAAGATATAGAAAGAATCACAAAATGTAAAATAAATAATTTTGACTACATCAAACTAAAAAGCTTTTGTACAAACAAAACCAATATAACTAAAATCAGAAGGGAAACAACAAATTGGGAAAAAATCTTCATAGAAACCTCTGACAAAGGTTTAATTACTCATATTTATAATGAGCTAAATCAATTGTACAAAAAATCAAGCCATTCTCCAATTGATAAATGGGCAAGGGAAATGGATAGGCAGTTCTCAGATAAAGAAATCAAAACTATTAACAAGCACATGAAGAAGTGTTCTAAATCTCTTATAATCAGAGAGATGCAAATCAAAACAACTCTGAGGTATCACCTCACACCTAGCAGATTGGCTAACATAACAGCAAAGGAAAGTAATGAATGCTGGAGGGGATGTGGCAAAATAGGGACATTAATTCATTGCTGGTGGAGTTGTGAACTGATCCAACCATTCTGGAGGGCAATTTGGAACTATGCCCAAAGGGTGCTAAAAGAATATCTACCCTTTGACCCAGCCATAGCACTGCTGGGTCTGTACCCCAAAGAGATAATGGACACAAAGACTTGTACAAAAATATTCATAGCTGCGCTCTTTGTGGTGGCCCAAAACTGGAAAACGAGGGGATGCCCATCAATTGGGGAATGGCTGAACAAACTGTGGTATATGTTGGTGATGGAATACTATTGTGCTCAAAGGAATAATAAAGTGGAGAAGTTCCATGGAGACTGGAACAACCTACAGGAAGTGATGCAGAGCGAGAGGAGCAGAACCAGGAGAACATTGTACACAGAGACTAATACACTGTGGTATAATCGAACGTAATGGACTTCTCCATTAGGGGCGGTGTAATGTCCCTGAACAACTTTCAGGGATCCAGGAGAAAAAAAAAACACCATTCATAAGCAAAGGATAAACTATGGGAGTGGAAACACCGAGAAAAAGCAACTGCCTGAATACAGAGGTTGAGGGGACATGACAGAGGATAGACTTTAAATGAACACTCTAATGCAAATACTATCAACAAAGCAATGGGTTCAAATCAAGAAAACATCTAATGCCCAGTGGACTTATGCGTCGGCTATGGGGGGTGGGTGGGGGGGAGGAAAAGAAAATGATCTATGTCTTTAACGAATAATGCTTGGAAATGATCAAATAAAATATATTTAAAAAAAAAAAAAAGAATGAGGACCCAAAGAAGAATGCTGGGCTTGGTCATAAGATCAGTGTTGACCTTTAAAAGATCATTTTTAGTAGAATGGTTGCAGCAGAAGCTTGATTGCATGGAGTTGAGAGATCGAGGGCAGTGAGGATGCATTGACTATAGACAAATTTTTTTTCTTTTTAAATTAAATTAAAATTTTGAATAGTTGTTTTCTAACATTCTAGGATTTGTTATATAGGTTGGTCATGTTATTATACAATACATACTTCCATGTTTGTCGTGTTGTGAAAGAATATACATATTTGGTTACAGTAGCGAAAAGTTCAGAGGAGAAATAAAATTAAGAACAGCATGCTTCAAAAAAAAAAAAAATATTTTCTTACTCATTCTGTTATAAGGAGATCTTTCCTACTAACCAAATATTCCAGAAATCAAGATTATATGGTCTTCTTTTGTCATTTGACTACTTAACTCTTTAAAAGATGTCTTTATTAAGATACATGAAAATAGGGGCAGCTGGGTAGCTCAGTGGATTGAGAGCCAGGCCTAGAGATGGGAGGTCCTGGGTTCAAATCTAACCTCAGATACATTCTAGTTGTGTGACAAGTCACTTAACTCTCATTGCCTAGCCCTTACCAATCTTCTGCCTTAGAACCAATACTTAGTATGAAAAGTAAGAGTTAAAAAAAAAATACATGAAAATTTGAAACCTGTTTTCATAAATGTTCTTCCTCAATATGTTTTGTGTGATAATACATGTAGATTAAATTGCTTATCAGCTCCAGGAAGGGAGAGGAAAAAGGGGAGGGATATCACATGACTTTGGAAACCTTATGTAGAAATTTATTAAAATAAAAATTTAATAATTAAAAAAAATTTTTTTCCCCAAATGAGAAAAGTGATAATGTTTTGATCTTCATTGTAGGTTCTTAACTTTTTTTGTGTCATTAACCCCAATGAAAGTCAGGTGAAACTAGGAACTCCTCAGAATGTTTCCATATAAAGAAAGATGTAATTTTTTCCCCCATTTAAGACCCCTAAGATCTATTCATGGATCCCTTTTGGGTCTGTGAATTTTGGTCAAGAACCCTGATTTAGAGTACAGAAATCATAGCATGCAACTGGCAACAATTATGAATTTGTTTTTTAAATAAACTACTCAGGCAAATGATGCAAAAGAAAGGATGCTGGGGTCAAAAGGCCTGGTTCCAGTCTTATCAATACCATTTACCAGTTCTGTGTCCTTGTGGAAGTCATTGATTTCAATTGTTATTTAGAATAGCAGAGAATAATAATACTTAGCCCTCCTGAGCTCTCAAGCTGGTTTTGAGGCTCCAAAAGGATCATGTACACAAAAGCACTCTGCAAGCTATCCAATGCAGGGCAAAGCTAAGACATCATGATTCAAAAGGATCTGTTTCAATTGCTTTTAGGAAATAATAACCCCTGCTCCTCTCTAAATCAATAACTGGACCTCTCCAGGATAACTGTGGTGTTCAAGTAATGGTGGCCCCTGAGACCTGGCCTGATGCTTAGGGAATAGGCCCCATTCAGCCAGCATGCCAAACCCACTTGTGCCCTGGGCAGTGCCACAAACTAGGTCAGAATCCCCTGATACAGCAGACACAGCTCAAAACCACACAGACTGGCCTAAAACATGATAGTTTGGCTCTTTGGTCAGGAAGGGGTTTTCCCTCTTGAGATCTAGGACTCTGTGTACTTCAAAGTAGCAAAATGCCTAACTCTATTAAAGGAAACAACATCTTACATAATTTTGATTCCTAGAAATCTGGGACAGGGAAAGGACTGCCAAGTTTATCAATCATTGCCCTACACTTTTGTGTCCCACTCCACTGTTTAGTCTTAACCTTACCCGTCCAGTATTTCTGCCAGGCCTCTGAGACTCCACATTGTTGGACAATCTCTCTTCCAAGTCCAAGTTGCTGCTATTGTCTTTGTCAGATAAGAAGTCATTGTGCTGAGATAAAGAATCACTTTCTGAATAGTTAACAGATGGTGTTTCTGATCTCTGATTAGCAGGAGATGATGACCTAGATGGGGATTCCAAAAATTTCTTGATAGCAGGATGATTAAAAACCATGGTGTCACAGGTCTTTGATCCCTGCAAAAGCAAAAAAAAATCCCGCTTTTAACGAGGTCCAAAAAAAAAAATACATTTAGCATCTTCTAACAGCAACACTGGGAAAAAGCACATTTTAAAACTCATTTTAATAAAATGTGATAGCATTAAACAGAAAACAATAGGAGCATTAATAATAATAGGAAGCTTTCTTGCAATCCTAAGTTCCACAGACACATTTAAATGTTTACAAATTTTTAACTACTGGCTAGTTCTTCATGTTGCCAACTGGGGAGCTAAGGGACTTTTAAGTCAGAAAGTTAGGCACTATTCCCAGACATCTGAGCATCAAATCATACTTTCACTGCAAAGGAAACTGACTAGATTTTTTAAACTTCAGTATCTTTGAGGCAGCACCAGGGATGGCACCATCCCCTGTATCCCAAGGTCATACTGAATGACCAAGGCCTGGAGTTCACCTGGTCAATGCCTCTTTCAAAACCAAAAATAGGTTATCCTCACCATGATCTTTCCATCATCCAGGGGGAAAGGAAGACAAATTAATATTTATCTTGTCTGAAATAAAGCTGGCTTTTCTCAACCAAGATATGAGGACATTTAGATAATCAAAATGATGATCTAGAAGGAACACTTTTCCTTCAGCTGAATCCGGTTTCCTTGGCAACAAACCCATAAAAAAATAAATTTCCATAAACAGTATTTAAAAAAAGAGGGAAAGGTTACTATTTCACAATATAAAAGTTTCAGTACTTTAAATGGGAACCAGAGATTCTTGTTCTATTTAATTGTTTGTCAAAAACAAACTAAAGGCTTACAAACAGGGCCAGGCTATCAAAACAACTGCAATTCCCCAGCAGTATTAGCACAATCAAGCAAACACTTGTTTTTGATGCAAACTGTTCAACACATCCTGAAAAGGAGGCCCAATGCAGACGAATATTGGAAGTGAGCATAGGCTTCTATAGGCATGTATCTCCCCTTCTTTTGAAGAATGGGATCTAGACCAGGATGAAGTCAGGAGAAAGATGAAAAGAAGCCTCTGTAGAAACATTCTTCCCAAAGAGGGCTGTTCTTAACTTTGTATCTTCATACTGAACATGTTTACACATATAAGGTACCCAACAAGTAGGTTTTGAATGACAGAATGGAGAGCTAGCTACATGGATAGAGACTAAGCAAAGTTTTTCCTAGGGCTCCCCAGCACTTTGCTCCTGGCCTGGCATATGATGAAGAAAAAAATCAATACTTGCTCACTAGTAGGAGTAAGCAAGCCTCAACTCCAAGTGGGAGACCAAAGGGGCCCAACTTTAAAGTAAAAATTGACCGCACAATCCAAGAAATGCCAGAAGGCAAGACTCTCCCTGAGGTCAAAGGTTCCTTGGGTGGAGTGGGGACACGAAGCTTACCTCAGAAGCTTTGAAAAGACCAGCCGACGCGTAGTAGTTTGCCACAATGCAAGCCCGAAGTTTATCCATCATTCTTCGGGCCTCAATCAGTCGCTAAAAATAAAGTAAAATGCTTATTCTTTTAAAGAGCAACAGAAGTAAACATTGACCTTTTAAATTCACCTCTGACGAAAAGCACTCTTGCTTTATACCTGATCTATGACTTCAATCTCATGCTCCTTGTTTTTCATTTCCACAGCAAACTGCTCCTTAATAATAGTTTCAATCTTCTGCACGGCAGCATCTCGAGCTGTCCACAGAACAAAACCAGAACAACAGTTAAACAAGTCTGGTTTCTCAAAGCCTCCCTGGCTCCAACTCTGCAAGTACCCAAAGGAATGCTACTAAAGCTCTGCAGAAAAATTTTCTTAATCTCAGATTAGCCATCATCCAAGACAAGGGAAAAATGGCATGAAGGGAGACACACCTGAGAGGGCAGATTAAGACTTATGGATGAGGTCGGTGGTGGTTAGACTAATATATCCTTGAACAGATTTTCCTTTCAGACAGAATTTCCTTTTTAAAATGCAAGTAGGATTATTTTTGTTTTAACTTGGATTTAGATGACAGTGAGTTTGAGTACCTAAGTTCTAGTTCTATGATTTTTAGTAGAGCAAAGTATTAATCTGTTTGATTTTACAATCTCCTTCCTCTCCCTTAAAAAAAAATACTATACGATATTCATTTTTAAATCAAATTAAAATAAATTATTTTGTGGTTTTGCAATATCAATTTGGATGTTCTACATGTTGGAATGCTACAAAACTCCAATGGAGAACATTCTTCTAAGTCAGCTGTCCTTGATTAGCCATATATAACCTTGAGCAAGTTCATCTTTCTGGATCTCAGCATTGTCCCACTGTCAAATCAGGGATATTGTTAGCTAAGGTCATTTTGACTAAGGTTTTATGAGCCCAGGTAATTGGAAGCCACCAAACCCTTGCCTAGATACAGATGTTTCCACAGGCCTGCTGGATTCCATTCCTGGCACATCTCACACCTGCATCTCACTTCCCCACATCACTTTATCACTCAAATGTCACTAACCACTTAGCCTAGAATTCCTTCACTGTAAAATGAGGGGATTAGATTGGATGGACCTCTAAGATACTACATAGTTCAAAGCCTTTGGCCTAAAGTGAAGCACACCTTCTCCAGTTACCATTAGTACAGTGTCCATGTTGGTTTTCCCAAACCCAATTCTAGTTAAGTAAGGATGAAAACTGGACTTCATTTTACATGGAGACTCTCCAGTGACCTGCCTGAGAGCTGTACCTGAATCCTCCAGGGCTCGATGCCGTTTGTTTGGGGGTGCAACAGAAATGTCCTCATAGTCAGGGTCATTTTCTTTGAGCATTCGTTTAATTCCAGACATGACGACCTGCAGCAACTCTTCACTGTGTAGAGAGAAGGGAAAACATCACTTTTCAGAACTAGGCCCAAGCCAGTTTTCACAATGCTAATAGAAACCTGACTGCCTTTGCTCTCCATCCAGTACAGAGCTTTCCAAAGACCATCTCTGCACTTTAGAACACAGCCAGCTTAATCAAGGTAAGCAATGCTTCTAGCAAGCACTTTTCAGTTAGTGCTTAGAAAGGAAGTGGGTGGCACAGACAAGCCTATCTTTGCCTTAGAAAAGGCCCAGGGATGCCTGGAATCAACAGGAATGGGCTCCATATTCCAAGCTTAGAAGCAGCTTGATTTGTTCTTAGCTTTCCAGAACAATGGGGGAATAAAGGAAAGAGGGTGAAAGAGACAACAAAATCTATATGCTGATGAGGGGAGAGAAAAACAACCATTTTGGAGTTCCCTGGGGGACGTTTGCTTTTCGCTATACACTTAAGACATGTTTGGCATTAGGTGCTTCTGGAACTGTAAGTGGAATATACCTTTTAACCTCTGGTGAATACAAAAAACACAGAAGTAAGAAGGATACAAGGGAAGATCTAGGCCATATAACAACAGAAGATATTGATAAAATCTGCATTTTTTTTAAAAAGAGTAAGCGGAATTGAGATACTTGGGCCCTAGTTCTGCCAGTAACTAGCTCTATGAACAGAAGAAAGGACTTTTTCTTCTTGAGGGCTCAGCTATTTCTTCATCTGTAAGATGAAGAGGTTGAACCAAACCAAGGGTAAGGCTTAAACTGGATTTTATAAAATTATTATAACTATTTCAGTATAATTAGTTTACTTTGTAATATTATGTATTTTTACATTTAAAAACATATCTCTGGGACAAAGATGAGTAACAAAATATTAAATTACATAAAATATAAAAAATAAAATTAATTCTTAAAAATAGGATTCAAGTTCCTTGAAGGCAAGATCTGTCTTGCTTATATTTCCATCTTCAGTGCTTAGTATAGAGTGCTAGCAGGAACTTAATAAATGTTATCTAACTTCTACCCTATCCCCTGGCTCCCCAACCTCCCCCTCCCCCATTACTCTGAGAAAGGATCAGCTTCACTGGACTGCCAAAGGGATTCATGATATAAAATAAGGGTTAAGGATCCCTAGACTAGGGTTAATTAGGTAGCACAGTAGATAGAGCAGCAGGCCTAGAGTCAGGAGGACCTGGATTTAAGTCTGACCTCATCTAGCTGAATGACCCTGGGCAAGTCATTTAACCCCAATTGCCTAGCCCTTGCTGCTCTTCTATTTTTAGAACTGATATTAAGACAAAAGGTAAGGGTTTAAAAAAAAAAAAACAGAACCAGGGACTAAATGGTTGCTAAGACCTATTTTGTCCATTAACTAATATTTGTTAAGATACAAAAGGAATTATGCAATATCTCCTAATCCTATAGCAAAATCAAGATATACTGTATCTATAGAATTTGCCTAATAGATCACTAGGCTTCCACTCATTTGCCCTCTGGGATCAAGGAGAAAGCTAATGCCTCTGGTACATGAAGACCATCCTCCCTGCCTTTACTCTCATTTATCCCATGTAGATTTTGCTAGCATACAGCCATTTTCATGTTTTCTCACCCATGAGCATGAGCTCCCAGAGAGCAAGAACTATGATTTACATTTCTTTAATATCTCTAGTGCTTAGCACACTGGCTGGTCCTAAAGTAGTGTGGAGAAGAGAGAAATCATAAGGCATGCAGCAAGACAAGAAGCTGGAGATTGATCAGCTATCAGTCAAAGGAAGATTCCATTTGGAATGTAACTGGGAAACAGTGGAAGACAAGAGCCAACGGCTGACTGATTTTCTGGGCTTTTTGGCTGATGGTGGTGACTGAAGGAAGAAGCTGGGTTTATCTCTAGGACTTGGGATAGTCAAGCTGGAGGTGGCCTGGCTGACTTGAAGGCAGAAGAAGGACAAGAGTCCACATCTCTCTCTCTGACTTGCTCTGTTTCATGCTAGTGACTGGATTGCCAATTCACACCATATCTTCCAACCTAAGACTCACTGTAGAGAATAGGGAAACCTCCAACCCTCTTACCTCCATCCTCCATCTTGTCCTGTTTTCCCCAATAAACCCTTAATTGAGATAAAGAAGAGAAAGGAGTATTTCCTCTGAAACATCATAGCTCACCCTGAGTGATTTAGAAGAAGGGGGAAGGGGAAACTGAAGGGAAGAAGAGGGGAGGAAGGGAGATTGGAAGAGGGAGGAAGGTAGGCAAAAGAAAGATCGCCGCCTGATCTGATCTATTAGTTATCTAGTATCCATCAAATACACCCCCTCCAAGATTATCTATTACAGTAGGTGCTTAAGAAAGGCTGAATGACTGGCTGGCTTGTATATATATTATAGCAGTGATGGGGAACCTTTTAGAGACCTCATGCCATGTCCCATTCCCCCCACCTAGTGCTGGGTGGATCGGCCTCCCTAGCTCCACACAGGGGAGGGAGAAAGCATTCCCACTGGGCTGCTGGAGGAGTGGGTGAAGTGAGGAATGTCCTGGGGACTTTAGAGAGGGGGAGGGGAGTGGCCTGAGCACTCTGTCCCCCCTCTAGCTGCAGCCTATAAGGCCTCCACCTTCCCCCCTGTGCTCTCCCATTGGGCTGCTGGGCAGAGGGGCGGGGAGGCATGGAGCAGCTCCTGAGTCCCTCTGCCTATCTAGTGGTGGGGAAGGAGGATAGATGGTGCTCTGAGTGCTCTGAGTGCCATGGGGTTCACTATCAGTCTATCAGTTATTTATGCATACATCCCAATTCCCTGTGAGTGTGAGTATGTGTGTGCAGGGTCACTCAGTACTTGGAGGAACACCTAATAGAAAGCATGGCTTTGCTGTCTACAGGTTCTGGATGAGCTCTTCCTCTCCTGTTTCCAAGCTGATACACAAGGGAACCCACCTCTTCAGTGTAGATGTATCTGCTCCCCCGGTCTTCCTCATAGAACTCAGTACAATCAATACAAAGACTCAAGATTAACTGACCCATCCCAGGCTGAGGACTCTGGTCCCATCTTTTGTACAAGAAAGCTAGAGTGAGCAGCTTCTGGAGGGGAAGAACTTCTGAACCACAGTGTCTTCATTCTTAAAACAGGGATAACACCACCTAGATAGAGCAAAGGGCTTGAAGGGAGGAGAGCTAAATGCAAATCTGGTCTGGGACACTTACTACAACTCGTGCACCTCTGGGCACCTATCTCAGAGCTTGGCTGTAAGGACTTAAGGACTGAATGATGTATATGGAAGCACTCAGCACAGTGCCCAGGCATGGAGGATGCTCAATTAATGTGTGTCCCCTTCACACCTCCTTCCCCCAACTCCCTCAAAAGGTAAGAAGGGGCCAGGATCTGAAGACATTTAGCTGTCAAACCCAGGCAATTGTAGAAGTGCTAGGAAACCAAAGGTGTTTACTGTGGAAGTAGGGGAGCAGCAAATGGCGGGACAATATCTAAGTGGGGAAAAAAAACAAAACACTTGAGAACTGTCTGGAGGATGAAATGGAATGGGGAAAGGTTTGAAGGAGGTATCAATTGTGAGATGATCATAAACTCAGAGAAAGGTAATAAAGTGAGGGGGCGGGGGAAGTTAATGGCTGTGCCAGAGGAGATAGTGTCTGTGGAGGGAGAATTGACAAAACTAAGAGGCACCAAGTTGTTGAGAGCTAAGTACTAGCCCAGAATGCAAGAGAACAACTCATTTTGCTCCTGTTGCCTACAGGGAAGTTCAAAGACAGTTACTGTAAACAATCACTAATAAGCCCTCAGGAATACCAGGCAAAACACAAACATGCCTAAGAGCAGGCTGGTAAAAATCCTCACCCCAAACATCTTATTCCCAAAGTAGTTATCACCAGAGAAGTGGGAAATAAGTATGGTGGAGCCTCGGGAGCACTATCCTGGGACTGTGAACTTATAACAATTTGTAGCCAATTCTTCTCCTGCCATCTTACAGTCTGACTTCTAGACCTGAAAGATCTGTGTGGCACTAGAGTCTTATTTGGACTCACAAACTTGCCCTAAAACTTCTCCCCCTTTGTTTCCATCTGCCCAGCCTCTGCATGAGAACTCCCAAGAAGCCAGGTCAACTACTGCACAGTTCTAAACTCTAGTTGTTGTTATCTTCTTCCTTACCCAATTGGCCTAGACCACATTTTATTTTTCATTAAAAAATGGCTCATCTGTGAGCCAACCAGAAGACAGTTACCAAGAAATACAACACTTCATTGGACCCATCATTTCATTGATTGTGATAACCCTACAGGTTACAACCCATGCTTTCTCATTCTGTCTAGTCTTGATCATACAATAGAATAAATTCCTGTACTCAAAGTAATTCTCCAACCAATAGTTTTTATCCTCCCTTTCATCCTAAAAGCAAAGGTCCACTGGTATTTCTAATTCATTAAAAGACTCTCTCAGCTTAGATTCTTTATTTAGTTCTTATTCTACTACCTCTCATCTGTTACTAATCTTGCTGACCTCTCAGCCTAAAATTCTTACCTCTTCTCATATAATTATAATCTGGCTTCTGACTCTACCACTGGGCTGAAACTGCTGTCTCTAAGGTACCAACATATCTAACCAACCAAATCCAAAGCTTTTTCTCAGTCCACATTCTCTCTTTTCAGCTTAAAAAAAATTTTTTTAAGCCCATATCCTCTGTATCAATTCTAAGCCAGAGAAGCACCAAAGGCTAGGTAATGGGGGCTACGTGACTCACCCAGGGTCATACAGATAACAAGTGTGAGGTCACATTCGAACCCAAGACTTTGTCTCCAGGTCTGGCTCTCTATCTACTGAAACATCTAGCTGCTACACTCCTTCAGGATTGATAATAATGATGTCCCTCCTCCTAGGCCAGTGATGGTGAACCTTTTAGAAAGTTTGAGCGATTATGTGCTGTGCCAGAGTGGAGCGAGGGGACTGCTGCCCAAGATTAGTAGGGTCAGGAAGGTGGGCTTCTTATCACAATACAGGGTGCATGTCCTCATCAAATGCAGATCTACATAGCCTCTTCTTGGCTGGGTAGCAGAGATTCAACCTCAGAGCCTTTTAGGCTGTTTATATTTGCATAGCTTCAACAGGCCGGCAACCTTGTGAGGGTAGCCATCAGGTTGTAGACCCCTGGTGAACCAGGGCTTTGCCCACCCAGCATGTGAAGACTGCTTCGGCGGAACAGGCGGAAGAAACCAAAAAGAAGGTTCAACGGCTGAGATGGCGACGCAGCAAAGCACTGTGGAGTGCTTAGGGCGTGTTGGAGCACAAAAGACAACATGGCCATCCAATGCAGCTGAGGAAGTCTCCAGGTGTAATGACTTTTCGTTCCAATGGACCCAGGCTTCCAACGCTGAGAGTGGGACTGTCTCTGTGTGTGGACTTTTCCACTTAAATCTCCTTCACGCACAAGTGTTTTTGTGCACTCATCTACATCACAGATGAAAGCGCCCAAAGACAATCGTCATCCTTGGTTACCGAGAGACTACTACTATACTATTTGCATAGCAATGGTGCACCCAAGATCCAACCACCTTGCTGGGAGTGGGGCTGCCTATTGGGCTGCAACCACCCAAAATAGGGGTGGAAGGAGGCAGAGGGAGCACACTGAGCCTTTGAGGGAGTGGGGTCACCCCCCATACTGGCTGCTGAAGGGGAAGGAAGGAAAAGTACATCTTTTAGGGGTGGGGCCAGGCCCTGTGGTGAGAGAGGTGACCCCTCCCTTGCAGCCCCCTAGTTCCAGACATGGGAGGGAGAAAAGCAGGGGAGTGGCCTGGGCAGGGAGCCACAGTGGAGCAGAGGAGCTCTGGTGCCCACAGAAAGGTCTCTGCGTGCCATCTTTGGCATGCATGCTACACAGCCTAAGCATTCTTTTCCCTTCTGTGTTGCTCACTGTACTCTCCCGACTGACTACTCCTTTACTGTATAATCATCCACACACAGTTACCTTAGAATAGGTGCCCCTTCCAGGTCTCTACCTAGGGCTCTTTTCCCTCTACCATCTCTCCCTTGGTGAGTCATCTTCTCCTAAGGGATCAAATATCATTTAGGGAGGATTCCCTAAATTACCTGTTCAGTCAAAATCTTTCTCTTGAACTTCAGTCCTGATGGTAACATTAAGTGCTTCCCAGACATCTAAGTCTTGATGGCATTTCAAATTCAATGTTTCTCTCTACTTAAACATGCATCTCCTCCAAAACATCCCTTGTTTCTGGGATGTGTTAGCACCATTCTCCCAGGCACTCAAGCTTATCTCCTCAGGGTTATCTATGTCTCTTCCCTCTCCTCTGGGATCCCTCCCCTTCTAAGTCTCCTTGATTATGCCCCATCTAGCATCCTTTTCTCTCCATTTCCATGGCCACAGCATTGGTTCAGGTCTCTCCCCTCTCCAAAGAGAATCCTTGGAGCTGTCAAAATTATCTTCCTTAAGTTCAGGTCTGACCAAATCATTCCCCTGCTCTTTGGTGGCTCTTCTTTGCCTGCAGCCTCCATCCCCTGGACCTCGACCTCAGCTACCTTCCTAATTTATTTTGTATTATTCTCTTTTCAACATATTCCAGACCAACTAAAAACTGGTCCCCAGAGCAAACATTCTATTTCTCTTTGCCTATGAGAATTCACCCAAGCTGGGTTCCTGAGGCAGCTAGTGCTTCAGTGGCTAGACTGCAATGGAAGTCAAGAAGTGTGATGTGCCCATTGTCACTTAGATACAAGATGTCACAGTCTGGGATTGAGACTAGTTGTCCCTAATCTCATGCTTGGCTCTCAAGCCTTACTTATACTGTACTTGGAGAGCAGGCTTGAGGCTGTGAAGAGCTGGGAATCTGCACAGACTGACCCAGAGTGGTGAATCTGGGTGAAGACCTAGAGAACGGTTCTCAGATCCCACATATGGAAGGTAGGGGCAGATAGGGTGTCTGTATGTACAAAGGCCAGTCCCTCTCCTTAACAGTGCTCTTTCCTTGAGCAGAGAGCACCTTGTTCTATCTTTGCAGGTAACATGATGCCTCCTACCAAAGATGGCCTAGCACTCATGAATTCCCACCCACCACGTCAGAGAAGATACAGAATGATAACCCTAATTCCATTTCCACAATGACAGTTCTTCACATTGTTATGGAAAGCTTCTGCCCATCCTCAAGGCTTCCCTTCTCCAGAGTAAATGGAAACTGGTTCTTTCCTCTCACAGCAAGCCCTTAAGGCCCTTCCCCAGAATGGCTGCTCTCTTCTAGGTACTTCCAGCTCACCAGCCTTCTTGAACTATGACTCCCACAACTAAATACAAAACTGGTACAGATCAGAGGCAGACCAGAACAACTCAATGCTGCCTAAAACAGCGCCTTCTCTTTGGGTGACCATGAGCCCTCCCTTTCCCCCATCAATGAAGACGATGTAGCCTGCAAAGTATACCAGGGTGAGCCACATTAAGCCTTCAGGTCACTAAAACTCATAGATTTTTCTGACAAAAGAAACTGCTACTTAACCCATTTGAACTAAGAAAGGTGATTTTCTTGAATCCAATTAAAACTCTGTATTCATACATTTTAATTTTCATTTCATTCCATATGGCTCAGCAGTGTAATATGTTGGTTATCCCTACCAATTTTGTTGCCCTAAAATGCAAAAAGTAGTCCCAAAAAACTTTCCAGCTACTTAAATATTAAGCTGGTTTCCACAACCATAACTTGCACTCCTAAGCTACCTAGACTTTAAGGCAGAAATCTTATGCTTCAGTACAAGGAAGCCCACAACTATTCTAAGAGGAACTCAGATAAGTGAAAGTCGCCCCCCCCCCCCCCCTTTTGGACAGCACTTTTAAGAAACATTTAAAAGCCTCTGAGAGATATCTGGTGAATCCATGGTGGGATAGGGAATTTACAGCTCAACCTTCCTGCATTCAAAACTGAAAAGTTGGAGGGGAAGACCATCAAAAAACCATTAGGAATAAAAAGTAAACCTAGAAGAGTCCCCCCAAATGCACCTAATGTATAACAGTCAATCATATAATAATGCAGAGGCAAGTTCAGGGTAATCAGAAGTACCACTCTATTAGTAAAAGAGGGAAGTCTCAAGTACATTAGGAAGATTTATAGAAGAATTTCTCTCCCTTTACAGTCAAATGCCTTAAAAAAAAGTCTATACCAGTTGCCTCTACTTTTTCATCTCTAACTTATTTCTTGATCCTTTCCCAACCAGTATCCAAGGTCACCAATGATCTCCTTCTTAATTGCAGAGTCCAAAGACCTTTCCTCAGTCCTAAACCTTCTTGCCCCTCTGCCCCATCTGACACTACCTACTCTTTTACCTCTATTCCTCAGGTTTTTGTGACACTATCTGCCTTGATCCATCTCAATTTCCTTGGCAGGATCAACATTCATAACCTATCCTCTTTATATGAGTCATATCTCACAGGGCTCTATTAGGAGCCTTTTCCTCTTATCTCTATATACTTCAACAGGTTCAAATATTTCTGTGCAAAAGCCTCATAATTTACATATCCAGGCCTCATCTCTCTCCTTTGTGCGGGCCAGACATTTCCAATTGCCTGCTCAACATCTGCACCTGGATGTCCTATAAGCAGAAATTTATGTCCAAAATGCAACTTTTTGTCTTTTCCTCAAAACACATACTTCCTCTCATTGAGTGTGGCACTCTTCCAGTCCCAAGTATGCAACCTAGGACACATCCTGGACTCTTCACTCCTCCCAGCCCCCAAGGCAATCAGCTGGCAAGGGCTGTTGATTGCATTTCTACATCTCCTCTCTACTCAGACCTCTGGACAAATGCAATCATGTTCTAACCAGTCTTCTTCCTGACATTCATTCTGCCCCCTCCCTTATCTGGCCTCCACAAAACTGCTAAATTAATGTTCCTAAAGCACAGGGGCTGTCCATAGTCATTGCCTTGCCTAAAAGCTCCAGTTGCTTTTAGTATACAAAACACCTCAGCAGTTTGCTATTGAAAGGCCTTCCCAATCTGGCTGCAGCATATCTTGCTGGCTGGCTGTATACTCCACACTCAGTCAAACTGTCTCTACAGCTGTTCTTCCATCTCTCCTCTCTGCACCTTTGTATGGGCTGTTCATACCTAGAATTACCTCCTCCTTCACTGCTGCCTCTTAGAAATCATGGCTCCCTTCAAAATTCAGCTCACCTGCTCCAATAGGAGGCTTTTTTTGCTCCCCCAAGTAATTACTCTGCATGTATTTTACATCAACTACTAGGCTATTCTCCTTAAAATGTACATTCCTTGAAGGCAGGGGCTGATAGTCCCAAGCACAGTGCTTCCCCCAAAGGAGGTGCCCTGTAGAGGAAGGAACAAAGACAAGCAGGGGCAATAAAAACAAAACAAAACTCAAGGAGTCCCAGATCTAGCTCCAAGAGGAGGAAAGGGAAGTACAGAAAGGTTAACTGAGTTGTCAAGGTCAAAGAGGTGTCAGAAACAGGGTTCTGCAGTCCATGTTCTTTCTCCTGTACTAGATGCCTGACTTTTATAATACCTAAAGTTCAATTCTGGAAGGTTAAAAAGTATCATTTTTGGCACCCTCCCCACCCATTCCTTTGTTTTTCTGCTATTCTTTCACTATCAATGTGGAAGTTAGACTGCAAAATCCTATGAACATGTTTTAAATTTTGGTTTTGCATATGGCTATGGCCAAAGAATTCATCATCCATAGGCCAAGATGATAACAGTGCAAATTCCCACACTCTTGTAGGCTGGTCCTTAAGAGCAACTCAGTGGATGGTCAAGATCACACTCTGTGAATTTCAAAACTATGCCACCCTAATCAGAACATTCTTTAGAAGATCTGATTTAGCCATTTCCTGATCAATAATAGAGATACTTGGAATGACAGAATCAGGTCTTGGAAACTACATTTCTCCTCCCTTCTTAGTTTAACAAGATTAGGAAGGTTTGCATTAAACTCAAGATTTAATTATCTGAGGAGATGGCCTTCAACAAACATGTGCAAAAAAAGGACAGACATCTGGGCAGTCCTAAGTCAAGCTTGAGTCACCATTGGCACATGTGAGACACAGGAAGTGAGGTAGAGAACAGCCTCTGGAGTTCTCATGACTTCCTGTGGAGAGGGCTAGAGTTCAGTTCGATCCTGGAGCTTGAGCTTGGAGGAGCCCCACAGACAGCTTTCCTTCAGACCAGTCACATGAGTGATAAGGACTGACCCCTTTCTTTGTCTCGGCTTTCCAAGGCCTTAATGCCTGCTTTGGCTCAGCCTGAGCCAGTGGTTCGGAGTTAAACTCCTTTCCTTCTCTCCCTCTCTCTCTTTCCCTCTAGTATTTTCTTCCTCCTATTGTAATTAAATCACCATAAGAATTTGGCAGTTGACTTGGGTATTTTATTATTTGGGATTTCCCTTGGCGACCATTTAAATTTAGATTTTTTTTTCAGTCTCAACCATAATATTCACCCTTTACAACTCAGTTATTCTGGCATGTTAGAATCGACTATAGCTTGGGAAATAGGGGCATAACCTGACCAAAAGAAAGAATGGGGCAGAAAAAGAGACAAAAGGTGGTGAGCCAGCAGATGACACTAAGTGGTATATTTCTTGTTTTTCTTTTCCCTAAGGGAGAGGAGGGAAGAAAAAGATTATTTCAGGTAGTCATTCAAATAAGGGGAAAAGGAACAGGGAAAGACTCATAAACCATACTTTTTATGAGCTATGAAAATGTGAATAACAGAATTAAAGGCACAGAGGATTGGGGGGATTTAGGAAAATGAAAAGAACTAAATCAACAAAGCTGTTTCATCTCCTAAAAGAACAAACTACAGAAGGCAAATTATCCAAAAAAGGGGCTTAGGAAATGTAGTAATTTAGAGTTGAACAGGGATAAGAGAACTAAGGAAAGAGATTAGGAGCTGATTATCCTAATCAATACAACCTTAGAATACCTAAAACTGACTCTTTTTTCCTTAAAAAACAAAAACATGATAGAGGAATAAACTTAATGATCATAACCATGATTGTTAATGGATTAACTAATCCATATACTTAAACCTTAAAAGATTAGTATTGGGGGCAGCTAGGTAGCTCAGTGGATTGAGAGCCAGGCCTAGAGACGGGAGGTCCTAGGTTCAAATCCGGCCTCAGCCACTTCCTAGCTGTGTGACCCTGGGCAAGTCACTTGACCCCCATTGCCTACCCTTACCACTCTTCTGCCTTGGAGCCAATACACAGTATTGACTCCAAGACGGAAGGTAAGGGTTTTATTAAAAAAAAAAAAAAGATTAGTATTAATTGGAAAGCAAAATTCAACAATTTGCTGTATATATGAAGCTGTATGTATGTGTGTATATGTATATATGTGTGTATACATATGCTTTAAGACAAAGATTCAATCAAAACTTCAGTGAATAATTAGAATAGCATTTATTTTTCACCTACTACAAAAAAGCAGGAGTAGAAAGATGACTTCAGGAAAGAAAACGGTAAAATGATGTCAAGCAAACAAAACAAGGAAACTGCTAAAGTAATATTTTTAATACAACTGAAAAAGATGAATTTTAAAAAACTAATACACTTGAAAAATTAACTAATTTGATTTTTTTTAAATGAGAAAACCAGGGGCAGCTGGGTAGCTCAGTGGATTGAGAGCCAGACCTAGAGACTGAGGTCCTAGATTCAAATCTGGCCTCAGACACTTCCCAGCTGTGTCACCCTGGGCAAGTCACTTAACCCCCATTGCCTAGCCCTTACCACTCTTTTGCCTTGGAGCCAATACACAGTATTGACTCCAAGATGGAAGGTAAGGGTTTAAAAAATAAAATAAAATAAAATGAGAAAACCAACTTAACTTGATCAAAACTGAGAAAACTCACAGAAACGTAAAGGACACACAAAAAATGGTATAACTATATACCATGCCAACAAAATGGAAAAATGCAATAGATAAAAAGTTTAAAAAATAGAAAATATCTAAATTAACAAAAAGAGATAGCAACCCAATGTTAGAAAGTAAACCTGAAAAAGTCATAAATGAACTCTCAAAAGCAAAAAACCTCTCCTTTTCCAAGTTGGATTTCAGACATTTAAAGAACAAATGACTCCCATGCTACATGAGTTCTTTCCAAAAATAAGAGAAAATGCCACCTTAATCAAACTTCTTTTAGAAGAAATATATGATTTTTTCAGCTAATGATTAGAGTTGAAAAGTACTGAAAGAAAAAGATGAACTGATACAAAATAATACCAAGAAGGCTACAGCAATATTTTTTAAATTGCTAAAATTATTCCTGATGAATTAGACATTGGATTTATGCTAAGAATGAAAGTTACATTACAAAAATATAAACCCTATTAATAATGAAATCATAAAAATCATGATGATACCAATAGGCAGAAAAAAGCCTTCCCCAAAATACAGCATTCATATTAAAATATTAAAAACATAGAAAAATAATTTGCATAGTTAAAAAGTAGCTCACTAGCACAGTGCATAGAGAGCCCTGGGCCTGGCTGGAGTCAGGAAGATGTGAATTAGAAAGCCATCTCACACTTCCTAGCTCTGTAACCCTGGGCAAGTCACTTAATCTTTGTTTGCCTCAAGTTTCATCATCTGTAAAATAACAGCAACTATCTCCCACAGCTGCTGAGAATAGAAATGATAATGTGAGAATATATGTACTCTGCATGTAGTAGGCATTTAATAAATTATTTTCCCTCCTTCCTAACAGATGTACTGACATGTATGCGTACCTATGTATAGACACATATATGTGCAAGACCAAGATAAGAAGTCAAAATATGATAACAGTTCTAAAAGACAATATTATGATTATTTTTAAACCCATACCTTTTGTCTTAGAATCAATATTAAGTACTGGTTCCAAGGTAGAAGGGTGGAAAGGGCTAGGCAACTGGGGTTTAATGACTTGCCCAGTGTTACCCAGCTAGGAAATATCTGAGGCCACATTAGAACACAGGACTTCTCACCTCTAGACCTGACTCTAGAGCCACTGAGTTCTCTCCCTTCCCCCAAATTACAAACCAATTATAATCATATGAAAGAAAGCTTCAAATCCCCAAATGGAGAAATCCAAACTAACACAATGCTGGGATTTTTACCTCATACTCAAGCAAACCGGTAGAAATGACATAGGTTGGGAATAGTTCACTTTGAAGGGACTGGGGGAAGAGACACACCCCAGTGCACTGCTGATGGAGCTGTGAATATTTTGGAAAGCAATCTGAAATTATGCAAAGAAAATTATTAAAATGTCTGTCCCTTTGGACTGAGTAATTCCACTACTGGATATACACCTGGCCCCAAGGAGGTCACTGGGCTAAAAAAAAATTAGTGGCAGTGAACTGGAAACAACTCGTTTCCCATTCAGTGAGTAACAGCTAAATAGACTGTGGTACACGAGAGTGATAGAATATACCTGTGCTGTGAGAAACAGCAAACATGATGAAATACAGAGAATGGAAAGATTGAAAGAATAATATCCCCAAACCATGCAGCTGGGTGGTTCAGGGGACAGAGAGCCAGGACTGGAGATGGAAGGTTCTGGGTTCAAATGTGATCTCAGGTCTGTTCTAGCTGTGTGACCCTGGGCAAGTCATAACTCCAATGCATAGCTCTTACTATTCTCTTTGAGCATGGATACTTAGTATTGGTTCTAAATCAAGAATTAAGTAAGTAAATGTTACAAAATTACAAATAACATACATGGACCCAAAGAAGAGATATGAAAAGACACCTACCTCTCCCTACTCTATGCAATGACAAGAGGTCCAAGAGTTGGGACATTACATATATTTTCAGCCTTTTTTAAAAACGTGGATAGATTTTGGTTTTCTTTCTTTAAAAAAAAAATCTCTTATATGGGATGATTCTCTGGGAAAGAGGAAGGCTACAGGGGGAAAATTTAAGTGACATAAAAACAAAAGATACTGACGATAATTTATTTTTTAAAATAGGGGGGAAAACTTTCTAATTACCAAAAGCATCTAAAACCAAGCCAAATATTACTTGTAACAGAGAAATCTGAAAAGCTTTTCCAGAAACATCCTGAGTAAAAACAAGGGGAGCCCTAATGTCTCTCTCATCTGACTTAGAAATACTAGCTGCAGCAATAACAAAAAGAAATGAATGAATAAACCAGCCAAGAGGAAGCAAAAACAATAATTCTGGGCAGACAACAGTTTTCTTAGTTTTGCTCTACAAAAAGTGAACTGAGTTAAGATCTCTGCCTTCACAGAAGGATACAAACTAAATTCACAAAAATCATCATATTTCTGTATAATACTAACAAATACAGGAATAAAGAGAAATTCCATTTTGACAAGTAACAAGATGTGTTTAACTATCAAGAACCTAACCGAAGCAATACAAAATTTTTTATGAAAATAAAAGACAACTTAAATAAACTGGAAAGACGGTTCATTTTCATGACCGTACCACACTAATAAGGAAAAAATGATACAACAAAATTTTGAGTCAATATTGGGCCTGTAAAATTGCCAACGGTGTACTAGAAATTGACAATGATGAAATTCATTTGGAGGAATAACCCTGTCCCCACCCCGGAATACTGTTATATAATGTGAAAAAAGAGGAAGAAATGGGTATAGTTCTTCTAAATGTTCTGCTATACAAGGCAGTATTTATCAAAACTATCTAATCCAAGCTAAACAGAGTAGAGCAGAAGAAAGGTCATAAACAGGACTTGGAAGCAGCCTATCACATAGTGTGGAACTTTCCAACACCAACTACTAGAGAAGGGATTCTAATCAACAAATACTGCTGGGAGAAATTAATAGGTTAGATCCCCTCTGCCTAAAAAAGAGAGGTTAAAATTAGCAGGTTATGAATGACCTAAACAGAATAACTCATGATTAACAAAAAAGAGAGAACATAGCCTCAGACACTCCCAAGCTGGGTGACCCTGGGCAAGTCACTTAACCTCTACTGCACAGCCCTTACCACCCTTCTGCATACAGTATTGATTCTAAGATGGAAGATTGAAAGGTAAGGTTTTGAGAGAATGAATAGAAGTTTATATCATTTACAAATGTGGAAATGGAAAATTCATAACCAGACATGAGATACATATCTATATGGGCAATCTTAATTAGATAAGATTCGAAAGCTTTCACACTAATAAAACAATGGCTGGTGGTGACCTCAAAGAAATCCTGAAGTCAGAAAGGAATCCCAATGTGGAGAGGAAGAGCTATTCAGTTTTGGAGATACCGAGTTAGAGGTGCTGTTGGTGCAGTCACAGTAGAGAAGCCCCACTATAGTGAAAGGAGACAGAAGTTTGGCCTTGAAAATCAGTCAGGCCTGACCATCCAGATACTGACCTGGGATTCATCTGCATAAGGGTGTGAATTATAGTTAAGGTAAGAAGGCCAAAGTAGCACTTAGACAAAGGAGAAGGCTGAGGCAGTACCTTTGGGGAAAAGGCTGCCACGAAGTCTAGGGAAAGAAGGAACACAGTTGAAAGGAGAACCAGTGTCCAGAATCTCTGGAATCAAAAGGCAAGAAGCACCCACAAGGGAAGGGTGGCCAACAGGAACCAATGCTTCAGCAAAGCAAAATCAGATGGAGACTGAACTTGGTCAGTGCCTAAGTGAGGGAGACAGAGAGAGGACACCGGCAAGCAGGAGCCTCAGACTGCAAAAGAATCAGGTTCAGATTGAGTGGTGGGAACAAGTTTTTCAAGAGAAGATTTTTGCAAGAAGGTTTTCTTAGGATTGGGAAGTCTAAGCATATTATATTGAGATCACTCTAAAATTTTCAAATAAGATTAATTGTGCCTCTATTATTCTGGGTTCTTGTTACTTAAATTTCAGCATCTATTTGGATGCATAGATCTGTAGATAGTAAACATACATTGTCAGTATTTATACTCTTATATGATATTCTCTAGATCATAGATCACATAATATGTAATGCAGAATAGGTGTGTGTAGATTACATATATGTACACATGAACACATCCCACCCACATGTATAAAATCTTCCCCAACTAAGTTCTCAGAGTCCAGGGGCCCTGTTTTGATGCTTCTCTAAATGCCCTCTGGGGAGCCACACAGCAAGCACTCAGGTAATACTTGAGTGATAAAGACTGAGGAGTTTGGATACAGAATTCTACAGCAACTTACGCAATACATGACTAGGTATAGGGCAGCCAAGATTAAGTCTACAATGCAGTTTGACTTGTACTAGATTTACTAAATGATTCGGTGCCTGGAACCCTTGCTGGAGCCAGCTGCATCCTAGATCAGGGCAGATGTTGCAGAGAAGGTCCTCCTGACTGACCTCTAGGACAGGTCCAGGCCCTCCTCTGATTATGTGCTCAATGTTGCTCAGGACAAGAGCTATAACAAAAAAAAAAATCTCTTCACTTGGCACCTTGAGTCCCCTAGTCAGTCTGGGGAAGCCCTGAGACCCTTCAGAATGCAGAAAATAAAACGAGAGGATTAAAAGGAACCAGCAAGGGGGCAGCTGGGTAGCTCAGTGGATGGAGAGCCAGGCCTAGAGACAAGAGGTCCTAGGTTCAAATCTGGCCTCAGACACTTCCTAGCTGTGTGACCCTGGGCAAGTCACTTCACCCCACTGCCTAGCCCTGATCACTCTTCTGCCTTGGAACCAATACACAGTATTGATTCCAAGACGGAAGGTGAGGGCTTAAAAAAAAAATAAAAGGAACCAGCAATCCTGAAACAGGCCAGCATTCCTCTAACTCTCTCACACCTGAAATCTGGCCCAGGTTAAACTCCTCAGTTCTCCATAAAGTTGTTAATATGAGAAAACACAACTTAACAGGAAGCAATTAAAGAACAGTCATGGATAGGAATGATGATTAGGTATTAGGAAGTTCCAGGGGAGCCCCAGTGGCCAAGGAATCAGCTGGCTCACCAGAGGCACAGGAAGCTAATGTGTCTGGCCCTCGGGGGTGCCCACCCCCAAAGCTCCCTAGAGTCTCCCGGCAGACAAGGAGCTGAGACTTTCCTCAGACATCAATATTTATAGAATAAACACTCCCACCCCAGAGCTCTTCCATCCTCATCCCCGGCCGCAGGGAGCCCTGGGGACTTCACCGTATACTTAGAGGGGGCCTGGGGAACCTCTAGGTCAATCCCCCCCCCATTTTACAGTCCAGGAAACTGAGGCTGGGCAGTGGATCCTCCCCGAGCCTCACAGCCCTCAGTGGAGATGGTGGGACTCGAATCCCGGTCTCCCGGTCTCCCTCTTTAGACAGGGAGGCTGGATCCAGGACCCCTCGGTTCCCACCAGCTCGAATAATAACAGTAACATCTCACGTTTGTCCAGCTCTGAAACGTTAGCAGAGAGCTTTACCAAGTCCACCCTGGGAAGAGGGTGCCTTTGTAGCTGGGTGACGAAGGACTGTACACAGGCAGACGAATAACATGACTTGGTCAAGGTCACATGTACCATGCCCAAATCTGAACTTAGCGCCCTCTCCGGACCTCGGTGGTCTCCAGAGTCCCCTCCAGCTCCAAGCCGGTGCCGCTAAGGCCCACGTTACCGGCTTCCCTTCTGGGCCTCAGTTTACCCGTTTTGTAAAAGGGGAGGGGGCGTCTTGCTGGGATTCCGAAGCCCGAGTCTAGCTCGGGCCGGCCTGCCCCCACGGGGCTTACCTTCTTCAGGAGAGGGGGAGGGTCACGCGGCCAGGGCCCTGCACGCTTTCACTAAAACTCAGACGGCGGAGACCTCCCCAGCTCCGCCCCCCGGAGACTGGAAGGGGGAGGGGCGCTCTCCGCGCACGCGCCCCCGCCCCCTCCGCCCGGACAATGGCTCCCGCGGGAGGCCGCATGCACGAGCAGCGGGAGGGACAGGAGCACGAGCCCCCCGCGCACGCGCAGAAGTCGAAAGAGTAGCACGCGCCCCCCCACCTCCGGGCACGCAACCTCCCCCCTACTCCCCGTACATGTCGCCCATCCCATCCCCTCCTCGCGACCCCTGGGCCCCCGCGCGATGTTCCTGCTCGGGACACTCACCTCCCGGCGAGCCCGGGGCCGGAACCCCGTGGCCCGAGGCCGGTGGACGCAGGGCGGGGAGGCTGCCCGGACCACGCCCCGCCACGAGGCCCCCCGCTCGGCGCGGCGCCTGACGGGAAACGGACTGCGCCGCTGAGCTCCCCAGCCCGCCAGCCCCGGACGTCACGCACGCGGAGGGGCGCGCTCTCGGCGGCGGCGGAAGCGCTCGCGCCCCCTAAGGGGCGGAGCCGGGCCAGGACAGGGAGGAGGAGAGAGAGAGAGAGCCGCGCCGCCGTAGGCCTGCAGGGGGCGCTGCATAAGGTTTCACAGTTGGGAAAACTGAGGTCCAATTCTCCGGTTGTGTGTGGGCCAGTCGCTCTGCCTCTTCAGCCGTCATGGATGGCTGGGGGCCTGCCTTCAAGGCACTCACAGTTCAACGAATGAATGAAGCATTTATTAAGCGTCGCTGTGTGCCAGACGGTGTGGTCTGCGCTAGGGATACAAAGACAGACCAGAGCCGGACCTGGGTCACTGGGGGGCAACAGCAAAAGAAAGGAGCCCCGCGGGGGTTTTAGGGGGACGGTAAAGGGCTCCTGTAGAAGGATCTCATCCTTCTACTCCTCTCCTGCCTCTAACCCCTGGTGCCCTGCCCCATGAAGGGAAGTGTTGAGGGACCACTCAGGCCCCCAGTCTATCCTCAGCCCAGTCCGTCGCCCAAGCTGTTCCACGGTACGTCCACTGCCCTACAAGGCTCACGGTACCCCACGTGCCGGATGTCCAGTTGAGCTATAGTTATCGGCTTGGAGTTTAGAGCCATGGCCCTGAATGTTGGGATACAGGTCCAGTCTAGCTGGGTAGTCAGGGACAGACAAGTTCAGCACTTCATCAAGCTAAGCCAACTTCGGCATCGGGGTTTCCTGGCGCCTCCTTTCCCGGCCTGGACTGTCCCAGAAGCCAGAAGGACCTCCATCTTCTTCTTCCTCCCTGCTCCTCCCCCCTCTCCTTAGGCGGTGCCCGGCTGTTTTTTTCCACACCCAGGCTCCCAGAACTACCCTCCCCCCCATATTCCAAAAGTATCTCTCCATTCTTTCTCTCTCTTTCCTCTTCCTCCAATCCAGACCTGAATCCTGAGGTGAAACTGACAGAAAAGAAATCTGTGTTCCAGTTCACACCGGAGTGTGAATTGACCAATAGAGGGCCCCATTCCAGGGAGAGTTTGCCCTTTGTGAACCGTAGGAAACACCACTTGGCTAGTCTAGGCTGGCCCATACTCTATCTAGTGCAGGCAACTAGGAGGTGAATAGAGCACAGGGCTTGGGGATCATCTTGACGGTTAAGAATCTGGAAAAGCTCATATTATGGGGTAAGGACTTATATGGGGGATAATACAGCTTATAGGCTTTATTGTAGTTTTTATTTATTAATTTATTGTATTGTAGCTGCCTGGCTATATCCCCTCACTTAGCCTCACCCCAGTCCTGCCACAGGGTAGTGGTGGGATGGAAGCCAGCTATCTTCATAACTATGGGTGATAAAGGCCCAGTCTCACCTCTCCAGGGCCCAACACCTAGCTGTAACCTTTGCTCTAGACCCTCTTCCTTTGTCCATCGTTGGCCACCTGGTATCTTGTTAGCTTCTCCTGATTCATCAGTAAGAAAGTCCTATCCTTTTCAATGTCAGTGGCCACTCCGCCTCTTCTGGGAAAGCATCTTAAGGCTCCAAAGCAGCAGCAACAGACCAGACCCCTTACAAACCACATCTTCCTCCCCAGGGTCGGAGGAACAAGCAACTTCAGGGGTAGCTTCTTGAGAAAATGGGTTGAGATTTGGAGCTGGAAGGAAGTTCAGAGACCCACATGTCACACTTCTTCAATTTACAGCTTGATACTCCTAGGGAGCTTTGGGTCACAGGACTGTTAAGTGGTTGAGGTAGGATTTGAACTTGGATCCTCTGAATCTAGAGCCGAATCCAGACTATCCTTCTGTCTTCCATACAGGAGTTTGTTAATCTTATTAGGTGTCCTCAGAATGTAGACAACCTAAAATGCAAAAAAATAAAAAAACAAAAATAAAGGAAATTCTGTATATTTTTATCTTGGAGAGTCTTGAAATAAAGGTGATTGCTGTGAGGTTTGGTCCCAAAGGAGCTGGAAAAGGAGAAATGGAAAGTCCAATTTGGACCATGAACCTCTAGTACCTTCAGGGACCCTGTAAGGGTGATACAGAGATCCAGGCTCCCAGGCACATCAATTCTCTCAGTGGAAAAAGAGGACTCACCAGTTACCTCCTGGTGAAGCTATCTGGAAGACCAACCAATCCCGGCCCTTCTTTCCCATTTGTCAAGTAACCCTCTGGTCTTGATTTGGTTAAACAGGCTTCCCCAATGGGAAGAAAATGATGCACAGACTGAACAGCTGGTCTATATAATAACATTTCATAAGAATTAGAGCTAGAAGACCCTTGTATGACAAATGAGGAAACTGAAGCCTAGAGTAGAAATCATCACAAATAAAGTACCAGAGCTGGGACTTAAACTAGGTCTGGCCTCCAATCCAATGTTCTTTTATTATACAACAAAATAAATTAAAAACCATTTATTGTCATACAAGATACACAAAAATGGTTTAGCTGAAAGCTGGATGGCAAAGCCCTTGGGCCCCCAAGAGTACTCCTAGATCAAATAACAGCCCTGGGAGGTCTGGAGGAGAGATATAGGCTAGATGGACCACTGAGGCAGGAGGTTAAAAGGAAAAGCCTGGTCCTCTGTCTTACTGGAAGACTTGGTGAGTCAAGATCTTATCCAGGTTTGGGGCTGAGCTGCCAGAGGCTGGAAAAGAAGTGTATGGAGAAAGCCAGAATAAGAACTGCTCAATGACAACAGCCTCATTTTCTTAGTATCTAGGCTTTGCATGAATCAGGTTCTATTTTTTTGCTGAATTTGAATGTACTCAGACCAGACGTTTTATATCCATAAGATACAGGCTGCTCTCCCATGAAGACTTAGCTGATACTTGGCTGGTCCCTTGACTAAGCTACCTCTACCCAGTTCCCTTCAACCCCAAACTCAACATCATTTGATGATGTTCTCTGGTTTTCCCTAACACCTTGCTGAATGTTAAGCATAAAAGCATTTATCAATATATATTTATTGGTTCTTCTAATTCTGGGAAAAGGAGTGGAGAATGCAGAAATAACCCTAAAAACCAATGCTTGACAAATTGGATTTCCAAAATACTTCATATTTGAGAGGCAGCTCTTTTGATGCACAATGAAGGCCAAGACTGGAGTGGCCAAAGCCATATCCTTCACTTCTTGAAAGTTGGATGTCATCAATGTGGTCACTTACTCACACTATTGTGAAAGGGAATTTTTATTTTCTTTGTCTATTTTGAGTTAACACTTTGTTACCAAGTAAGAGACTTCACAAGTCACTTACTTGGGGAGCTCCACCCTTTTAACCCAATCAATCAGAAATTTGTGAATCCTTTGATAAGAGTTGACACCTTCAGAGGATGAGGTGTTGGTCCCACAGACACTGCCCCCCCCCCCCCGCCCCCAGCAGTGGTAGGCAATTTGGAAGCTGTGGTTGGCCTCTGTGAAGAGAGGAAGGGACAGGAGGTGACTAAAAAAAGTCCCGAAAGTCTTAGGCTGGTGGTCTTTGGCTTGAATCTTCACCTTGGAGGATCTTTGATTGAGACTGTAGCTTGGAACTTCGACTTCCTACTTGGCTCTACTTGGCTCTTGGACTTGCTCTTGGGTGAGTAGCTGGCCTTCCTTTCCTGGCTTCTGGAGAGAGATTAGTTACAGAGAGGCCTTCCTCTCTTGGAGGAGGTCGAGTGGGTGGAACTACTGGTCCTCTGGTCTAGGGTTAACAAGCCCTGCCACGCTGAGCTGAGCTGAGCACTGGAGTAATATTTAGTGTGATAGACTAGACATCTTCTCTACCCTCTTTTTATCTACTTCCACTCTTCCCACCTCTTTGTAAATAAAAGCTATTAAAAGTCATTTTGACTTGAGCTATAACATTTTAAATCTGAGACCACCATATTATTTTAGAATTTTCATATATTTAGTCAAACCTTTAATTTAATTCCTTACACTATGGAGTAGAGCCTGCTATACCTTAACCAGCAGCCATAGCACCATGTCTAGTGCATCATAAGCCTGAAATAAATGCTTGTTTCCTTCCTTTCTTAATAGATGAGGCAACTAGGTGCCATGGTGGAGTGTTAGATAAAGTCAGAAAGACCCAAGTTCAATTTTTGTCTTAAATGCTTACTAGCAATGTGACCCTGGGAAAATCACTCAATTTCTTTCCTCATCTGTACAATAAATGAGATAATGTGGAAAGCACTAAAGAAATCTAATTATTATTATTATGGGTCTTTATTAACTACTGAGAGCAAAAGAATCTGCTAAGGAGCTAACCTCCTCTTATTGAGCTACTGTTTGGCTAGTCCCAAAATGGTTTCTCATGGTTCCTAAGCTGGTGATTGTGAGTTTTAAAATTAATAATCAATAAATGATCACAACTTTTTGGTTTAGTCATCCCTTTCAGAATTCAAGTTTAGCTAATCTGGCCTTTTGAGTATGCAGGGTCACCTCTCTAAATCAAGGAAAAGTTTTCTCCTGATTTTCATATTACTTACATCAGGGGCATTTGGGTGTCAGAAAGGGAGGAAAGAGACACTAGATGACTATATAGCCAATCCATAATTTCACCCAGAACATTTCAAAATCATAAATTTCCAAGCTTAAAATAGCAGTTTTTTCCCAGCCAAGTAGATTTTCATTTTTTAAATTTCCATATTATTCATGTTTCAAGTGAATAATCTTATAAAACCAAAACCCTAAAACATATATCCAAAAAAGGGATAAAACATGCTTTCATCTGCATTTCTACTCCAACAGTTCTTTCTCTGGAGGTGCAGAGCATTCTTCTTCACATGTCCCTCAGAATTGTTCTGGATCATTGTTTTGCTGTTAGCAGCAAAGTCTATCACATTTGATTATTCCACAATACTGCTATTATTATGTACAATGTTTTCCTGGTTCTGCTTATATCATTCTGCATCAGTCCATGAGTTTTCCATCTCTTTCTGAAATCCTCCTGTTCATCATTCCTTACAGCACAGTAGTGTTCCATCACCATCATATACTACAATTTGTTCAACCATTCCCCAACTGAGGGACATCCTTTCAGTTTCCAATTCTTTGCCACCACAAAGAGAATAGCTATATTTTGATATAAACAATATTTTCCATTAAAAAAATCTCTTTTGTTACATAGACCTAGTAGTAGTATGGCAGGATCAAAGGGTCTACACAATTTTATAGCCCTTTTAGCTTTAATTGCAAAATAATTCCAAATTGTCCTTCAGAATGGTTAGATCAGTTCAAAACTCCAACAATGCATTAGTGTCCCACTTTTGCCACACCTCCTCCAACATTTATCATTTTCCTTTACTGTTATATTGGCTAATCTTCTGATAGGTATGAGGTGGTAGAGCCAAGTACTGTATAATTGAAAATCTGTTATCCTAAAAAAAGGACTACATTTCCCAAGAGCCCACTGATTTCCTACCATTGCGTACTTCCTGTAGACAGAGGATATAATGCAAAGAAGGAGGGGGGGAATCCCACCTTTTCTTCTTGGGCTTGCAGCCAGCGATGATGGTGGTAAGATGGTGATTTTAAAAATGGCTAATCAACCATGGTCCTTGATTTCTAATGATCATTTAAATAAACCTCCTAAAAATATTTTTATTATTTGAGATATAATTTTAATATTTACAGTATATTTTCCAAGTGCAATGGAATGATGTAATCTACCCAAACTATTTCCTTAGACTTTCTTAGCTCATCTCTGTTCTCAAAGTGATAACTGATATGGTCAAGTTTGTCCTAAATCTATCCTATTTTAAAGGTGTAGTTAAATATTAACTTTAAATATGTAGGTTAGGGAAAGAACAAAGGCTTATTTCACAACTGACTAAAAATTCACAATATATTGGGACACAACATACCTTGTTTTAATGATACAGACAGGATGAGACCACCATCCCCAAACCCCAAAAGGCCCTGGTTATAGTTGCTCCTCCAAGACAGCATGGAATATAGTGGGGAGTACTTCTCATTAGTTTTTGTTTTACCCCTTTAAATCCAGGCTCGTTGTCCCTTCCAGAATCTCAGAATCTGTGCAGTAAGAAACTCCAGAGGGGCCAGCTAGATAGTGTAAACCTTAAAATTTCTTAGACTTATAAATGTTGGAAATTTCACCATTGGGAAATTTCATACTTGAAAAATTTCCTACTGATAGTCTATTGGAATGTGAACCCCCTTGGCATGGGAGGGTCTTTCTCCTCCCTACTTAAGATTACTTTAGGACAGAAACCTTTTGCTGAACAATGGAAAGGGCTTTGACCTATGCTTAAGCATAGAACAGGAAGTTCTTTGAGTCATGATTGATTTTAGAATTGATACAAGAGATACTTGGAATGACAGAACCAGGTCTTGGAAACTACAATCTCCACCTTACTTAGAGTAACAGGATTTAGGAAGGGCTGCAGCAAAGGATCAAGATTTAATTATTTGAGAATATGACCTTCAACAGACATGTGCAAAGCCACAGACCTCTGGGCGGTCCTGGGTTAAGCTAGAGCCACCATTGGCACAGGGAAGACATGGACAGTGATTGGTAGATGTGAGAACTGAGGGGAGGGAACTTAGATGGTTTCCTTAAAGATAGCGGGGTCTGAGGACTGAGGAGGAGGTTTTGCTCTGAGCGAGGTGGCTCTGGAAGTGGTTGGAGAGGTTTTGCTCTGAGAGGTTGTGCTCTGAGAAGCTTGCTCTGAAGGAAGCTGGAGGTGGAGGCCCCTGAGACTGTTTCTCCATTTTGGTCACGTGAGTGATAGGGACTGATCTCTTTTCTTTGTCTCAGCTATCTAAGGGCTTGGGCCTTTTGGCCCAGCCTAAACAGAGGGGGTATTTAATCCCTATTCCCTTCTCTCTCTAATACCTTTCTTCCTCCTGTTTGTAATTAAACTCCATAAAAGGTTGACTGCTGACTTGAGTTTTCATTAAGGAATTACATAGCTGAATTCCTTGGCGACCTTAAATTAATATATATCAGTCTTTTAAAGTGAATTCCTTGTCACAATAGTCTCTCTCTAACCAACCTATTTGATGCTTGAAACCAACTTAATCATTAGCTTATTTGATAGATCTCTCTGATAAAGAAAAACTTAACACAAATGGAAGTTAAAAGATAAATTTATTAGATACATTACATATTTTTTAAGTTTGAAGAAAATTTTTCAAGTACACTTAAATAGAACAGAAGTACTGATGGGCTACAACAGAACCTTAAAGACAACAAAATACAAGGTTATCTTTCTCAATGTGACGTCAACCTGGAGCTCAGAACTGACAACAAATAAAAATGGCTGTTACTGCTCTGGACTCCTGGCAGAGCTGCACTTGGGTCCAATTCAATAACTTGTTTTAACCAGTTAGCTCCCAAAAAAAAGAATTAGCGCAATGGTTTTAAATTTTCTGTAAATAAAATTGGCAAAAAGTTAACAGCTTTCAAGAAAAATGAAAAGAAACACCCTATTTGGGGAGATGGGGAATGGTGCTAAAGGATAGCAGGATTGCAAAAAGGAACTTTGTGGAGGCAATTTCTTGATATGCAAGTACATAACCTGTATGTATTTTAATTAAAGTTTAACAGTATGTTCAAAGGAGATTAAGAGATTATCTGAGTGTCATAATGAGCACCTTGGTCTGAAGACAGAAGAGAAATAAAACCACCCTTGGTACTCTGCCAAGCAATTGCTATACTGTGGCTTACTACACAATTGAAGGAATCCCTGGAACGAAGATGTGACCAATTAATATTTCTGAAGATTATGGAAAATGCAGGATATGAAGGTAAATAAATCACAAACCTTAGGCCATAGCTTAAAAGAAATTATCACCATTTTAAAGTGATCTAATTTTGTTCCATTTTGCCTAGAATTCACTACACAAATTAAAAAGTGGGGAACCATATTTGCACTATAGGAAAGAACTAGGATATTTATCTAAAGCAATTACTGCACTGTCTCTTGAGGATACAACATTTGAAACAACACTAAAAATCATTTAGGCACATCTAGCAAATTCAGGCACAATTCTTTCTGAAACACAAAAATTCAATTCAGACAGACATTTATTAAGCGCCTACTATGTGCAAGGCACCATGCTAGGTGTTGGAGATACACAGACAAGAAAATGACAAAGTCTCTGCCCCTCATGAGCTTAGTCTCTTTGGAACAAGAATGCAAAATAAATTACTACAGACGTGTCACTGTCATTTTCATCATTTATCACTTGACTATCCTCAGCACTAGAGTATCCTGGTAATTACACAAAATGAAAAACATTCATACCAAAAAAAAAAAAATCCCCACGCTTCAAAACTATTGGCTAAAGTCTGATGAAGAAAAGGTAAACTATTCTGCTAGCTATTTTGGAATTATTGATGGATTCACACACTCCTGGCTCATATGGTCTCTGGCACCCAACATTCTGAAGTGACACCTTAATTCAGTAATTCAGCTGTCTTTGGGCCAAAGAGCCCCTAAGGTAATTACAGTACCTACTGAATTCATTTATCTAACTAAAGACTAATGAGGTGAGTGAACATGAACTTGGTTTCCAATGGGTTGGTTTAAAATACTTATAAACTAACAAATCCCTAAAGGCTGCTGTATAGTGAGTAATGTTAACTCTTGCTGAAGACAGTGGTTGATACCTTGCCTTTTCACAAATCAGGACAGTCCACAGATGACCTTTAATAGATTCCTGTCAGACTGCACAGACAGCAGATTATGTTTCTCTGAGAACATTATCTGAGGTAAGAGATGCTTCTTGCACAGATGAGCCTCAAGCTGCTTTCTCATGCACACCCCAAACAATTAATTCTCTACTTTCTTGCGAGTTAGTTAGGACAAAACAAAAATATGGGCCTGGTCCTTGGCCTGAGCCCTCACAGCAAAATTTTATTGTCTACTGTCATTTTTAGACAATAGAAAAAACCTGGTATGTAGATGATCAAAAGTCAAAGAACTTTTGGAATCATTTCCTGAGTTTCATTGGGCATTTGACAGTAGAGATAGACAGGTGAATGATGGATTGTTAGTAAAATAGAATGCACCAATCAATAAATCATTTTCTCTTTTTTAAGAGGCAAGAATGAATGTTAAGTCACTATGAGGGTAAAGCCCCCTTTCCCAATATGTTTCAGAGCCTAGAATTATGACTGAGAGAACCTAACTAGTGACAGAAGCCCAAATTGTTAGATGACAAATTCATTTCCTCTTCAAGTATTTTTTCTTAAAAACAAAGCCAAAAAATCCTCCAAATTCTTGTGATAGCTGAACTTTTAAGGTTAAAGATTCTGGAGATCCAAAAGTGTGTTATTCTATGCCCGTGCAAAGGAGGGGTGGTTCCTGGAAATGGGAGATGGATGACTCCTCAGTGACACCAAGGAGAGGAGTTAGACACTCTTAACAAGACCTAAAGACTCTCTTTAGTGGGAAAGAGCCCAGAAGTGTCTTTGCTTCTCTGACACCTAGGGAAGAAAGGCCAGCATTTGAAGGATCTTTTCTCTGTTGATACAAAAAACAAACCCACTAGATTCCTTCCTTCCCTAAGGTAGCACAACTGACTAAACAGAAGACAGCACCAAGTGCTCACTCTTGAGCATTCCTCCTCCCGACAGGCTTGACCTAGCAGATGTAAAAGGAAAATGGCTCTGTTATAAAGGTGGTCAGTCAATATCTCCCTTTCACATATAGGTAGTTCCCATGGAAGAGAGTTTCAAAATTGCCCAGGTAAAAATCCGCTCCAACAAGTAAACACATTCTCTTCCATTTAATTCAATTAAGATCTAATCTAAATTTGCCTGCCTTTCTTTGAGGATGACAGATGGCTAAGAATGACTCTTCAGGTGTGAGTATTGTCTCTCATTCCACAAGACCAACAGCTACCAAAAAACCCTCAATAGCATGATGACAGACAGTATGATCATCACCTTTGCTTTTACTCTAAGGGTACTATGAATGTCTACACCAACATGCAGTAATTAATTCTCTGTAGCAAATCAGTTCCATTAAGTGAGGATGGCCCAAAATTCAAGGAAATATCAAAAATCAGTTGGGTCACTTTAGCTTAAACACCGTCACCCAAATTCACTGGGAATACCCATTTTTAATGATCTTTGGGTTATTAGTCTGGAAAATGATTTGTTATTACATAGTTTCAGACATTGATCAAGGAGAAAGAAAGCACACATTGGCTGGAGCTTGAAGGTCTACCTTGCTCCTTAGAACATTGCATCATGTTTATTATAACAGTTGGCGCACAGATATTTTAAAAATTAATGCACAATAGTAACAAAATCCTAGTAAACTGGTCATACACAAAAGACAAAGATGTGAAACCACAGAAGTCATTTATCTGGAGAAAAACATTTCTGTATCAAGTGCCTTTATTTACAGGTGGGCACTATTTTACAAATACACATAAAAATGCAAATGAATCCCTGTTGTAATCTTATACAATAATATGTACACAAGAAATTATACAGCGGTTTAGTACAAGCAAAATTCTTTGCCACAAAATGAGGGTACATTTCCCCCCTAATTTTAGCTGAAATGGTTCTTGCTTTAACTTGGGGGCTAAGAAACTTACTTTACACTTAATTTTTCTTATGCTCCTAGATGCCTTTTTGAAGCTGTGAGCCAAGAAGCATCTTACTAAGAGATTTCCAGGCAAGGGTCTTTTTGTTTGGGTTGTCTTTATTCTAACACATTTGCAGAGTTTCCTTTGAATAGCAAAAAGATGCATGGGATTCAGTTTCTAGCTAAGTATGAAAGACCAGGTTTTGGGAAAACAAATCCTAAAATAATAAATGAGACAGTCCTGCAGTTCTAGGCTTTCTGATAACTCTACAGGTATGGTTATGGATATAACATACTCCCACATCATATCAGGTTTGGGGAACTAAGTTACACTGACACAGAAATAATAAAGAATCACTTGTAACAGAGATCCTTTGATGTGCCCCAGAAGACCAATGTGACCAATCTCCTTCAGTGTCACAGCTAGTGGGAAAAGAATGAAGGGCTGGAGGAAGGGATTGGCTTTTCCTTGAGCCTGACATTTCTCACTGGTGGAAGCAATAATGACCTTTAAATCAAGGCGGAAGGGTTTTTTTTTTTTCAGTATGTTCATGGTCCCTGAATCCGAACTCTGAAAAGGGGTTTTCCCCTTGGTGGGAGTGGCAATGCTTTAGAGCTAATGGAGATCGCACTGAGATCCCTGAATTCCTCCAATCAGAAGCTGGATCCTCACAGAACAAAAGGCAACCATTGAGATGAAAGAGGTTTTTCACTATGTGGACCTGATTCAGGGAAATGAGCAGCCACTCTGGTTACAATGTTGGCCAAAATCTCCAGGGTCTTTCCCAAACCCTTAACATTTAGTCCAATCCAAGAACCACTTACTATCCTCTCTTTAATGTGAGGGATCGATCATGCTCTTTTCCTTAAAAGGGTTTCATAGTTTCCAAATGAATTAGCCTATGACTTCTGACCTTCAGGGATTATTCTGAGTCTTCCCAAATTGCTGCTTTTGTAAAGAGCAGTATTTGATCACAATTGCCATGGTGCTGCATCTCAGGTATATATCAAACTGAAAGAACCAATAACTAAATTAACATCCATAAGAGAGAAAAAAATTCCACTGCTACAACTTTCCACTTTAAACTACTTTCTTGTGACACAAGATTTTTAAAAGATGGTTTAAGCTATGGGTGAAACGATGAAGCCAAGCTGAATAGAGAAGCTATACCAGCTTTCCTCTAGAATGGCTGTCATAGGCATATATTGTCTAAGAACAGACTTAGAATAAAAAGACTATTCACAAATGGTGCAAAGCTGTGTAGGCAGACAGTCAGGCAGGCAATATATGCCAGTCTACGTAGACCTACCAATACCTGTAAAGGTTACCTCCCATGAAGGGCTCCCTTTGGATAAGAGAAGGAACCCATTATCAGATCATTGTTACCAGAAGTCAGAAAAGGACTGTTAACTACTAGTAAGGCTTTGGACATTTTACTATTTACAGCTTGGAAATGGGCACTGGCCCAGGTCAGGCAAGCATAGAAACTCTTTTGTTTGCACATAACATGTAAAAACCAAAACCCAAAAACCTTGAGTGTCTGTTTGGGGCCTCTGGAAACATTCCTGTTTGTGACAGAAGCAGCGGCGGAGGCAGCAGCTACCTCTCTGCAACTTCCTGGCTTTACAGTTTAAAGCACTTTTCATTGTATCTGTGAATAGTCACACAGCCATGATAGGACACTGGCCGTGGCATGGCAGCCACCTCGGTGATGATGCTGGTTGCAGGATCGTAACAAAGGATTGTGTCTGTCGCTTCTCCATTTTCTCGTCTTCCTCCCAGGATATAGATTTTGCCATTACACACTGACATTCCACAGTTTTCCTGTTTAATCAAATGTGAAGGAAAAAAAGGAATAATTATTCAAAAGTAGTTATAGCTGGAAAAAGGAGGTCATAAATGATAACAATAATGATGTTCAGTCATTTCAGTCATGATCAACTTTGTGTCCCTATTCTTGGCAGAGATACTAGACTAGTTTGCCATTTCCTTCTCCAGGTCATTTAACAGATGAGGAAACTAAGGCAAAAGGGTGTGCCCAGGGTCACACTGCTAGTAAGTGTTGAGATTGTATTTGAACCTGGGGAGATGAATCCTCCTAATTCCTTATCCAGTGCTCTATCCACTGTGCCACAATCACAACAGTTAGCATTTATTTATCAATTTAAGGTTTGCAAAGCACTTTATAATTATCTCATTTGATTTTCACAACTGTGAAGAGTGAATTGTCTTATCCCCATTTTATAACTGAAGAAACAAGAAGCAAAGTAATTTGTGCATGGACAGTTAGTAGGGTTCTGAGGCTGGATCTGAACTCCAGTCCTCCTGATTGGAGGCCCAGCATTCTATACAGTTGGTGCTCCTTGGCTGCCACTGGGGTACTTATTTACTAAATACCTGATTACAAATTGTATGATTAAAATCTATGGCAATTCTCTACTATAAAAAATATAACACGCAGTTTGTATCATGAATAGCATACAATAAACATATAATTTGATTCTGTTCCAAATAAAGTCTAGAAGTTCATTTGTTTTAGGCTCAAAGAATACAAAGTGCCAGGGGCCATAAAAGTCACTGTTTGACAAGTCACTCGTAGAAACCAAAGGGTTGCAAAGCAACCCCCAAGAAGGATGGAGACACCCACTCAGCCCCTCTCTGTGACTTCTCTCACTAACATCCCTTATTACTGGAATTGCTATGATTACTGTTCTCTTCCTAGCTTCAGAAAAAATAGTATGAGTAAAATATTTGCAGGATTAACACATGTGTTTCACTTTATTTCCCCACATTATCACCAAAAGATCATACTTAGAAAATAAAACCTAAAGACTCTTGTGGGTTAACTTCTAACAAAACTGCACTTAGAATTCCCCACCCTCATGTACAGGCCAGGAACAACCTCTCCCAAGCCAGTATATTAATTATCCTTTGGGGAGAAGCTGGTACACCATGCCTCACTAACTTGTTTTACCAACTAAAACATAAGTAATTTGTCTTGGAAACCCCCCAGTGAAACATTAGAAAAATGCTTAGCCTGATATTAAAAAACTTATCATCAGTGTTTTGTTGATTATCTCCTAAGACATCCTGATTAATTTTCTTAAATTTTCTTATTTTATTTTTATTAAGGGTAACAAATGATTGTTCTTAGTATGAATTTTAAAACTATTCCACCCTCATCAGACTGTCCTTTAGAAGATCTGATTTAGCTATTTCCTGATCAGTAACAATGGAGATACTTGGAATAACAGAATCAGGTCTTGGGAAGTCCACATTTTCTCTACCCTCCTTAAGTTTAACAAGATTAGGAAGGTCTGCACTAAACCCAAAGATTAAGTAGTTGAGAAAAAAGGCAACAGACATGTGCAGAAAAAGCAGCAGATCCCTGGGCTGTCCTAAGTCAATCTAAGCTATCATTGGTACAGATGAGACGCAGGAAAGTGACGTAAAACCATCTATATAAAGCATGTTACTTCCTCTCTCTGCCTCTTACCCTGGAGAGGACTCTGGCTGAGAGTGTGCTAGGCGTTTCGCTATCTTAAGAGTGTTGATGGTTAGTTTTGCCCTTGAGCTGATTCAGGTTTGGGCATCTTGGCTGAGTCCCTTTGGAGGTCAGGCTGATTCTTTCCTCCTTCACACTTAAAACCTTACTTTCTAGATCTCCTAATCTTCCTGCCCAATACTAGCTCCTTCCTTCTTCCTTCTTAATCTCCTCCACTATATCAATTAAATCACCATAAAATTTCCAGCTGAGTTTGGGTGTTTCATTAGGATTTTATAAATAAAATCCTTGGCGACCAAATATAATTATTACATTTAGTCTCAACCATAATTTTGACCTTTATATTAGTTTATCCGCAAGTCTGAGCATCTCACAGGTTAATGAAAGACTTGACCTCTAGCTACGTTGCCTGTAACAAGAAATCATTTATCTTTGCAAAAGCTTTGTGTATGTTGTCAGAATCAATAGTAACATTCATGTAGAATGATCACAGAATGTTAATCAAACGATTTTTAAAAAGTTAATGTATCTCTTATCTAATTATTTTGTAGGGAACATATATGTTGAATAATGTAGCTGTGTGCCAAGAAAATATGTAACCATTGAGGGATATAAAAATAAACACAGCTCTGGGCCAGATGAAGCAGTTCCTTGTAACACCTGGCTCTAGGCTGATACTCTCAACTGTCTTCCCATCATTCATTCATGCCTTCGCTGTCACACCCAGTCAAAGACCCCCAAAGCCGTGGACAGGGAAGGCCCCAAAACCACAGCAACGAAGAAATTAGGGGGAATTTAGTTAAGATCTTGGTTCAGATCTGGCCTCAGACACTTCCTAGCTATGCAAGTTACTTAACCTCAATCACCTCTCCCTCATCACTCTTTTGTCTTAGAATTGATGCTGACAGAAGTTAAGGATAAGGGGGAAAAAAGAGTATACTGAAATTCAAATAATACAACTTTAGACTTTATAAAGAGGAGATGGAGATATATTATAGCATCACCTGGATAGATATAATAACTGGCAGACCAGTTTTCTATTCCTGAACAAGACTATTAAAATTACTCTGAAACAATGGGCAATTACCTTATCTACACAAATTTAAGACTATCACTTTTCTTCTTAAAAGATGTTATCTATTTAAAATATTAAAAAAGAAATCTATGCCTTTTTTTTTTAACCCCTTACCTTTTGTCTTAAAATCAATACTGTATGTTGGTTCCAAGGCAGAAGACTGGTAAGGGCTAGACAATAGGGGGTAAGTGACTTGCCCAGGGTCACCTACCTATGAAGTGTCTGAGGTCAGATCTGTGACTCACAAATGAAGTAGAGGTCAGTAGATATGGAGAGCATTACATCCTTGACTATAAACGTCAGTTTCATAATATGATGTAATTGTTAAATGTATATAATGTGCATGATAAACTCCAGTTATATCATGCTGAAGAGGACTCAAAAAAACAAGTTTTCCCTTCTGGTGAATTCCAGACTGTAAAAACTATAGCTAAGGACAAGCAGATGACTCTATAGCAAATTATCAAACAGAAAGAAAGGGAGGCAAGAAGAAAGGACCTCCATCCTTCTTTCTTTCTTCCTCTAAAAGCTTTTGGACTTTGGATAAGCTGTCTCACTGTAACTAGAGCTATAGATATCAATAGATATAGATATAAAAAAAACTAACATTATATAACACATGCTATATGTTGGGCATTGTGCTAAGAGCTTTAAAAATATTCTCTCAATGGATACTCACAACAACCTTTCAAGCGAGAGGCTACTATAAATCCCAATTTTACAGATGTAGAAACTGAAGCAGACAGCAGTTAAGTAACTGTCCCAGCTAAACTTTTAAAAATCTCTTTAAGCAATCAAGTTGGCAGATTAGAAACAACCCAGATGAACTCTCCCAACATGTATTTTCAAATAACATTAAAATAATGCCTCAAATCACATTCTGGAGCAACAGAGCCAATAAAAGGTCAGAGTGAGACACTATTTCCACCAAAGATAACTCAGGAAGTTGGTCAGAGAAGTCTGAGACACTGGGGCCAACTGAGACCACACACAGTAGAAGCACTAGTCAGGGGCCTTGGAAGAAGCTTCCATAGCAGCAGATACAGCTTGGGGAGCTCTCAGCCCAGGGACCATAAAGGGGTGAGATTACTGCTTTGAAAGAAATTATAGTGGACCCTTTGCTGGCACCAGGTACAGCTGGCAATTCTACAGTCACAAAGGAGCACTAGTGTTTGAGTCTGCAGGGAAGCAGGGGTCCTTCTTGGGTGAAAACCCAGAGTACAGGCCAGGAGAGGATTGACCACACCTTTCTTTGGATCACACCATCTTGGAAGCACCCCAAATCTGCAGCCCTATAGAACTAGCTCTGAAAACAATAGCACAAAAGAGTCTGACACTGGGGACAGTCCTCCCTCCATCCTTGGTGAACCAACCTCAATTCTAACATAAAAGTTCAACTTCAAGAAACAGGATGGAAAAATGAGTAAACAACAAGTAAAAACTCTGACCATGAAAAAGCTTCTATGATGGCAGGGAAGACTGAGATAAACTTGGAAGAAGATAACAATGTGAAAATACCCCAAAAACCTCAAATATAAATGTTAATTGGCCCCAGGCCCAAAAAGAATTCCTGGAAGAGCTAAAGAAAGAGATAAAGAGAGATAGAGGCAAAAATTGGAAAAAGAAATGAGCATTGCAAGAAAAGTATAAAAAGAGAATAAATGGCTTGATAAAAGAAGCACAAAAAATGCTAAAGAAAATAACAACTTACAAAACAAAATTGGCCCAATGTAAAAGAGGCACAAAAATTCACTAAAGAAAACTCCTTGAAAAGAAAATGGAAAAACAAGTACAAAAAGTCACTGATGAAAATTCCTTAAAAATGAGGATTGGACAACTGGAAGCCAGTAATTACTCCATCATATATCAAGAAATAAACAAACAAAAAGTCATAAGAATGAAAAAAATAGAAGAAAATGTGAAACATCAAATTGGAAAAACAACTGACCTAGAACATAGATTGAGGAGAGAAAATTTAAAAATTATTGTTCTACTTGAAAACCATTATCAAATTAAGAGTCTAAATGTATTTCAAGAAATTATCAAGGAAAACTTCCCTGATATCCTAGAACCAGAAGGTGAAATGGAAAGAATCTACCTCCTGAAAGAGATCCCAAGAATATTATAGACAAATTCTATAGCTTCCAGGTTAAAAAGAATATACTCAAAGCAGCCAGAAAATAATTCAAATATTGTGGAGTGTGAAGATTACATAACTCCCATGGTTTTGAAGATTAAATTAAATCCCCTGCCCATTTTTTAGATTTAATCACCAAATGTGTAAACACCCTACTTACAGTTGAGTGGGGAGATCTGTGACCCATGTGTGCAATAGTGGGTGATGAATCAGAATCGATTGACTGCCCCCTGGAGGAAGGCACAGGAAGTGCCACAAAAGAAAGTAAGAGAATTTGTGGGAGAATCATCTAAGATTAGTAGGATTTTTGTCTGAGATCTTCAGAGAGAACTTTGATTAATGGAGTTCTTGAGTTCTTCCTGCTTGGTACTTCTGACTACTCTCATTCTTCTGAGTTCAAGTTGGAGTTTGGTAAAGAATCTGCTGACTGAACCTGAGACCCTGTACATGGTGAGACTGTCCTTGAATCTCTCCCCTTTGGACTGACACATGGTGAGTGAAAAAGGCTGACTCCTTTCCTGGATTTTCTGAAGAGCCTAGCCTCAGAAGAGACTTATCCTCTTGAGAGAGGCTCCCTGCATTGGACTAAACTCCCCTGCCTGTTTTTGAGCCAGGGGTTAGAGCAAAATACTTAGTGCTTAAGCTAGATAACTTACCCTATCCTCTCTCTGATTTTCTAACTTCACTTTCTATATTTTGTAAATAAATTGTAAATAGATCTCTTTGGAATTAATTAAATTCCTGGCAACTCTATTTTAAAATAATCCAGCCCAATCTTTTTATAAAAAACAAAACAAACCCTTATCTCCCCCTTATAGGAGCCATAGTCATGATCACACAAGTTTAGTATCTTCCACGTTAAAGGAGCAGAGAGCTTTGAATATGATATTCTAAAAGGCAAAAAAGCTAGGATTATAACCAAGAATCACCTACCCAGCAGAATCCCCTTTTGGGGGGAGGGGGAATGGTATTTAATGAAATAATAGAGGACTTTCAAACCTTCCTGATGAAAAGGCCAGAGTTGAAGAGAAATTTGAAAATTCAATATAATATTCAAGAAAGGCATAAAAGACAAACCTGAAAAAATAATCATGAGTCTCAATAAAGTTGAACTAGTTGCATTCCTATATGTGAAAATACATGGAACTCCTAAGAACTTTATGATTATTAGAGTAGTTAAAATGAATTTACATAGACAGAGGGCATGAGTGTGAATTGATTATGATAGAATGGATCTTCCAAAAAATGAAGGTTGAGAAAGAGAGATACACTGAGAGAAGGAGGAAGGGAGAAGTAGAAAGAGGAAATGTTTCTCACACATAAAAGAGGTGCATAAAGAAGCACTTTTACAGTGATGGGGAAATGGGGAAGGAGGAGCATGGCAGGCAATGCTTGAACCTCATTCGTATTGGAATTGGCTTAAAGAAAGGAGAATATCTTTTCACAATTCAACTGTATATAGAAATGTAATTAAATAGGGGGATAGAAGGGGATGTTTAGGTGAAGCAGTGATTAGAAGCCAAATGAATACTTTGGAGCAGGATAAACAGACATAGAAGGATAACCAAGTGAAAAAATGGTATAGAGGAAAATGCAGAGTTAGTAATCATAACCACGAATATGAATGGATGCGATCACCCATAAAACAGAAGTGGGTAGTGGAATGGATTAGAAACTGGAATCCAACAATATGCTGTTTATAAGAGGCATACTTGAAACAAAGAGACACATAGTAAAAATAAAGGTTTGGAGTAGAATCTATTAAGCTTGAGTTGAAGTAAGGATGGCGAGGGTAGCAATTATGATCTCAGACAAAGCAAAAGCAGTAAGAGATCTAATGAAAAAGGATAATCAGGAAAATTACATTTTGCTAAAAGGTCCATGGAAAATGAATGTAAAATGTTTTTATAGCAATTTTCTTTGAAAAAGCCCTCATATAGAAATGAATCAAATTTATAAAAATAAGAGCTACTCCCCAATTGACAAAGGGTCAAATGATATAAAAAGTCAGTTTTCAGGGGAAGAATTCAAAGCTATCAAGTCATATGATAAAATGCTTTAAACCACTGTTAATTAGAGAAAGACAAATTAAAACAACTCTTCAACACCACCTTACACATAGCAGAAACGATGAGGGAAAAATAGGTACACTAATAGAAATGCTGGTGGAGTTGTACCACTCAGGAGAACTATTTGGAACTAGGCCCAAAGGGCTGGAAAACTCTGTACATCTTTTGATCTGGCAATATTATTAATAGGTCTGTACTCCAAAGAGATCAAAGAAGGAAAAAGACCTATCCATACAAAAATACTCATAGCAGCTCTTTTTGTGGTGGCAAAGATTTGGAAATTAAGGGATATTTATTGTTTGAGAATGGCTGGACAAATTGTGGATTATGATTGTGATGGAATACTATTGTGTAATAAGAAATGACAAGGAGGTTAGTTTCAGCAAGACATATAAACTGATGCAAAGTGAAGTGGGAAGAACTGGGAGATCATTGTGCACAGCAATAGCAATGTTATAATGATGATCAACTAGGAAAGAATTGGTTACTCTGAGCAATACAATCCAAGAAAATTCCAAAGTACTTGTGATGGAAAAATGCTATGCTATCCACCATGCAAGAGTGAATTGATGAACTCCGAGTGCAGACTGAAGAATAATTTTCTCGCTTTCTTTATTTTTCTTGTCTTTCTTACAGCTAATATGGAAATGTTTTGCATGGTTTGGGTAAGGATGAGAGGGAGAAAGAGAATTTAGAACGCAAAACTTAGAAAGAAAAGTGCTAAAAATAAATAATAAAATTTAAAAAATCATCATCTTTCAGCTGAATTTCATATTCCTCATAATAGGATTTTATCTGAATTGCCATCTTACTTTCAGTTTCCTACTTAAGAATCTAGGGGGTAAGAAGTGTTTATGGAGCCCTAAAAGACCCTAAGAAGAAAGGAACTAGAATCCAATCAAATTGTTTCAAGCAACTAATTTCCCCCAATTTATTCAAATTTGCCACTATTTATAGCTCTTTAACAGGCAGAGGCAATGAGGAATTCTATTTTACCAAGCAAAGACATTTAGTAATTATACTTTATCTCATAAGACTAATTAAAATTATAGCCTACCCTCTAACTACACCATACTGTAGGAGGTTTTTCAGAGTACAAATCATATATATTTGAAGGCATTAAATCATTTCTACCCTAAGATATAATTTTAAAAATCTATAAAATAGATGGCACTCCATTCTTCCTCCCTCCCACTGTTTGAAATAATTTATTATTCCTTTAAAAGGCTTTCCATAAGCTTATAGTTTTACACACTATAGCCTATTACTAATATCGCTGTATTGTTCTGAACATTTGATGAGAATATAAATTAAAGATTGTTTTTACAACCATAAGACAAACTGCCTACTTACTAGTGAACCACTGTTACTTGGCAGCATTTGTCACATGAGTTAGATAGCAATGGCTGGAGGAAAGACAAACTAAGCCTGCCCTGACTCCAAATCAGGTTGCTAGAATAGCAAGTTAAAAGTTGGAGGTCCATTTTGGAATAATTTTACGTAGCACATTTGATCCAGATGGTAAGAAATACAAGCATAGTTTGGCTATGTTCTCCTGCATGGAAGGGCATCTAGTGGGCGGGGAAGAAATATAGATTGATTAATAATAATAGGCTTTTGGAAATTGTTAAGAATGCTGATTAACAGACAAGTACAATTAAGGGGTCTCTAGAAAAGGGCTTACAGGCTTTATCACTGGCCTAACACTGCTGCAAATTTTTATCAATGAATTTCACAAAAACATGGATAGAAGGGATAGCTAGTACACTGGACACCAAAATTGGGAATAGAGGTTATCAATAGGGTAGTATGTGGGCTAACAAGGTGAAATTTAAAAGAAATCAAATAATGATTGCACTTGAGTCTCCCAAAATGGGTAGTAGAGGTTAGGGGATAGATAGCTAAAAGGACTTCACGTAAAACAGATGGTGGTGAGGAAGCCCCATGAGTGACAGACAATTCAATTAGCTAAGTGATCAGAGGCTACACTCAGCACAGTATCCAGAGGATTGAGACATTCTAGATTTTCATCTTTGTTAACAGTTGCAACTAAATGAAAATGGTTCTCAGGCAGCGGTCTGACTGTTTGGCATAAACAACAGAGAAATCAGAGAGGGAGAAGAGCAAAGGACTTGGGACAGAGCTCCAATGGTCACCATGGTTAGAGACTGTGATCTGGGGGAGGATCCAGGAAAGGAGTCAGAGAAGAAATGGTCAGAGAGGTGCAAGGGGACATTCCTAAACACTTGTTGCTTGCTGGCCTTGGCCCTGGCATACATATACACACTCAATGTCGGTCACTATGAGATCTCTCCTACACTCCAACCTGACTACAAGTGAGATTCTCCTTCAGAATAACATAACAGCATCTGCCTGCTGCTAACTGCTCTCTGAAATGATCATTCTCATCATTCTGAAGATGACAAAGCTGTAGCTCTGGAGGGAAAATCAAATAGCAAAGAAGCAATGCAAGTGGAGGCCCGAACCCAAGGCTCCTGATTCCAAGCCCAGACTTTGTTCACACAACACCCCGAGCCTCAGAGCACAGCAGAAACTACATGACACTTGACAGGGTTTGGTCTGAACAATCACATGAGAAAAGTCATGATAAAAAATGTCTGCTGCCCAGGCTCTGCCAATGAGTGCAGATGGCCAGACCCACAGAATCCCCAAGTACAGGAATCCCGGACACCCTGTATGAATGATGGGCTAAAAAGGAGGAACAAGATGAACCACTTTGGGGGAAACAAAGAGTGATTTTTAATGGCCCAAAACTTTTCTACGAAACAAAGGCCCAGTTTTAAAAAACCTAAATCGATCTTTGTCTCCAGTGAATAATATTTGGAAATGCTCAAATAAATAAATAAATAAAATAAAAAACCTAAATCTTCCTCCTATGTACTTTATGGTTTTTTGAGTCAGACTATCAGAGTTTCAGAAAAATCAAGTTACCTGGAAAGGGTAATGAAGAGAGGCACATGGGAGCATAAGGAATGGACACATCCTATTACCAATTAAAAACTGGATAAGAGGGGGAAGCTGAGTAGCTCAGTAGATTGAGACCCAGGCCCAGAGATGGGAGGTCCTGTATTCAAATTCAGCCTCAGACATTTCCTAGCTGTGTGACCCTAGGCAAGTCACTTAACCCCCATTGCCTAGCCCTTACCACTCTTCTGCCTTAGAACCAATACACAGTATTGATTCGAAGATGGAAGGTAAGGGTTTTAAAAAAACTGGGCAAGAGAGATAGTAGAAAGGATGCTAGTGGAGAAATGCTGGTCAGTGGGAGCACAGAGTAAAAGTATCCATGTAACTGTCTTGACTCCAGTGTTTGCATTTCAAGGTCTTTAACAGCTCTAGACTTAATCAAAAATGCTTAAAAGTCCATTACTTCATTAAAGTTCAATTTCCCCCCTTCTAAGATTATTCTGAGCCTTGTAGGGTCAGTCATCCTTAGCTGCAAGCCTTTATCTTTGGGAAGATTGCATTCTAAGACTCTCTCTTCTTTAAAAATGGCTGCTGCAAAAGATCCTTACTATGAACTAAATGCACTGGTTCCTTCTGATGTCTCGCAGTATTTTTCTTTGATATGGAAGCTCTAGATTTTGGCTATGACACTCAACTAGAGTTTTCAACTTGGATTTCTTTCAGGAGATAACTGGTAGGTTCCATCTATTTACATTATGCCCTCTGGCTCTAACAGATCTGGAAAGTCTTCATTTATGATTTCTTTTTTTAAAAAACCCTTACCTTCCATCTTGGAGTCAATGCTGTGCATTGGCTCCAAGGCAGAAGAGTGGTTAGGGTTAGGCAATGGGAGTCAAGTGACTTGCTCAGGATCACACAGCTGGGAAGTGTCTGAGGTCACATTTGAACCTAGGACCTCCAGTCTCTATGGCCTGGCTCTCAATCCATTGAGCTACCCAGCATCCCCCACATTTATGATTTCTTAAGATTCCAGTATCCAGGTTTTCTGGGCTTTGGGGTGGAACAGGAGTGGGAAGAAGTCTAATGATTTTAAGTGAGTTTTCCTCAACTTGTTTCCCAGGTTAGTTGTTTTTGATCATTGTAATAATTAGAGCTAACACTTATATCAGGCTCACTATGTGCCAGACACCGAACTAGGTGCTTTACAATTATTGTCCCAGTTGATTTTCACAACTACCCTGGGCAGGAGGTGTTGTTATGAGTCACATTGGACAGATAAGAAAAACAGAGGCAAATAAGGTTAAATGACTTGCTTAGGGTCACATAGTTAGTAAGTGTCTGAGGCTGGATTTGAACCCATCTTCCATTCTTCTGGCCCGGAACTCTATGCATTGCACCACCCAGCTGTCAGTAGATAGCCTGGCCTTTCCTCTCATTTTCCTTCTTTTGATTTCATTCTAGTATATTGTCCCCTAGAATCACTTAGCTCCCTTTCCAACATTATCCTATCGTTGTCTCCTTGAAAAGGTTTTTCACTTTTTGTCTTAAGTTAATTATGTCCCATTTAATTCTTTCCTCCAGAGCTTTTACTTTACATATACTTTTTCCCTCTATTTTGTTTCCTCTCTCTGAAGTACTCTTGAGGTCCCTGTGGCTAGGCCATCTCTAGGCTTGCTGCATCGGTTCTGAAGCTCCTCCTTTCTTCTGGGTTTACTTCTTAGGGCAGCCTCATTGAATCTAGTCCCATCTTCAGGATCAGTTCTGGGTGATGGGCTTGATGCCAGGTCTGCCACCTCCCACCCCTCTGGCTCTCCTGGATGAGGAGTCAGGCCCTTCCTGGATCTGATCCCTCCTTCCTTTCTACTTGCCCTAGTATGTCCATGTTCAGGGTGCTGCCAGGTTTCAGGCTCCCCTTCTGGGGCCTATTGGGTCAGCCACAGTCAGAACACAGTGGTCACTAAGCCAGGTCAGAGGGCCACAGGCATCTGATGCCCCTGCTGCTTTCTCATAAGCCCCCAAAACCTTCCCTGAAAGAGTAGTGGCAGTCTCTGGGCCTGTTTTCCTTCTTGTGTTTGGCCTGGGTTCCCTGGCAGGAATGTCTAACCAATACACACAGGCCCTTTGCTTCTTTGTGTGGAGTCCTGGACTGGATAATCATTGTGAAGAGTGAATCAAACTCTCTTTGTATATTAATCAGCAACTTTTAAATTAATTAATCAAAAACTTAAGCATACCTACTTAACACTAAGTAAGAGTGTTCAGTAATTTGCAAAAGTGGTTAACAACTCCAGAGACCACTGACCTGCCATTGGGCAGTGTTGGCAAATTGAAAGACTGTGATTAGTTCCCATAAAGTGGGGAAGGAACAGGAAGTGACGTGGAAAAAGGACTATAAAAAGTCCTAAACTTCCTGTCCAAAGGACTTCGCCTTGGAGCTTCTGCTTAGGACTTCCCCTTTGGACTTCGGCTTTGCTTTTGGATCTTGACTTTGGACTGCTTTTTTGGAGGACTTCTCCTGGGGACTTCGTGAATCCTGCACTGGCTTGCTGGTGAGTAGCTGGCCTTCCTTTCCTGGCTTCTGGAGAGATTGGTTCCAGAGAGGCCTTCCTTTCCTAGAGGAGGAAATCTTGCTGAAGATACCACTGAGTCCTCTGGCTGAAGGTTACTGAGCCCTGCCAGGGCTAAGCCAGACACTGGAGCAACATTTAAGGTGATAGGCTAGACATTTTCTCTACCCTCTTCTTACATTTCTCTACTTTCACTCTTTCCACCTCTTTGTAAATAAAGCTACTAAAAGTCATTTTGACTTAAGCTATAATATTTTTTTATTTGAAAATTTTAAATTAATTTAGATTCTTTTTCCATGGTGACATGATTCATGTTCTTTCCTCCCCTTCTCCCTTCCCCTCCTGTAGCCAACAAGCAATTCCACTGGGTTTTACATGTGTCATCATCAAGACCTATTTCCATATTATTAATATTTGCATCAACCCATGTGATCAAGCAGTTGTTTTTTTTTCCTGCGTTTCTACTTCCACAATTCTTCCTCTGGATATGGATAGCTTCTTTCTCATAAGTCCCTCAGAATTGTCCTGGATTATTGCATTACTGCCAGTAAAGAAATTCATTGTGCTCAATTGTGCCATAGTGTATCCGTCTCTGTGTATAATGTTCTCATGGTTCTGCTCCTTTCATTCTGCATCAATTCCTGGTGGTTGTTCCAGTTCACATGGAATTCCTCCAATTCATTATTCCTTTCAGCACAATAGTATTCCATCACCAATAGATACCACAATTTGTTCAGCCATACCCCAATCGATGGACACTCTCATTTTCCAACTTTTTGCCACCACAAAGAGCGCAGCCATGAATATTTTTGTACAAGTCTTTTTCCTTATTATCTCTTGGGGGTATAAACGCAAGCAGTGGCATGGCTAAATCAAAAGGCAGACAGTCTTTTAGCGCCCTTTGGGCATAGTTCCAAATTGCCAACCAGAATGGTTGGATCAATCACAACTCCACCAGCAATGCATTAATGTCCCAATTTTGCCACATCCCCTCCAACATTTATTGCTTTCCTTTGCTGTCATTTTAAGCTATAATATTTTTAGATCAGCAACCACAATATTACTTTAGAATTCTCATATATAAGCATAAAACTTAAACTTTAAATTCTTACATCTTGCAGCCTTGTTAGATCTGTGGGAGAGTATGTGGCGAGAACATGTTGCCATCTTACCCAGAAGTTGTAGCCACAGACTGTCAGGCAACCCAAAGAGAAGCCAAGAGAAGAAAGCAGACTTCTGAGGAAAAAATTTGGGAGAACAAACATAGGTAGGAATCATGATAGAGGAGGGGAGCTGGCAAAGGAGGCATGGAACAAACAGTCAGAGAAGATTTCATCAGAGTTTGAAGCTGGGGAAGAACAACTTTTAAGAAGGAAATGACCCACAAGGCCAGTGCTGCAGACATCTTAGTAAAGCAAGGATGGCAAAGCCAGATCATTAGGCATTTCAGGAACAGGCAAGTGGCAAGAAATTGTACATGTTAGAAGGACATGTGGCAGTGAAAGTCCAAAGAAAGAGGGAATGATGGTTCTAGGGAATAATGGAATGGAGGGCAAGGGCTTTTTCGAAGGTTGTTCCTGCTTTTAGAGATAGAGGAAACTTGGGCATATTATAGTCAGAAGAAAAGGAACCAAACTGAAAGGGGAGATACTTTAATTGAAAGAGGAAAGAGTAGAAATTGATGGAGAGACATTTTTCACCTAGTGTCTATAGAGACTGAAAGAGTATATGGTTTTCTCTGGTCAGTCTATGCATTTACTTTTATGCATCTAAAAACCATGATTCTGGGGACAGTTAGGTAGCTCAGTAGATTAAAAGCCAGGTCCAGAGATAGGAGGTCCTAAATTCAATCTGTCCTTGGACACTGCCTAGCTATGACCCTGGGCAAGTCACCTGACCCCATTGCCTAGCCCTTACTGCTCTTCTGCCTTGGAATGAATAAGACAGAAGGTACAGTATAAAAAAAAAAGAGAAGAAAAAAGAAACCATGATTCTGGATGTCACCTAAGGGGTCCAGGACACCAAAAAGGCAAAGAATCCAGGGTAGAGGATGGGGTCCCCAAAGTGGCACCATGGTAGAGGGAGACAGAATCAGACCAAGGGCTTGATCATGGGACACAATACCTCTAGAAGAGATGAGAGGGAAGAGAACACACTTCTCTAATCAAAAACTCTTTTGAAGGAGCTCCAATAGACATGTTTGTATGAGACTTTGCTCTGTAGTCAGCAGTGTATTCCACTGCATTAGTATCATTGCCTTTAAGTTTTTACCTGACGGCTGAATGTGTTCTGTACATGCATCCAATAATCTTCAACTGGGTCATAGCAGTAGATGGTCTTGGTGAGTCCACCAGCAACATAGATCAGATTATTTAAGGACACAGCTGTTATGCATCTCTTGGCAATGGGGATTGTGGCACGAAGTAACCAAGAGTTGGTTTCAGGGTCATAAGATTGAACCTGGTAAGGCATGGAAACACATTGAATTAGTTTTTGTTTTTTTTTTTGGGGGGGGGGTGGGTGGGTCTGGCTTCATAAAAAGTCCCTTCAGAAATGGATGAAAGAAAGAAAGAAAGAAAGAAAGAAAGAAAGAAAGAAAGAAAGAAAGAAAGAAAGAAAGAAAGAAAGAAAGAAAGAAAGAAAGAAAGAAAGAAAGAAAGAAAGAAAGAAAGAAAGAAAGAAAGAAAGAAAGAAAGAAAGAAAGAAAGAAAGAAAGAAAGAAAGAAAGAAAGAAAGAAAGAAAGAAAGAAACCTTGCTTCTTAGATAGCAGCTTTATCCAGGTCAGATGATTATGATATTTGGTGAATGACATTGATGGTACTGTGGCTATAATGTATTCAACTAACAATTCCCCCCCCCCAAAAAAAAAAATTGTAGTGGTAGTTTTTATAATATCCTTCAGTTCCTGCTAAGTCTGACTCCTGAAGGAGCCTTTCTACTGGAAGAAACACAGCTTCCCAAGGGAGCCCTTTGCACCTCCAAGTTTCTTTGCTCTCTCCTCCCTTTTAGAACTTGCTCTATAAGCTATTGGCTCCCTTGTCTGCAAAGGCGGTGTCCACATTTCAAGAAGATACATTGTGGATTTGTGAGCTCTACAGAAAGTTTAAAAAGGATTTCGTATAACCCCACTCCAAAAAGTTTGACTAACTCATGAACTGTTAAAGAGATGGAAGGAGAAATGCTTGGCAACCCCCATCATATTGGGTGAATCCTCTGTGGAGAACATGGGATACAACATGAGAAAGAAGAGAAGAGTTGGGCTGAAGCCACACATCCATCAAGGTCACCAAGCGAATAAGCAGCTCATTTTAGAGCTTAGTAAACTCTGTTAAAAATCACAGAGTACAAGGCAATACAGAAAACCTTTCCTGCTCAGAATTTCGGAAAAAAAACACACTATACTAATATTCTTATTGGGATCAGTTGATAGAGAGAGCCTATCTGGTTCAGAAGTTTGACTTAAGAAAAACAGGTTTCCTTACCTTATCTGAGCATGTGTTATCATCAGGCCCTCCGCCAATCACAAACAATTTGCCAACACAGCTCGCCACTGCAGGAGAGCTCACAGCTTCTTTGAGAGGAGCCACTTCGGTCCAACGATTTGAAAATGAATCATAACATTCCACACTGCTGAGCCTGTTTTGACCATCATAGCCTCCAACAACATAGACCTACATTCAAAACACACAGCATTTATCAACAATGGTCTGAGTTCAAGCTCAGCCAAAAGCCTTTATTCTGACTAGCTGCATAGAACAAAATCAATTTTTCCCCGTATAAAGCTCTCAAAAATGATGAAGGGGCAATGATTACAGGAAGTTTAGCTCAAATATTTAAAAGTCACTTTGCTATTTTACAATGTTTTATCAGTATGTTTCCTGTTTATTTGACCTCCACATTTGATCATCACTGTCCTGCTACACAAATAAATTTTTTATTTGTTATCTTCTGAACTAGGCACACTGCCTGACAGTAAAAATTGGATGAATTCTTAACTTACAAATCTTGAATGGCCCCTATTACTTCTGAGATTAAATGGGAACTCTTCCCTGACCACCTCACCAAAATGCTCCATGATATTTCTGACAACCCTTATTTGGTACCTTTCAGCTTTATTTTAGTTAACCTCTTCCTTCATGCATTCCATGTTCGACTAAATGTTTGGCACCACTGAGCTCAACATTCTACCTCCCAGAGGCTGTCCATTTGCCTGAAATTTCCTCAGTCCTCATCTCATCAGCCAACATGAATCCTTAGCTTCCTACAAGGCTCAGCTCAGGTTACCGCTGAATCCAGGAAGTCTTCCCTGATCCCCCCAATTGTATTTACTTATATTTGCTTATTTGTATATATTTTGTATCTCCAAGTAGACTGGAAACTCCTTGGGAACAAGAATTCTTGTTTACTCTTTCTGTCTTTGTACCTACAGAGCTTAGCATGGTGCATGATATATAGTAGGGTCTTACTAAGTGTTGAAAGTGAATTTAAATTATGATTTGGTTGGGGGAGAGGGAATGGAATTTGACTAACAGCATGTATGCATCTGCTACAAATAATATTCATAGACAAATATTCAGCAATGCTGCATAAAACTCTGAGTAAATGCAAAAGTACCAGAAAACACATCCTTTGAGGTGTTGACACATCTCTGACACAGTTGTTCAGACTTCAAAGAAATGGGTATGGGAGAGAGCACTTCAGTTGTGCTTTACAGTAATCATTAGAGGGCTCTGGCCAGGGCCATCTGATCCCAGGGTACCACCAAGGCAATCTATTCTACTGTAAACTTCTGCTACCTCTAGTTTGCCTAGCACAGTACCCTGCAGAGAAAGAACTGAATGAATATGCCTATCTGGGAGATTCTGGCTAGGGAACAGTACAAGACATGCTATCTGAAGAGAGTTAAGGAGAAAAGATGGAAAGTCAACCACTTTCCAAAAACAGTTGTCAAGTCAGTCATGCAGAGTCTACAATCTAGGTATCTTGGCTCCCAACACAGTAAGAACTCTGTTTAATAAATACACTGTCATCTCCACCAATCTTTCTTAAATAAATACACATGGCTCCCCTTCTTCTAGCTTATCCTTCCTTTTCTTTGGATACTAGTCCCTTTTTCTCTACAGAATCCATCCCAAGTTAAATGACTCATCATGATTTTTCTTAAAGTATGCTTTAGTTCCCCCAAAGTTGCCACTAATGGGAGTTAGTTTAGGAAGGTTTCCACACGTGCGCCCAATCAGAGCTTCTATCCTGTGAGTCCACACTGGGTATGATTCATTTACCCTTGAGGCTGGCTAACTCATGTGTGAAGGAAATTATTAAGGCGACTTTGATCTCAAGGATAGACTCTAAACTCTGGTACCCCCCCCACCCCCCATCAGCAGAAAAGCCAGCAATTAAGGCAAGGGACCATGAAGCAGGGCAAATGTCTCCTGGGCAGGCAAGCGAAGGCTGAAGGGCGACAATTGGCTCATTAGGTGTGACATGTGAGAGTCAGTGTGCAGAAAGTTTGATAAACCAAAAGAAAAACCAAGCTTTTTCTTTTTCCTAGTTGAACTGACTAGGGGGTCCTGCTCTGCTGCCAGCTAAATGGAGGTACTAAATCAGGGTAATTTCCCTTAAAGAATGACCTATTTTCTTTCTCATCTTTCACCCTTTCCTTTCTATTAATAAACCATTAAAAATCTATGGCTAGACTCCCCATTTTTTATTCTTTACAGTGCCCATGGGACTTAACATAGTCCCATGTAACATAAAAGCCAGGCAGATTCTTGTACTGCAGAGGAGCCACAGAGACGAAATCCAGAACTGGTAAAGGAAAAAGGAAATACAAAAAGGACTTGGAGCCATGGAATGGTTTGTGAAAATCCTCACTCACCCTCTAAGCTGGGGCTTTCAGCTTGAGTGTTTATTTGCAAACCAATACATATCCATTATCTGCCTGACATCTGAGGTCAAAAGAAATAATGCCTCCAATTACATCAAAGTTACTAGTCTGGTTTTGACATAGTTTAGCCAAAATTTTTGATACAGAAAGAGCTCATATTTTTATGTCTGTGATTTTTGAAATTTTTGTAAAGGACTTTATCTTGAGTGCACTACAGGTGGCTAGGGATGTTTGATATGCTAATTCCAAGGATGCTTGTAATGCTAATCAGGAACACCAAAGTAAGCATTTTTTTGAATAAGCCAAATTTAGTGAGAGCCAGCTAAGGGATTTTTCTTAGGAATTTATTTTAATTTTAATTTAATTTTTTTCTAACTTCCTTACCTTTTCCCTTAGAATCAATACTATGTACTGGCAAGTCAGAATTGTGGTGAGGGTAGGCAGTGAGGGTTAAGTGACTTGCCCAGGGTCACACAGCTAGGAAGTGTCTGAGGTCACATTGGAACCCAGGACCTGGGTTCTAGGTTTCCAGGCCTAGATTTCTAGGCCTGGCTCTCAAAACATTGAGTCACCCAGCTGCCCCCTTTTCTTAGAAATTCAGCATTGACCCCCAATCATTTCCTTTATAGAAAGTTTCAGGACCTGTTAACTCATGCAAATTTCTGATATGGCCACAAGAAAAGTGTCTTTGCAAAGATATCTCATTTTTACTGAATGGTCTTTGCCATGAGATCCAGTGTGACAAGATCATTATTCTCAGGGTTCATCAGTCACTGTGTTCCCTTCAAACACTCACATTGTCATGACTGTTCACATGCACAAAATTCTGAAGTCTGGTCTAAATGGCCCAATGAAAAGAATCAGCACACCACCAGGGTAACACATGGGCTTCTCTAAAAACCAGGGTGCACCTCAGAAATGGACAGGCTGACTGAACCTACCCTTCAAACACACAGCTAAGCAGACAAAGGAGATGGGCCCTCTTCTCCACAACTAGTTCCAAAACCAATCAAGGGTCCAAGATTGAGGAACCAGGGTGCTGAAGGTCTGAGCCCTGCCACATGGCCCACATGTATGGTGGCGCTTGTCTGTCGTCTGGTGACATGGGGACCAGGATTGTCTAGAATAGCCTTCACTGGGCAAGTTCTGCTGAAATCTTTGACATGGCTCACCTTCCATGGAGATTTTCTTTCAAACCCCTTCTAGACCCTCTGTTTCTGTACTTCTTAAAGCATATCAACTCAGAAACCTTGTTGATTATTCTAAAACCAATGTCTGACATAATGAAGCCATTATGATTACTAGAGAAGAAATGTTTTTCAGGAACTGTGGGAGCTAAGTCAAGAACTCTAGATTCAGGTCCCTGAAAGGACAGTAAACCTCTGGGAAGAGGCCAGTCATGATGCACCAGCTAAGGCCCTTGGGGTTTGGACTTACTTCTCCTTGGACCTGTGTTGAGAACTCCTATAGATCCTCACTTTCCCAATGCTGCTCATCACTATTCAAGGGTGCCTAATATTCCCTTGGGCCAAAGTTTCCCCTCTGGCAAAAATATGTTTCCCAGAAATCTTGTTAAAGATAATATATGGTTAACATCTGAAAACAAAGTGTCTGTGTGGAAAGCCCAGTCCCAATGCAAGAAAGAAAGAACCACATTCATACATAGGTCTAAAGAGCCCAGCCTTTCCTCTCTGCTGTCCCCTCTGAAAGCTAGCTTTCAAGGCCTCCAGTAAGCTTACTGCCCTCTCCCAGAGACAAAACTGTGAAGGTGAAGGGTCAGTTATCACCTTCCCTTTCTCGTTACTCTTCTTTCACTAAAACGCTATACGTTGGGGCCTTGGTCTCCTCCTCAGTAAAACAGGGATGGAGACCAACCTCAAGTTCCCTTCTAGGCATTCTGTGATTCTGATGTAATTTTCCAAGCTTTCTAAAACTTCTCATTCCTAGGGAAGATAAGCTCTGGCTTAGGAGTTTAGACCAAAACACCCCCATCCACACAGAGAACTCCAACAGTACCTCCATTTTGCCAGCCTCTCCAATTGCCTTGCTTCCTAGAACTGCCCTTGGCTGGGTCTATTCTATTTGATGTCTTTCTTGGAGCATCATCAACAGAACCAATACTGAAGAGCAGGCTCAGATAAGCCATTTTTATACACAGCTCAGATAATGGTTCATTCCCAATACTCTTCCCCAGATCCAATGTTAGCTTTTCAGACCACATCTATACACTGAGGAAGGTCTTTAGTGGCTTATATGTTCTCTTCCTAAGTTAGAGGTCACCAAATAACATAAATTGGTGAATTAACATACATCAGCTACAATAAATTAGGTTTTTAAAATGTTATTAGATTTATCTTATTACTTGGGTTGCCACCTGTTCCTGTCTAAGCAAATAAAACAATAATAAAAAGGCCATAGTGACATTCATCTAGTGTCACATAAATACATACAACTCTATTGACACAACTTTACAGGAAAGGAAAGCATCACATGATGGAACTCAGGGGTTATTCAGTGACAGAACTTATTTCCTTTTCTGCATTTTTCCTGGTCATTTAGCCTCTCGTGACACACAAGCAGGTTCTCATGCTTGACCCCAAACTCCAGATCTGGAGATAAAAATGCCATTTGAAAAGAGTTTCATACTATTTACATCCACAATTTACCAGAAGTGGGAGTATGATTTGAACACAAACCATCCTGAGGCAGGATAAAAGGAAAGAGTCAGCAAGGATAATTATTTTGTCAGCGCATAGCAAGTGTTCAGCAAAGAAACTGCTCTTACCTTGCCAAGGAGGACAGCCATTTTGTGGCGCCATCTGCCCTTATTGAGAGAAGCAACTCGGATCCAAATGTTAAGCTGCGAGTTATAAATCCAGACATCACGGCTGTTGATTCTTCCACCTTTAACAAGACCCAAACATAGAACAGCCAATTACCACCTTTGACAGAAAGCATGGCTTGAGGGCTAGAAGGGATCTCAGGAGCTGTCTAGTCCAAACCCTTCATTTTAGAAATGAGGAAATTGAGTCCCCAGTACAAGAAGCAAGCTGGCTCAAGTCACCCAGGTGGTAAACATCAGGAATGGGAGTCTGAACTGAAGACATCTGGTTCTTTTTACCATATTATGCTTCTATGTTTTATTTCTCTAAGTATGAAATAATATACTAATAGAAAATCAATCCAGGGGCAGCTAAATGGCTCAGTGAGAACCAGGCCTGGAGACCGGAGGTCTTGGGTTCAAATTTGACCACATATATTTCCCAGCTGTGTGACCCTGGGCAAGTTTCTTCACCCCAGTTGTCTAGTCCTTATTACTCTTCTGCCTTGGAACTAATACTCAGAATCAATTAAGACAGAAGGTAAAAGCTTAAAAAAGAAATTAATTCAAGTCATTCTTAAAACTCTGGCTAATTCAACTATCATCTAACACTGGAACATCGCTCTGCCAGGCCCTAACTATCTCATTCAGTTTCCAGACAGTGCCTGAAATTCTCACTAGTCAATTTATTGATTTAGCCAAACTCAAATGCAAATATTATAACTGGAAGACCAGGTTAAAACAGTAATATTAACTTTAGCACTTACTAATATGTCTATCAAATAGTTTTAATCATCTAAGTTAAAGGGGAAACAGATGAAATATGAAATATGCTGTAATGGATAGAGTCAACATTAACTACTTTGCCAAATTCCAGAAAAAAACTATAGCTAAAGGGAAACCCTTTGGAATTGTGAAGGAGGTAGCTGAAGGATACACAAAAGAAGGTATTAATTTCCCATAGGTGGTATTATATTCATGTAATCTATGGCCCTAAGAAGGCTGAAATAACTGCAGATTTGAAAAGAAATTCAATAATTCACAAGTGGGCAAATTATTATTATTAAGTTTAATGTCACTCTGGGAAAACAAAACTTTCAGACCACAGACTCATAATTAGAGCTGGAAGGGACTTCCGGATCATGTAGACCAACATTTTACAGATGAGAAAAAAACCAAGAACCACAGTTTGTCCAAGGTCGTGCTGATGTTCACCAACAAATTTAAGGTTTGAACCCCAAACTTCCAGGGGCCTTTCCCTATACGTTATATAAATACGTGTATATAAAGGAGGCCTTTCCCTATACTATCACTCTAAGATAACATTCTCTCCTATATGTTAAAAAGACATTGGAAAGGAAAAGGAAAGAATATAAGAGAAAAATCAAATGCCTTTAAAATAATCTCCCTTGGGGTGTTTTTTGTTCTCATTCTCGATATACATAAAGAAAAGAGTTAACAATCAGTAGGAGTTTTGATACAACTTCAAATATATTTAGTGTTTCACTATGAGAAAGAGATGTAATTTAGAACAAAAATAGGTGAAAAGTAGGTAAACTATGAAGTTGGAAAAAAATACAATAAAATTAGTTCTATCTAATACTTAATTTTATGATAATAATTAAATGTTTTAATTTTTGTTAAAATAGATACAGTTGCACTAAGGACATACAAACTGAATGTCTAAAAACTAATTAATGGTATAAATGTGCATCATTTAAGCCATGCAATTATCTACATTATTTAAATGACTGTAGAAATTGTTCTGATTACAAATTTGGAGACTGGGAGTTTCTCTGTTTTCACTGTGTGAATTTTAGATCTTCTCCATTTTGTTTAGTCCTAGAATTCTAGCAACCAGGAATGGATACACCCCTACTTAAGGATTAAGTGTTGAGGAGGATGGCCTATGACCAACATGTGCTAGCAAGTGACAAATAAGAAACAACTGACAGACCCTTTGGGCTGTCCTAAGTCAAGCTTAAGCTACCATTGGTATATGTGAGACGCAGGAAGTGATGTAAAGAACTGCCTATATATTTCACATCACTTCCTCTCTCTGGGCTCCCTCTCTTGCTCTCAGAGAAGTGAGGTTTTTAGCATTGGGAGCTCGTGGCGGCATTCTTGGCATGCTTGGTGAGTGGTTTAGGCTGATTCCTCTTTTCCTTTTCCTTTTCCTCCTAAAGCGCAATCCTCCCAGGAGGCCCCTCATCTCAATGGAGGCCTTGTGGCTGGAAGCCAAGCTAGATTGAGAAGGCCCTTTGGTCTAGGCCTCTGAACTCCTATCTGGCTTGCCAGAGCAGTCCAATTCCCTTTTCTCTCTCTCTTCTTCTTAATTTCTTCCCTCTATTGTAATTAAATCTCCATAAAAATCCAAACGGACTTGAATATTTTATTGGGATTGAATTTTAATCTCTGGCGATCACAATATATTTAGTCAACAACCCCAATTTTACCCTTACAACTGCTTTAGGGAATGCCAGGGAAAGAAACATCTTTTGCCTGTAGAAGTTGGCAGCCTTTCTGTTCCTAACAGCTGTATAGGATCACCTTGAATCCCAGGTCACACAGCTACCTTGTATTAGAGCAGGGGTCTCCAAACTGTGGTCCCCCGAGGCCATTTATCTGGCCCCCACTGCACTTCCAGAAGGGGCATCTCTTTCATTGGTGGTCAGTGAGAGGAGCACTGTATCTGGCGGCACCACAAAGTGAGGCTTGGCTCATGTATAGTACTACTTCTGGTGACATAATCCTTGGCGTGGTGCCTTGTTCTGAGAGTAACTGAACAAGAATGAGGCTCCATGCAAAGGATTATGTGGCTGCACAATGGAAGACATCAGCATGGTGAGCGGTGATCTGGGGGAGGGGATTCTGCACTGTGTATACTGCTGCCCGGTATAGTGGTGGTGGTGATGGACCTGTTCAAGGTGTGACAGGCTCATCCCAGCCAGTGCTGCAGCCTCCACTATCCCAGACAGCAATATATAGATTTGTTCACAGTTTTTTTTATAGTCCGGTCCTCCAACAGTCTGAGGGACAGTGAACTAGACCCCTGTGTAAAAAATTTGGGGACCTCTGAATATGGGTCTTCTTACCTCTAAGTTGGTTTTCTATCTCCTATCCTCCTTGTTTCCCAAGCTAAGGCATGAAAGATGTCAAGCAAAATACTTTACTTCCAAATTTCTCTTGTAAAAAACAAGAGAAAACCAACTGAGCCTGAGGGAGCCAAGCTAAGCTCTTTTTCCGAAGGAAGCCCCAGGAGCCAAGACTTCTTCGGGTGTCAAATGCTCAAAAGTGCTGTGTCACTCTGCTTGTCCCCATCAGTTCCCACATAGAGGAGAAAGCTTAGCTATTGAACAGAAGAGAGAAGAACAAAGTCCTAAGGAATCTCACCTCTTCTTCATGTACATTTCTTGGTACAGTGGCTTTTTAAAACGAACATAGGGAGAAGTTACTGTTATTTCAAGTAGACTAAATTAAGTATTAAAAGGTCATATATTTTTGGTCACTCAGCAAAAAAATTGCCAATGCCGCTACTAAATTTAAGCAAGATTTTTCCTCTTAATTTCAGTAGTAATCTAGTAAAGTAAAAAAGTAGTAGTAAAAGTAAAAAAAGAGTAGTAAAAGACAGAGCAAACAAAGGTAAAGACTACAACCAATCTAGGGAGTATGAAGATTAAAATTAATTCTCCCCTGATTGTGAAGATTAAAATTATAACCCCTGCCTATTTTTAGATTTAATCACCAAAAGTGTAAATACCCTACTTAAAAGTTGAGTATGGAGATCTGCTCATTTTTAGATCTAATCACCAAAAGTGTAAACATCCCACTTAATCATTAAGTGGGAGGTCTGTGACCCAGGTGTGCAATAGTAGGTGATGAATCAGAATTAAACTAACTGCTCCTGGGCAGTCTTAAAGCAAAGATTCAACTGTGATTGGTAGATGTAAAATTTTATGAATATTCTTAGCAAGAGGCTATTCAATACCATCTTTAATTATGCAAATGTTTTTACCTGAGACGAGAATATCATTCCTCAGGGCACACACAGCATATTCTGACTTGGTAAATTCTGGCAGCTTAGCCAAAGATTTCCACTCGCTGGTAACAGGATCATAGCACTCAGTGTATGGAAGATTAAAGCCCCCAACTCGCTCACACCCTCCAACAACCACAATCACTTCTGAGAAGCCAGTTGATCTAAAAGAATGTTAAAAAGGGACACAAGGAACAGTCATGACAAGCAAAGCAAAAGTAAAATGTGATTTAGTCTACCTTCAAATCTGAAAATGTACTCCCTGAGTTAGTGGACGCATATAGGGTTGCTGAGTATGAGATACAACCCAGAATTAGGTAGAATCAGGTAATAATTTTTCCAATGAAAATTATCCAGACTGTTTTAAAACTGAAAAACCTAGAAATGTTAGTCAGATCCCTGGAAATATTCACGATCAACTTAAAAATCAGAGTGCAGTGATCTAGATGGACACTGTCTATTTCCTGAACACAAATATATACTGGGAGGAGATACACTTGGTTCATTGGGATAAAAATGACTGTGAAAACTTAGCTCAACCCATCAAATCAAGCTGGAGTCTCAGATCATATTTCCCTTTTATCCCATCCAGATTTCTGCCAACACATGAGATGAGGCCTCCCTGAGCCCAGGATTCTGGCCTCTTGCCCTGTTGGCCTTTCACCCTATCCACCCTCCTCTTCTTTCTTCACTGTTCTGAAAAACAACAATCATCAAATACTAGCTCTGTCATGACAAAGAGCATATCTTCATTCACAATCAATCTGACTGCTGAGAGACTGAGTGCATTTCCTTATATATGGCACACTCCTTTTTTCTCCTAATTATAAGCAATGTTCTTGCAAAACTCCAGTTTCTAACAGTGTAAGCCTTTAATAAATGCTCACTAATTCATGACTCCTAAAGTTCTGAGATGGGGTCAGTGAAGCACAGAAAGCAGTGAATACATACATCTTCAAAATCCTTCACCAAGTTCTAAAGCATTTTGGGGGGGGAGGGGATTAGGGGCGGTTGCAGGGGACACTACACAAGGACCATGGGCTGGGTGCCATGCATCCTCGTTGGCAATGAAAAACCAAAGGTAGAGAATAAAAACTTGGCCTCAACAGAAATGTCACAGCCTCCTTGGTTTAAGAGCTGGAGCAGATGATGATCAGAGAGAGCTAAAGGAATACCTCCTCATTCCAAAGAAGTTGAAGCCCAAAGATTACATGAGTCACAGTCCCACCCCTAATGGAACAAGAGTCAGAACCCCACTGCAAGTCCTCTGGCTCCAAGGCCACTCTTCCTTAACATGGAGCAGTCATTGAGATGGAGGTAGAGATGGCTCAGTATTGGAATGGCCAACTCCAGGGATCCACACTTGTAAAAGTACTGAAAATGAACTAAAAAGGATAATCTTGGTCTCACATAAAACACCCGTAAAGGCCTTTCTTCAAACCCTTACCTTCTGCCTTAGGATCAATGCTATGTTCTAGATTCCAAGGCAGAGAAGTGGTAAGGGATAGGCAACGGGGGTTAAATGCCGTGTCTGGGAACAGACCTGAACCCAGGACCTCCCGTCTCTAGGCCTGCACAAGAGACAGAGGTCAACTAAAACGATGAAGGTCAGAATCAAGTTTCTATGAGGTGGCACAACAGCCAGAAGACTGGGCTGGGCATCATGAACTTAGGGTTCTGAGACTCCTCTTTATTTTTATGTTGAATAATCTTGCATTTTCTTCTTTTCCTATGCCTCTTGCAGGGGTGGGAAAATGAGAGGGGACAGAGGGATAGTATGGGTTAACTTGTGGCCTCACCTTTCCCTTTCAAACTGCCCGAGTAGGAAATATTTGCAATGACCCCTAAACCAAGAACTACAGGGGATTGGCTTACAAAGCTGTAAATGATCCAGCACTAATAAGCAAACAAATTGTCACTTAAGCCATCATGGCAAGCTTGGGACAATGAGAGTGGGGAATTCTATCATTATTATACAGGATTCTAAGTATCTACAATGTGCTTTCAGCTTTCTACTTGCTAGATATATATGGACATGCATTATCAGCCCAAAACAAGGGTCAGACAGAGTTGAGAAACAACTATGTTGGACCTGAAAGTCTCAATAGCTTAGAAGTATTAGGATTTCACACAAGTCTTGCTATTTTAGCAATGTAGAGACTGGAATTTATTGCTAGTTAAGATGCACGATCCAGTAAATGTTTCCTCCACTCAGCTAACACTTTTACTTAAAAAAAAAAAATAGAGGGGGCTGATATCTTTTACCTTTGCATGACCTTTCTTTTTCAAGATTCCCCCTGTCCTCCACTCCTCTTTCCTTACCCAGAGAGAAATTCCTTTAAAGAATAAAGGAAAATAACCAATCTATCAACTAAGTCAAAAGAACTTATTAATGTGGCATTGCAGAATCCAGAGATGAAACAAGACACCTGCTCTGTCCACCAAAGAGCCTCTCATCTTTTAGTATGGAAGACACCAACATACAGCTGATTCGAACCTGCGCTCCCCCTGCCCCACCCATGGGCAAGTTTCAGTATGACCAACTCAAGGTACACAGCATGAACCAGGTGACATCCTCACAGATCCCTCAAGTCTGCTTCCTGGCTCTTCCTTCGGCACATGGGCCAAAAGGCATTTGGCTATTTCTCCTCTGCTCGGAAATCTTCCCATCTACAGCCCTCTACCATCTGGGTCCCACCTCCCTTTCCAGGACTTCTCTCCTTTTACTTCCACTCCCCTCTCTTATTCAGCCAAACCAGATACTTGAGTCCTTGGCTCCATATTGCATTTCCCACCCCATGCCCAGGATCCATTTCCTCCTACCTGCTTCTTAGACTCAGTTCCTTCAAGGCCTAACTCAGATGTTGCCCCAGAGAAAGAAGAATCTAAATCCTGGCTTCACTGGACTTCCTCTCATCTCCAAATAGTCCATGCTGCTTTCTCTGTCTGTGCCCAAGTGGTGACAAAGGGGTAAATGCGTGGCACAGACAACCCAGAGGGAGGCTTGACAACTGCCATGGAGATGGAGGAATAAAAGAAGATTCCCAGAACAAAGGCTGGTGGTGCCATCCACAGAAACAGGAATGTGGAGAGGTTAGTGCCTTTGGAGTTCTAAGCATCCAGGTCATACCTGAAGCTATGAGTGAGAAGCTCCAAAAGAACAGGTCTCCAAATTGAAGGCAGGAAGAGGAGACAAGGTGGTAGAGCCAACCATACAAATTGTGAAAGGGGATTTTTATTTTCTTTGTCTAGTTTAGGTTAATCCATCAAGAACTTAAAATACTTCTACTTAACCCTTAGTAAGTCGCTAACAAAGAAAAGTTCATGCCCTAAAAGGCCACAAGCACTGGACAGTGCTAGGCAAATTGAAAAGCTGTGATTGATTACTGAGATGTGACAGGAAAGCTGATGGGTGGAGAAAACTGTATATAAGCAGGAGCCGGAGAGAGATTCATTGCTTGATGCATTCTTGGGTTTTTCATTCTTGGTGGCCTTTAGCCTAGGGAGCATGAACTCTGATGGGATTCTTGGCAGTCTTGATCTCATGTGCGCTGAAGGTTCTTGGCAGTTTTTCAGCGCCTTTGGCTCTTTGGATTGCAGCTTCCTGATCTGGAATTTTGATTCTGGTGAGATTCAGTCAGATTCACATTCACGATCTGGAGGCACTAGGATTAGGACTATTATTTTTAGCTAGGTGGTATTTTTCTACCTCCTACCCCACTTTAATATCTCTACCTTGCTGTAAATAAAGCTACTAACAGACTACTGACTTATAGTTTAATTTTTATAAATGGTGATCACAATGGTTTTAAAAAAATTCTTATATCGTTCAAACCCATTTTAATTACTACATTTTGGGCACCTTAACAGCAAAAGCCACTGTGGCTCAGGAGCTAAGAAATGTTTCTGGCCATCTGGTCAGCTGATCCATTATGACCAGACAAAATTTACAATGTCCAGCCTTGTGCATAGTGATAAAGTCAATTTGTAAGTCTCAAAAGGCGCTCTTAAAAGAGATCATTCCTCACTTTGGTCAGCCAGCACAAATTGATTCAGACAGGGGAACTCATTTTACCAATTCTGTTTCGTCTCAACTTTATTCTTGTTTGGGGATCACTCCCAAATTCCATGTACCATATCATCCCCAGAGCTCAGGCCAAGTTGAGAGAATGAATAGAGATCTTAAGACTATGATTGGAAAATTGTGCACTGAGATTCATTTAAAATGGCCTGAAGTTCTCCCTCTAGCTCTATTTTATATTCAAAGCAGGCCACGGGGAGATCTATATATCTAACCATTTGAGATACTTTTTGGACATACCCATATACAGGCTAAGCCTTTTTCTCCTACATACTTATCTTTACTGGGGGGGGGACACTTCCTTAACAACTGCCTGGCAAGAGTTTCCACTCAATGTCCCAAGGGAATGGCAAGTGGTCCAGAACAAAACTCCTTTTCTCCTCAATTCATCTCATGTGTCCAACCAAGGGCTAAGTCCTACAGATTCGGCCTCTCTCCTTCTCTCCACCCAACACCCACCTCCCTAGGCCCAGTGCTGGCCCTCTTCATTGATATCCATCCCTAAAGCTTTCCCTCTCCCATCCATCTTCCTCACAGGTGCCAAATAACACTCCTAAGTACATCAAACTGTTCCTCCTCTGTTCAAAACGCACCATAGCTCTGTCAACATGGAAATATAGAAATCCCCAGTTTACTTAGTTTAAAGGTAGAAACCCCAGGTTTTGACCTTGTCACAGGAGAGGTTTCCCTCTGAGGGAAGGTCCCACTTCACCAGACAATAGACATTCACTTCAGGTGGGAAGGTAAACCTCATTCGAAGACAAGTAGCTCTTTTGTCTCCAGAAGCCTTTCCCAGTATATCACACCCTCCTTCTGAGAAGAATCGAACTCGTGACCTTCGGCTTACGAGACTGATGCATTTGTCTGTTGTCTGGTGAAGTGGGACCTTCCCTCAGGGGGAACCTCTCCTGTGACAAGGTCAAAACCTGGGGTTTCTACCTTTAAACTAAGTAAACTGGGGATTTCTATATTTCCATGTTGACATCTCCTAAGGTTTCAAGGCCTTTGTTCTAGCAGAAGAATCTGAATCCAGGACTTCCTACCTCTAGGCTCATCCTCTCTCCACTGGGCCTACAGTACTTCTAAATAGCCAGTGTTTATAGACTTTGGCACACTTAGAAACTTATCAGAAAGCTTTATTTTTCAAGTGATAAAAAGACTGTTTATTCTCTAAATGATTCTTCACAATTCATAAGCTTTATGAAAACCTGTGAAACCCCAAACAAGGGCTGGGGGAATGGAAACGGCCACAGAGAAAGGCTCCTTATGTCAGGAGGGAGGAGGAAAATTTTTCAACATGAAATTTACACATTGAAAATGCCCAGATTCCTTCCTTTATTCTCCACAGCAAAGGGAGAATGAATGGAAGGCTTTAAATGATATTTGGCAAAGATGAGATTTCCCAGATGATGATGGAATTCCTTGAGATACAAGAAGGGGCAGCATAAAGAATGGAGAAAACCATGGGCTGGAATCCCATCTCCTACACCTTAGAAGCCCCAGAGCCTTCATTTTCTTATCTGAAAAATTGGGATAACAGTATCTCTATTACTTCTCTAAAGATATTGACTTAGGGGCTTTGTAAATCTCAAAGCATTCCAGAGAGATCTGAGTTCTAGTCTTAGCTCTATGGCCAAGGAGCTATGTGTCCTCAGGCAAGTAGCTGTACTGCTCTGGTCTCAGTTCACCTCAGTGAAACAAGGGGCCTAAGGTGATCTCTTAAGTCATTCATTCAGATTCTAGGGAGAGACAAAGGATCATAACCACAATGAAGCAAAAAAGGACCAGTAATAATAATGATGCAAAAAAGGTCAGAGTAGGAAGAAAAGGGTTCATAAACCTCTAAAATGCCTGGAGGGAGGGGATGAGGTCAGTCACATTCAAAGAAGAGACTGAATGCAGCTGAACCATGTTTTCATGTACAACCAGCAATTTCCAGTCTTCTTAGTATAAGGAAATATTCACATTTCTTAAAAAATTTAAAAGGTGTGACAGAGGCTGGCACATAAGAAAAGTGCCAGGGTGAAGAGTGTGTGGATTTGATCACCTCAATGGGGAGGGGCCCCAGGAGGTTGGAATCTTGAGGAGCAGAAAGTTCCCTCTAAAGAGCAGTTGGTCTCTCAGTCTAGAGAAGCTGAAGAGAGAGGAGTGAATAAGATTTTTCTCCTGAGGGTTACCCATCTTTTCCTGCTTGTGACTGAAAATCCTTCCCCCCAACATTTCCCAATTGAAAACACTACTGAAGAGAAACCTGAGAAAGGCATTTTGAATCTCGGTCAGACTTTACCTCAGTTCCTGGTGCCCTGGGTCTGAACTGTGGTCAAGGGGCCAAACCCAGGATCAGTCAACTTGACTATCTCTCAGGGGGCTCTGGCTGCCAAAGCCCGAGTTCCCCCCAAACTCGAGGAGGGAGGAAAAAGGGTTTAGATAGAGACAGGGACCCCCTTTTCCTCCACTATCCTTTCCCATTCTTTCCCTGTCAGCCATTCCTTTGTATTATCCTGATTGAGTTAATTGACATTAAAGTAGCTATCTTTTCCCCAAGCTTTGAATCAAGTGTGAGTGAACAGCTTCAAGGAGAGACATCTTAAGAAGAAACCCTTTAGTCTCTAGTAGTGGAAGAGGGACAAGAGGGACAAGAGCAAATTTGGGAGAGCAGCCAGTAAAAGCAAAGAGGGCTAAAGGGAACTGTAAACCAGAATTCCTTTGTACAATCATTAAGCAGAAAACCAAAGTCAGACAGGCAGGCTGCTCACAAGAGCTTTACCGAGTCCAGAACACTCTCAGAAGAGCACTTCTTGTATTGAATTATTCTAACATGGTAACCATCTGATCCAAGAGTCTTCTGCCCACCTTAGAAAAACAGGATTAAAAGAGGCCCACTTCACTTCACACAGGAGACGTAGCCTTTCAGAGTTCTGCAAAATGGTTCCTAGAAATCAAATTATATTCTAAATGCACAGAGGAAGCTGGCCATTAAAATGAAGGTGGGGAACGGTTAGGTCTTGGCTCAACTTCCCCAGTGATCCAGGAGAGCCAAACTAGCTTCAGTCACTCTTAGACTCCACCTCTTGGCACAGACCATCCCCTAGCCTGAAGCATACTCCCACCTTAGTTTTGCCAGTTAGACTCCTCAGCTCAGATATCACCTCCTATGGGAAGCCAGACTGATCAAATTCAATGGTTCTTTCCTTAGGTCTAGGAAGGATGTGTGTGTGTAAACACGTACCTTCTGTTTTAGAATCAATACTATGTATTAGTTTTGAGGCAGAAGAGAAATAAGATAGGTGGGGGGGGGGGGGGAGGATAAGGGACATGTCCAGGGTCACACAGCTAGGATGTGTCTGAGGTCAAATTTGAACCTAGGACCTCCCATGTCTAGTCTGATTCTTAATCCACTCCACTGAGCCACCTAGCTGCCTCCTATGAGTTTATTAAAAAAACAAAAATTGTTAACTCTCCTTTGGAATAATTAGTTTCCTTTGTGATTTTCAGTATTTTATTATTTGCATTTCTAAACAGATTCTGAGAAGATCCACAGGCCTCTCCGGATTGACTAATAGAGGGGATTAGGACCGACCCCCCCCCCCCCCCCAGTGAAGAGCCCCTGTTCTCCTGAGGGCTTTCCTTTCCTTCAAATTATTTTGTATTCATTTCTCTGCTTGTTTATCTCCCTGTAGAGCACATAGAAGGTGTTATAGAAATGTTAGCTATATAGAAATGTTAGCTATAATGTTGAAGCAGGTTTAAAGCAAATGTAATAGTCTGGGGCCATCTGAAAAGGAGTCCTCCATGTGGGCGATGCTAGGGTATCTGGACCTACTTCTGGGACATATGACTAATGTTCTCTATTGCTCTCTCTTAAAAAATTCCCTGGCCCTGTTCTCTAACCTTCATAACAATCTGCTATAATAAGAAATTATCAAATAACATATTTATTTGCTACCCTGACTCCATCAGCAGCTGAAAAAAATATGCAAAACTGTTTTCACATTGTGCATCCTTTCCCCAGATCTGAATTTTAGAGGTAAAATATCTTCTTAAAAAAGGGGAAGTGGGATGGGATGAGGAATTATAGCTGTGGCAACTGGGTGGCCTGTCAGACAGAACACTAGGCTTGGAGTCAGGATGTCAGTTCAAGTCCTACGTCAGCCATTACCTGTGTGATTCCAGACAAATTGCTTACATGCCTCAGTTTTGTCATCTACAAAATGGGGAAGATACTAGCACTTATCTCACAGGGTTGTTGTAAGGCTCAAAAGAGAGGTCTATAAATCACCACAGAAATGCCAGCTAAAACTGCTGTCCCTAGGACTCTTTCTGCCAATAATTTGCCAGGGAGCCACAATGTCTCCCTCAAGCGCTGTTTCATGTTCTCCACTGGGGAAAAAAGACCCCATCAGGAGCATGGACAGGAAGCAGCTCCAGAGAGGCCACCCAAACTTTTGGCTGCTTCAGACTTAAAGAAGAGGCGAAGGGCAACGTGTGGGGCCATCTGGAGCATTCAAGGGAAGAATGGCCTCCCTGGCACAACTCAGAATTTCTTGGGGTTTCAGGCCCAAATGAATAAGTTTATCCAGGGGCAAAATCGAACTTCAAACAACCTGCAGAACTATTGTGGGAGCTTCTTTCGATCTTATGACCTGAAAACATCTCCTATCCTCACCCCTAGTCAAAACTTGCCTGCACTTGGGCAGCCCCATCCTGGTATAGCTGATGTCTGGGAAGAATCAGTAGTTGCATTAGGTTTTTCTGAGGAGTTTCCTCTCTGAAGCCCTGCTATGAATGACCTAATTCCATAACCATCTATAAAAAGTCAAGGAAAACCAGACATGGAATAAGCACAGCGCTGACTATACCAAGATTCTACTAGGCAAAAACAATTCTTCCTACTGGCCTTTAAGATTCATAATGTCACAGATCTAGCCTGGAAGGGACATTAGAAGCCATTCAGGCCCAAATCTTCATTTTACAGAACTCTGAGAAGTTATTTGATGGGATCACAGAACTAGAGCTAGAAGGGCCCAAAAAAGTCATCTTATCTATGCACTCATTTAACAGATAAAGAAACTGAGGCAATAGAGGCAGCTAGGTGGCTCAGTAGATAAGAGAGCCAGGCCTACAGATGGGAGGTCCTGGGTTCAAATCTGATCTTCCTAGCAGTATGATACTGGGTAAGTCACTTAACCTTCACAGCTAGGCCTAGCCTAGCCCTGTGATGGCGAACCTATAATACATGTGTCAGCACTGACACGCATAGCCATTTTCAATGATACACGTCAAGAAGTATGGGGCCACATGCAAAGAAGAACGTTTTTTTCTCAAAGTGACACACCACCCGAGTTATGCTCAGTTTTTGGCGCATTTTGATACACAAAGCTCAAAAGGTTGCCTATCACTGGCCTAGCCTTTACTGTGTTCCTGTCTTGGAACCAATACATAGTACTGATTCCAAGACAGAAGGTGAGGGTTTAAAAAAAAAATGAACAAAACCTCCCCCCCAAAAAAAACTGAGGCCAAGAAAAATGAAGTGACTTGGACTTACATGATCCCATGTCTGGAGTAGGGAAGGATCTCCCCGTTCATCATTTTATAAAGGAGGAAGGTTAGAAGCTGAGGAAAGCTGACTGACTTGGCCAAAATCACCCAGGTTCCAAATGCAGAGGTAGGCCTTACTCTACAACTTTGAAAAGTTGCTCACCTTCGTGGCCTTGTTCTTGGTGACATCATCTCATTTCCAAGGATGTGGTACCGTCTGGCTTCGTGTAGTAACTGATAACAGTCAGGAGAATTCTGGATTAATTGGTCCACTTCAACAGTTTGCACAAAATAGTTGGGATGTAGGAGAGGGAGTCTCACGTGGGTCAGAAGTTCCTGCAACAATGGCCTCCTCAGGTCAACTGCTCGATACACCCAACGCATGACGGCTTCAAAAACCATCTCTTCCTTGCCAATCACCAGTTCATCACTACCAATGTAATCAATGAGTTCGTCTTTGCCAAGCTCCAGGAATTCCTCATGTTGGGACACATCCTCAAATGTCTGCAGGGCAAAATTCCGGCATTTAGTGAAGAGCGTCTTCAGGGAGTGTGTGTCAGCAAAGCGCTGGATCCCAAGGCAGTTGCAAGGATCCAGTTGTTTCTCCAAGAACTTGGCACAGGCATTACGCAGGGCACTGATCTGAAAGAGACTTGATGTCTCAAAGAGATATTGGACATTCTCGGTAGTGATTTTGACCTTTCCAGTATAAACATATTGCAGAAAACAATCCATCGCTTCAGCCAAAATGCCATTGATCTCCACCAGCATCTCTCGGCTTTCTCTATGGTCATTACAAAACATGGCTCTGAAATAGCTGCTACATGCTGAGAGGACAGCCCGATGGCATGGGAACTCCTTCCCTTCCACACAAATGATGACATCGGTGAACAAGCGACTATCTCGGAACTCATTAAATATCTGAAGTATGTTTTCAGCATGTGATGATCCTGAATTAAAGTCAAAAAACTCATGGCCTGTGAGAGATTTGGGGTCCATTTCAAACACTTTACGCTTAATTGCCGGGGAATCACGCACCCCAAGATCCTCTCTGTTTAGTCTGCGGCCCAGTATTAGTACCATTGTTACATCAGTTGGCTAGATGCTTGCTGAGAAATGCCTGCTAAGGATCGTCTGTCCTTCCTAAAAGTTAGGGGGAAAAAAAAAGTAAAATTTCTGAATGTCAAAAAAAAACCCTTAATCATTTCATTTTTAGAATGAACAGTTTGTTAGAGATAATACAAGGATCAAATGCTACACTTAAAAATTATCATGCCCTGGGGAACTAGTTGTGGCCTGATGCTGTGAATTTCCACATATCAAATCATGCTGGATTATTATCCTGCCATTAGTCTATTCAGATACCTTCTTGTGGAGTAGAGAGGGCTCCTGGAGCTAAGACACCAAGTAGAGCAAGTTCTGCCAAACTGGGAAGGCTTTAAATTTGGACCTGGTGACAGACAGGCAGCTAAGGACCAGGCTGGCTAAGTTTGGAGATTATCCTTGGAATCCTTTCAAAGTTCCCTCAAGTGTCCCCTCACAGATGCTGCCTAATACCTTCTATCCCTCCTTTCTGAAATGAGAGGATCACAGATTTAGAGCAAGAAGGGGCTACAGAAGTCCCAAGTCTGACAGATAAGCAAACTAAAGCACAGAGGGGCTAAATGACTTGTTCAGGCTTTGACAACCTAATTACTTTATTTCCTGTTTGGATCTATTTTCTATCACTTATTTCTGTGCATTAGGCTTGTCCCTATTAGAATATAAGCTTACTTTGGGCAAGGAACATTTCCTTTTTGCCTTTGTATTATCAGGGCCTACCACAGGACCTAGCTCTATGAACTGAAGGATGGTTACCAGGTACCAAGTTTGTATCTGGTCAGAGAAAACTCATGAAGTAATCTCAGGTATGGAAAACTTACCATCTTGAATCACTCATAGGAAGTATACTCACTAACAAAAATCAGTCTTAAAAGGCATTAAATTATATACCACAATGAAGGGGAGGGGAGGGGGGAGGGAGGATCGGGATACCAAATCTTATCAAGAGCACAAATCTATCCCTATGCTGGTAGAAGGCACTTTCACTTTGAAAGCATTCCTCCACCAAGCAGGAATGTTATTGGTATGATCACAACGAACTGTTAGCACAATTACTTCCAACTTCTTTGCAGTTCTTAAAGCTTTTCTGAAGGAAACCAATGTACTTACACATGCAGTCTTCCCCAGAAGAATGACAGGTACAGATTCATTTAGGTCTTTGTAGTTCCAATGCCTGGTACATTATGGGGGCTTAATAAATGCTGGTTTATACTTTTCTCCCTTCTCCCTGAAAAAAGCCATCAATAAGGCCTGACCTTCCCTAATTTTACTGTCAACTTAGCCAATAATGACTGGACCATCCACCATTCCCTTTAATAAATACATCCTGAGCATCTGTTGTGCAGTGGCAGCCCTCTCCTGAGGGCACTTCTGGTGCTGGCCACTTGTGTGCATTTGGTTAAATCCTATGATTCCTCTGGGCCTTGGTTCCCTCATCTGTAAAGGGTGGGACTAGCCTAGAAGCCCTCTCAGACCCCTTCCAGGTCTTGATCCAGGACTCTGTAAGCCCAGCTGAATGCTAAGCAGACAAAGTCCCTACCCTCAAAGGACTTACAATTTAGTTAGGGAGCTGTAGACAGACACATCATTCAATTCTTGCCTGTCATTCTCATGCTAATGGCATGTATAGAAACACCACTCTAATGGTCCTAGGTTCAAAAGAATTATGTGATGGCATTCATCCTTGGCTGCTAAAGACAATTAACAGGAGCAAGTGGCCCTGCCAGCCAAAAGATGTCCAGATTTTCCTCTTTATTTCTCACTTCTTTCTCTTATTCCCTGTTTTCTGGCAGAGCAGAGAAGATTGGTTAATTTTTATTAGCTAAAAGGAAGATTACAGAGAATTATTTTTTGTTTCTGGAGTCCCTAACCTTCATTTCCACTAAACAAAAAGTGGAAAAGAGGAAGGATTTAATTTAGATTCTAAAAAGTTATTAAGAGCTAGGCAGTAAAGGAGGGGTGTAGACTCTAGTGTCCGCTAATTCTCTACCCTCCTAATGAGAATCTTCTTTAACGAAATAAAACTGAGCCTGTCTTACTGATCTGGCAGGGAGCATAGAGATCTACCACTGAGTTCCCCAATCTATTAGTAAAACCCATAGAGATCCCAGATACAGAGCTGGAAGGAACTGTGGAAGGGTACCTTGTCTAGCCCTCTCATTAAACAGAGGGATTCTCATGGGCCTCAGTTTCTTCAATTGTAAAATGAAGGACTGAACTAGATGACCTCTGCAGTCATATTAGATCCTATGAAGCTGCTCTAACTAGAGCAAAGACTATCAAGGAATAACTAACTACTTATCTTTGCACTTTTCACTGCAAAGAGCCAAGAACCCAATGTGTTATAAATCTGTCCAGTTAAAAGTTGGAGAGTATCTTTCATCTCTATGGTAATTGGAAAAATAAGTTAACCAAAAACAGCAGTGGGTAAAGGGTTCAAAGAGGGGAATAGGTCAATCTAAATTTCAACCAATTAAGACAAACTTGGGCAGAAGTAAAAACTTTAGAAACTTTCTAAGTCTTTAAAGTTTGACTTTTTTAAAAAGGATCTATCTCTTTATGTCAGGAATAAACAGAAATTTAACTTCAGCAAAGAAGAGAAAAATATATAACACCCTCCCTCCACCTTTAATTCTAGACATTCTAAATATTTGAAAGACCTATCCTCAAATTTGCATACATATATTTGAGACAGGCATTATTATTCCAGATATAAAGATCCATATCACTCATGAAATTTTCCAATAAATTTGAGTAAATATGGAATATGAGGATGGAGATAGCATTATATATTAAGAAGATATTCTCATAGGAGGAAATCCAGGAACCAAAGGGGTTAAGCATGATGAAAGAATATTTGGGTGAAGGTCTAAGGGGAAGAAAGAGGATTTTATTGTTGGTACATGATAGACGACCTAGAAAATAGGTTCTTAACTTAGGGTCTTGTCAGCTTGTTTTTTTAAACCATTTTGACTGTATTTTAATAATAGTTGTTTCTCCTTGTAATCCTTTGTATTTATTCTGAAAATCAGGATCTGATTCTAAAAATATTATTTTGAAAAGTATCTTCACTGGACTGTCAAAGGAGTCTAAGAAACAAATAAACTCCTAGATCAAGAAATCTCGATCTAGAAGAAAAAAGGAAATTTATGTGTTTAGAGAATAGATCCCAACCTTAAAACAGAGGCATAATATAAATGGTGATGGGAATGCCAATCAGATCAACATCTGCGGGTAAAAGAAGGAGGCTAATATTCCAAAGGTGGGGAGAATCTTATGAAGGAGTCAATTTTCTCTGACAAGGAGAAACCAGTTTCTGAAGTCTAAATAATGGGAACCCTGGTGGAAAAGTGACCAGAGGTTCCATTCTAGAGTTTGTGACAAGGAGGGGAAATCTGGGCAGTGACATGCATCCTGGATTTGGGGATAGATTTCAGAGCAGATTTCAGGAAAAGATGGATAAGAACCTATGGAAGAAAATGTTTCAGAGAAAGTCTGTCCAGAAGGGAGAGAAAATACTCAGAATTAAAATCTGAAGCCACACAGGCAAAGAACTCCAGGGATGGGGAAAAATTAAGGATACTCAAGGAGATACAAAGGAACTAATTAATGAAGTCAGATTTTAAAAATGAAAATGCACAAAAGATGGAAACAAGATTAGATAAAGAGTGAATTTAAATGTGAGACACAGTCCTATAAAAACATGGTCTAGAAAGTTAGTTTACACAGAATGAACTGGCACAAGAAGCTAAAAACAGCAAGAGGATTTGTTTTTGTTTTTTAAGCTATATGAATGGCATGATGGCCACTGATGACAGAGACCAGCTGTCCAAAAATGGAACAGGTGGCTTCAGGAGATGCGGTGGCTCCCTTCTTGGCTGTGTTCCAACTAAGAGGCTCAAGCACCACTTGTTGGGTCTGTTATATTGGGGCTTCCTTCCTTTTGAACCTGAGTGGGTTGTATGGCTATTGACATACACAGCACATGATAATCAGGAAACAGAAGTAAAACATTGCCTATCATCAAACAAGACTGCCCTATTCATGGCCCAGCTTAGTCAGTCATAATGTAACCTTTGCCCCCATAATAGAAATCTATCCTCTTCATCCCCTCCAAAATCTCACTCAAAGGTTCTATAATAAAAAACTCATGTGCAAGCAACAAATCCCTATGTTGGCCAAGCCTATCCAAAATATTTCATCTTATTCTGTGTCCTACATCTTTCAGCTGGATTCTGGCATCCATCATCGTCCTCTGGAATCAGGGTTGGGCATTACATTTTGTGATTCTATAATAATGTTATAATGATAGCTCCAAGTGTCAACCTTCTCTAGATTCAAGACAATTTCCCTCCATTTATTATAGAAGCTTTCCCAAATGTACTTTTCGGTTTTGTTACTTGCTTATATGATAACTGTGTGCTATTTCCCCCTCCTGCATAAAAGGTAAGGAAACAAGGTTTACTAATCTAGTAATGGCTTAAGTAAGAGCCCTCAAAGATATTCTCCTTTTTTTGAACTTAAGTCTTCCTATAGTACCCAGGATGGAAGTTCAAAAGCCAGTCATGACCTTGACCCCTCCAACTCATTATGGTATGGACCCAGGAGCTCTGATCTCTATTTCCCACTTGGGCTGGTTCTCTTCTTGCTGGTCCCCTGCTACATCAATGGGTCAAGGCTTTTCAACAGCTCCCTCAACCTCCCCAGAAGCAGGAATTATGTAGGTGTCTACCACCATGCCTGGCTTGTGAAAGGTTTTCAAAAAGAATGCTAACAAATTTAGACTAGAGTTCTAAAAATGGAAAACTATGAGTATATTTAAATCATCTGAAAAAGACACCTATATTTATCTTCTAAATATATTCAACTGAATTATAGCAACAGAAGTCAAGTAACATGAAGTCTCAAACAAAGAACACAAACCCTGGAGGAAGTCCTAACAAACCCTAAGGGGTATTCTCAACCTTTACCAATATCTCATGTATCACAATTAATCAGTAAGCATTCCCTAAATACCAGCACGTGCCCAGTGACAGACAAAAGACTGTCCTTGCCCTCAGAGTGCTTACATTTGCCATCTGGTGTCCTCATATCCCAGGATCACATATACATAAGTAACACTTAATACCAAGTGATTCATAAAAGAAGGATGGCCTGGGTAGAAGAAAGGTTCCTGATTAGGGCCTCAGGTAACACTTAATGTAGGAATCGGACAGTGCAGGGCAATATGGATGATGGTCAGCAGTCCAGTTTGGCCAGAATGTAGTGGGAGTCTACAAGGGGAGAGAGTGGGAGATAAGAGGACTGAATGAGATATGGTGGGATTATTTAATTGAGTTATCAAAAGTATAAAACAGGTGTGAACAATTCTTGGACATCATTAGTGAACCAGAAAAGGTCCTTGATCAATCTAGAATCAGTGAAATGCTTCGAGCCATTACACAAAATGAAAGAAGCTAAATTCATGAGAATTGGATTGGGATTCTAATTAGGGAAAAGAGTCATGTCCCCTGAGCTTTTGACAAAACAGCAAATCTATTTGGAATCTGGGTTTCTAATAGTAGGCCACGCAATGATGGAGCAGTTCCAGTCAGTCCATGGAGAGGAAATGGAGGTTGGAGGAGAATAATCTCAACATCCTTCTCCATGACCTTAGGACTTTGTGACCATCAGAGAGTCAGAAGTTTTAAACTTCCCACTGAGATGGCAGCAATATCCCAGGACAACAGTCTGAGGACAAAAAACTTCCAAGATTCTAGACAAAAGCTGATGACCCTGAGCCCAAAAGAGCCCTACAGACACCGAACTTCCTGAGGCCCCAAGAATGAAGAAAAGGGCTCCTAACAGTCAGGAATCTGCCCTTTGACCACATGACATCTCTTAACTTTGGGTCTTCTTTCCCCTCGACTCTGCATGTACTTGAGGAGATGGCCTGTCCATCCCAGACTTTGAGGGGAATGTTTTTATGGGTTTTTTTATTTGCTGCAACTTCTCAGGTAAATATCCCTTGATAAGAGCTAACTGATGTTCATTGGTAATTGATAGTGGAGGTATCAACTGATGGATGGGGGGGGGTAGTCATTAGCAAAAGCACTCAAAATCAATCCCAACCAGCCTTATCACTAGGATCCCAAGGGATGAACTTGTGGAAACCAATGGACCAGCCCCATTCAATGTGGGAAGCAAGTGCAATAGATGTGGCAGCATCATACCATAATGAGTCATTGTCTTCTCTCCTCACAACTGACTGCAGGTCTACAGATTATTACTACCTTTTGGACTGCCCAAGAGGTTCCAAAGGACATTTGTGAAGTAAATATTTTTTAAAGTTGTTCAGAAAAGATTCTCATTTTAGCTGTCTATGGAGCCCAATAAGAGTCAGCTCAAATAAACAGTGTTGACAACAACAGAATCTCAAATGTGATCGATGTCCATAACATATAACATCTCAGGAGAGAGAACCTGGAACTCAGGATTTTAAGAAACAAAAGTTAAACATTGTTTTAACAAGTAATTGGGGAAAAAATTATAGGAAACAAAAAAAGCGAATAAAAGAAAATTAAACAGAAGAGATTCAAGACAGACAAATGAGCAAGACTAAAAGGTCAAGTTACTAAAGAGAATATGAAAATTCTTTCCTTTGAGATCTTTAAATACAAAATAGCTATTTGTCTAAAATGCCATTAAGTGAAACCTGCTTAGGGAAAGGGGATGACAGAGATTTCCTTGATGACAAAATTTAGAAGTTACCCATTTTATAAATACCTTTATGAGCATTTGTTGTACAAAGCCACACAGCCCAAAAAATTGTGTTTTTTCTCACCTAAAATAAATGAAATAGAGAAAATCAGCTGCTGTAACCACCATATCAAGGCTTTGTTGTTGTTATTGAATCATTTTCAGTTGTGTCTGACTCTTTTCAAATCCAATTGGGATTTTCTTGGCTTAGGTACTGAAGAGGTTCACCATTTCCTTCTTTAGCTCTTTACAGATGACAAAACTGTCTGCGGTCGGATTTGAACTCAGAAAGACAAGACTTCCTGACTTCAGGCCTGGTCACCGGGCCACCTAGTTACTCCTCATGTCAGGGTTATTTGCCATAATTTCCTTAAAGTATGTGTTATATACCATGTCAGAAAGCTAAAATATTTTGAGTCACAAACCAATTTTGAATCACAAACCAATCCTTTATACTTGAGGTTGGAATGCTACTGCCAGAATATTAATCTCTCTCAATTCCATAATTCATTATCTCAAATGTGAGTTCAGTTTTAGTACCTTCCGGTTTATTTTGCAACAGTTTTGCCCTGATTTAAAATTTATTAAGCCATATATGCTTGAATTATACTCAGTATATCAACAAAAAACCAGATTGCTCTGGCCAAGATTCTCTTCAGCTCTAGAGCACCAAATACTCCTCCCCTGGACCCTCTCTCCCCAGAATACCTTGTACCCTGTTGGCCTCCATTCTAGGTATGCTTCTAGAGGACTAGAGACAAGCAGGTAAGATCCTTGGGGATAGGACCTGTCTCTTCTCTTCTACCTTTGTGTCCCCAGGGTTTAGTAAAGTGTCCCAACTCTCATCCCATGAACAATCTTTGCATGGATGGGGGATGGGGGTGGAGACATGGTCTTAGTCCTCTAAAATTTGGCAGATGGCTTAGGAAGTCCTGAGGCCCCAAAACTCACCACTCAGGTCCCAGACAGGTGATGAGTTTCCATTTCATACTGAAATACTGGGAGGTAGAACTGGCTTGAGTTGGGAAAACCCTTCTATCAGATGCTGACTGGTGATCCCAGCCAGGTCCCAAACCTCTTAAGAGGCCCAAATGATTCTCTGAGAGTCAAGGTGTAGAATAAATCTCTCTGGTAAAGGGATTATATCCTACCCCCCCACCCCTGCCCACTGATGTAACTCCAGGGCAAAGGTCAAAAAACAACTCCCCCAAACTAATGAGTCCAGAGAGTTCTGGTTTCTGCAGAGTGGGCAAACCACCCTCCAGACACAGGATTGCAATTCCTCAGGAAGGCCTTCCAAGTGGACTTCCACCCATTCACCAGTATTTAGCCAGGGTGGTGTGAAGTCTCTCTCTACATCTGGTCTGCATATACCCATTTATAGATGTACACACATGCTGTTCTTTCCAGATGGAAACTGTTTCAGAGGGATTCTTTCATTCCTGGTCCTTGTATGTGTCAGGCAATACAGTACAGTCCCTAGCACACAGCAAGAGCTTATTATATGCTTGTCAGCTGACGGAATCTATGACCAGGTTCAAACTTGAGGTAGCATTTTCTAAAATGTATGATTTATATCACTTCCATTTCATGATATTACTTTGGGGTTTCCATTAATAATTTTTCAAAATTAAAAAAAAATTAATGGGAATTACAATTCAAATGTTTAGATATGACTACTTCACTCAATTAAAAAAGTCACAATTTATATGCAATACCAAATTTAAAATTCAATTATATCTGCTTTTATTCTCAGATGGGTCCAACAAGTACCTCTAAAATTTGCATAACCAAATGTCATCTATATTGTAAAACTGTCTTAGTAAAGTAAAAAATGTTTCAATAAAAACCTAGGACAACTTGGGGGGAAAAAGCCAATCTTTATGTGAATTAGATTTGCTATCAAAAATCTCTTAGTTTGGTGCTGATTATCATATACACATATTTATTTTGTTTTTTAAAAAAAACTTCATGATGCTTCATAGATATGGTATTAAACTATGTAAAGAAGACAATTCATTCAGCTTAATTCCTCCTGATTGTGCTAAACCAACTAGTCTTGAGGGAAGGCAGAAAATGCTTAGAGAAAAGAGCAGCATCTTGGATTGGGCACAAGAGCTCAACAGTCTCAGAAACTTTGGTTTCTAAGCCAAGAATCTATGAATAGAACATTCGTTACGCATTGAATCTTTGAGGTTCAAATGTAGGACATTCTAAGGCGTTTATGCCAAGAGTTCAGATATCCACCAGTGACAATGTGTATCTAAGAATACATAAATATGCATATTGTTCTCTAGACTTAAAGGGCTGATGCCTCCTCACCCTCCCACAGCCCAGGCTAACTTTGGCCTAACCCAGAAGGAGACTGGAGTCAGCTGAGGACTCATCTCCAGGGCTGAGCCCCTACAGCCAGGACTCAGAAGTGTCTGGGTCATTCCAGAGATGTCTGTTTTAGGACAGCTTTTGGATGGGTCCAAGTTAAAACCTAATCAGCCTCCAGGCCTGGGCACTTTTTCCCTAATCCTGGCTGGATCAGGGTTAGAGCAGCTACAAACTGGGGTGACCCCAGGTGCCTGGAATTCTGATTCAGAGGAGATGTCAATGCTTCCAGACCTGGCCCAACCCACGATGGCCCCACAACAGCAGGTACTGGAGCTAACAAAGGACAGACACCTAAGTATTTATCACACCAGAGAATTGGAAAATACTGAGTTTGTAATATCGTTAGTATACGTGCCCTCCCAAAGAGCCCGTCAGGAAGGCTTCCTTTTAACACACTTGCCAAAGATCACAGTGACAAATCAAAGGTAGTATTTGAACACAGAACTTTCCTAACCCCCCAGTCCAACACCATTTACTAGGCCAGACTATCTCCTCTTATATATGGCACTAGGCTAAAACTCAAACACAAATATCTGGTCACAGGAGAAGTGCATGGCACCCCTCACCAGTTTACTGTGATTCCCATTCCCTGCATGCACAAAACAGCCCTAGGAGGGCCCTCCCTGGCCCCCAGGTCTTGGGCCCCTGGATTGTAGGGAAAGAGCTCTGCATTAGAACTTCAGACTCCCCAGAGCCACAAGACTGAGGCCAAGCCTTAGCCCAGCCCACCATGACAGTTCCTGCCTTGAGCCTCCTCCTCAGCTGCCATTGCCTCTGTTTGTACCAGAATCAAACCCCAAATCTCATTTGGCTTGTCCGGGCCCATCACAGCCTGGCCAATTCCTAATTTTCCAGTACTTTATGATCCAGGGGCAAGGGACTCCTTTGTACTTGTACTTTGATCCAGCCTCTCTTCATTGGGGGAACACTTTCCCTCCTCTCCTCCTGCCTGCCCTGAAGCCTCAGCTCAAACCCCACCTTGTACAAGAGGCCTTGGCTGGATCCCTTAATGCCAGCACCTTTCCTCTGAGATCAGAATCTTATCTGAACAGATCTTGTACAGAGTTATTGGTATTGGTGTTGGAAGACAGCTGATTTTGTACTCTAACCTGATTCTGTCATAACATAAAATTATTTTAACTTAAAACAAGTAGAAGGAAAAATTGTTTAAGCCCACAGTAGGTCAAAATGAATAATTCTATTTCTCCGTTATCACCCTCCATGGTGCCTTCCAGCTTCGGCCACAGGCCACACTCGGGTCCCTTGATCCTGGGTCACTGCTGCTCTGGAGCCTAACCTAACCTGGGGAGCTTCTGGGTTTGCCCAAGAGCTGCCCCACAAGAGCCTGTTGTTTACTTTGGCCAATCCCAAGCCTGTCTCAAGATACCTAAATCCATGGATTATCCTCAAAATGAATATACTGATTTCAACCTGACAGTTCATCTACTTCTCCCCAACCCAAGTTAACTTTAGAACCCTTAAAATTTTTAGAATAGCTGGAAGTAATGGCACCTGGGGAGGCAGAGCCCAGGCTCAGAGCTGTCTCATGTTAAATTTCACTTTAGACATCTCCTTCCTTATTGCCCCTTCAGAGCAGGAGATGCCTTTCCTAGCTTGGTACCAGGCAAAGTTGGGCATGCACTGCAGGTGCTCAGGGTCACACAACCAGAGTACTCAGAGGGAAGATATTCCTGTCTCTCAAGCCTGCCTGCCCCCCCACTTCATGTGGCCTCTTGATAACACTTTATTCATTATAATGGCTTATTTTATAAAAATGGAAGCTTCAGATAATAAAATTTTGGTCCAATCTTGACCAACATTGTTGTTGAAAACATCAATTTGGCTATCCCATTCTCAAGGATGGAAAAGGGAATTCATTTTCAGATGTCTAAGGTTGGCAAGGGGGCATATTCTCTAGTTGCTTAAAGCAAAAAACTCTTTAAAAAAAACCCCCAGCTAAATCTAAGTCTGTGCACGTTTCATTGGAGCCGGATTGTGGCATAGGAGAAAAGCTGCTACATTTGCACTTGAAGGTTGTGGGTTCAGATTCTGACTCTGCTCCTGACTGTTCCTACTCCTGTCTTTGGGGTCAGCCCCTGCCCAGCTTTCAGCCTCCTCAGCTCCTTCTAGGCTGCAGCTCCTGTCACATCCACACTGTCTTATTGTCACAGGATGCTTCTCATTTCTAGCTCCAAAGAATTCTATAATGGTTTCTTTGAAGCACCACGCACGTTTTCCTCTTGACCTTTGGTTTTTTAAGGAAATCACAGAAAAACAAGGAAGTTAAAAAAAATTTATTGAATAAGGACTGTGGGTTTTAACTTGGCCAAAAGCCAGGAAAATATAAGTTGAGGCTGAGAATCAGAGAGTGGCTCTTCTTCCTGTTTACATAGGTCCAACCAAGTGACTAGTCTGAGGCCCCACAGAAGGCCCACCTTGGACTCTGCCATTGTCCAAATACAGGGCTGAGTCTTGCCACTAGTGATGTCCCCAGAGCATTGAACCCATCACCCCTGGGCATAAAGGAGACTGATCCCAGGCCTCCAGCAGCCTCTAGGATGTGCCAGGAGCCTCCTTGCTGCCTGTGTGGCCTGGGACAAGTCCCTACAGAGCTGGCAAAGGTGGGACATAGGGCGAAACCTTAGGGGACCAGCAGACAGGCCAGGAGACCTCCTATGTGGAGCCCGGCTTCTCCCATCTCTCTTGGGACTTTCTCCCTGGGGAAGAGGGGTGTAGAGCTGTCCCCTATTAATTTCGCTTTATAAATTATTTTATTGTCCCTTCACAGTAGTGGATGCCTTTCCCAGCTCTGTCCCCAAGCTGAGTGGGATGCGGATGGCTGGTACTTTCCCTGGTAGGATCCTGACTACCAGGGCCTGAAGCCCGGGTCCGGGGGCCTGCCCTGGGGGACAGAATAGGAGCTCTCGGTGGTTCTTCACTCTCCATACCCCACGCTGGCACAAAATTGGAAACAGAGGCCCAGAAAACTCGAATCTAAAACTAAAAGTATCCTCGGCCGCCATCGAGCCCAATTCGCCCCCCTACCCCACTTTACAGCTGGGGGAACTGAAGGCCAGAGCGGTGAAGGAACAAGCAGTAAGCGGCTGGGTCAGCATTCGAACTCGGAGCCCGGCTGTGGCTCCGGCGGGGAGGAGCGGGGTCACGGACAGGTCACACGCGCCACCACGCCTCTAGGTAACTGTCCCACCTCAGGAAGAGTAAGCGTGCGCGCCCTCCAGGTCACCTTCATGAGGGTGGGCGAAGGGGCAAGGGGAGGAGCAGGGAGCGCCTAGCGACAGGTCAGCCAATCAGCACGCGGAGCCTGTCCCGTTGCCCCACCCGCCCGCCTCCCCGGCAGCCAATCCGCGACGTGCTAGCAGGGTGTCCGCAGGACGAGGAAAGCTAGCGGAGCCCGGGCGTCAACAAACGGAGGCCGGGGAAGGAAGGAAGGAAGGCGGGTGGGGGCTGGGGGTTGGGGGCATGGGGCGAGGCGGGGCTTCTGGAGAGTCACCTCCCCTCCCCCAGCCCCTGGGACCGGGCTCCTAGGCCGCACTCTGCACCCAGCGCCGTAAACAAACAAAGGCCGGGAAGTGGGGGAGGGGGTCTCGGTCAGGTGACGGGGTGCCGCACGTTTCGCAATCGCACCCTGAGCTGCTTCAGGATACAGACCTCGGCCCCCGACCCCAGCCCCGCCGATCCCTGAAGACGGGCAGGAATGGAGAGCGTCCGGGTGGGGCGGGGTGTCTCGCTCTCGGGCCACGCACGCGCCCCGACCGACCCCCTCCCGGCCCGTTCGGCTCTGCTCCCCGCTCCCCGCCGGCCGCAGCCGTTCTCTCTCTCGCTCTCTCCCCCATCTCCGGGCGGGTCGCAGAGTTACGGTCCCCGGCTACCTCTCAGGCTCAGCGGACCCCCTTGGCCCCGGCACCAACGCTCCCCCGGCCGCAGCTAGCGAGCGCGGTCTCCAGTTCCCTTCCCTGCGGCGTCTCCTGCCACCTCGCTCCGAGGCCCGAGCTCACAACAAAGAAGGCACGTGACCCACCCGACTCAAAACACGGCGTGTAGACGCCGGCTGGCCAATCAGGGGCCGCTCCGGAAGCCCCTCGGCATGCTGGGACTTATAGTTGCGGCTTCTTCTCGGGCTGTCTCGGCTGAGGCTCCGCCCCTCGCGGGGAGTGAGACTGGGGGTGAATGGGGAGGGGAGATGACGTGTCACCTGGCCGGCCTCTTGAGCCTAGCCTGGAACTCGGAGTAGTGGAGAAAGTTACGTGTAAAACTACTCCGACTGATCGCTCTTTTTAGTCTGGAGGCCTCGACTGTCCAGTCGGTAAAGCGGGGATGATGTTAACATCTTAAAGGGTTGAGGCAAGCATCCCTTCCTCGTGAAGCGCTTGGCGAAAGCCTCATTGATTAGGCACCTACTGTATGCTGGGCACAAAAATAGCCTCTGTCCTCAAGGCACTCGCAATCTAATGGGGTCAGAAAGCGAACGCATTTATTAAGCATCTACTATGTGCCAGGCAAAATTTTCAGGGCTGGGAAACAGGAAGAAAGGCAAAGGACAGCCAGCCCCTCTCTCAACGTTTTCCCTGTCGCAGGTGGAGACACCATGCAAACAACCCTGTACAAACAAGCTTTAGTCCAAATAAATGGGAGATAATCATCAGAGGGAAGACATTGGGGGGGATTGGGAAGAACTCCCTCTGGGTGAGGGAAGCCAGGAAGCAGAGATAGAGAGGAAGAGCCCATGTGAGGGTGCTCCAGTAAGTACCCGGGCACAGCCAGGGCAAATGCCCCTTGTCGGGAAATGGCCCTCCGTCTAGTGCCAGGAACAATCAGGTCTGGTTCAGCTCTGCAAAATGATTTAAGCATGTCTATTAACTCATCCTGGCCTCAAAGCCCGGCTGGGAGGTCAGCGCTAGCCCCTCTTTGCCTGAGGCCACACACACAAGTCCACTAAGGGAGCATTCACACTCAGGGCTTGCACCCGTTCCAGAAACTCACTGCACTCTTGGTGCACCCGTCGCCCCTTCCCTCCCCCCCCCTCCCCCCCATGCTCGAAGTTAGCCAGGTTTGGGATTCTTTCTCCTCGTACCTTTTGCGAAATTTTACTCCCCGCCAAGGCCATTCTAGAATAATTTAAAAACTACAGTCTTTAAACAAAAGTGCTTGAAAAGCATTCGATAAAGTGACATCAGAAGCAGCCTCCAATTGCCGGGTGGCTCCAGATGCCTGGCAGCCCCCACTTCCATAGCTGGCGAGTGCTGCTGTTCAGCTCTAGACCAGCCTCCTGTAAGGATCAACTTGGAAACCTAATTAATGACGCAGATACTTGTTCTTCCTCTGCCTCGACTCATCTCTGACACCCCTGATGGAACCCTAATAGCTATAGCTCAATTTAAGGTTTACAGAGCACCTTATATATATATATATATATATTATCTCACTGGATTGCTACTGGAACTCTGGGAAGTAGATCTTAATATTGTTCCCATTTTCAAGATGAGGAAACTGAGTCTAAGAGATTAAGTGACCTGAACAAAGCTACACTCCCCATGTCTGAGAGAAGATGAGACCCCCAAGTCCTGTGTGTTATCTCATGAGTTTGCTGAGCCCTAAAGTACTGTGCAAATTATTATTCAAAGAAAATAACTATAATATAACAGAAAATAAAATAAAAATATAACTATATCATATCAAAAGAAAATAGGGAGCCAAGATGGAGGAGTAACTAGAGTGGCAAAGCTCCATTTCACCATGAAAATCCTGTCTGACCAAGATTAAAATATCAATACAAAATGAATACTGGAGTGAAAGAACAGAAGATAAAGAAAATATTCATTCTTTACATTGAAGCAAAATCAAGCCAAGAAGCACTTACTCTATGTCAGGCATCATACCACTAAGCATGGGATCCAACATACCACCAGCAACTCCATACAAGATGTACATGTGTGTACACACACAGGGTAAGCTGGAGATCATCCCCAAGCTGAGAATGCAAGGAAGGCAAAGGAATCCATTCTCTGGAGCCCAAAGGGAAAGCATTTCAGGCACTGAGGACAGTCAGTGAAAAGGTTCCCCCATTGCCTTAGAATACCCAGAAGAGAGAAAGATGGGAAAGGTCTGAAGGGACCAGGTTATGATTGACCTTTGAAAGATAAACAGAGCATTTTATATTGGATCCTGGAGGTAACAGGAACCCTTGGAATTTATTGAAGAGGTTCAGCAGAAAAGATTTTCATAAACTGCCCTTAATACAAATAGAAGAGATTCTCAGCCCTCACCCTTTAGAACAAAGAGAAGAATCATGCCAGAAAACTGCTGTTCTGAGGACTGGCCCTTTCTTTTTTCTTCTTACCTTACTCTGTGTCTGGGGCAAGAGAGATCTCACCCCAATTGAGGCATTCAGACCATGAATTCTTGGCTTTTTTGTATACAAATAAATGCTGCCACTTTCCAACTTAAAGTCTGAAAAGGGAAGTGTGGAAGGAATTGTGCCCTACTCCCTAAGATTATAATGAGGTTCTAGTGAGTGGATTTCCTCCTCATTCTTCTCAGCAATATTTATCCTTGTCATCTGTAGATGCAGGGTTGGAGGCCCCAGAGATCAACTAATACTCCTAAGATCTTCATTCCTTGCATGATAAAAAAAAAATGCACAGAAATTGGATAGGATTAAACAACCTTCCCAGAAATAATTGAAGCTGCATTGTAATTTGGAGATCTTATACTGAGATTAAGATAGGAGGAAGTCTGAATTTAAAATGAAAATACTCACTTGGCTGGAGGTGACATGGAAGTGGAAACTGATGGGGGAAGTGGGGGATGGTCTGTGTGGGGTCTAGAAGATGCAACAAGAATTGACCAGGGTCTCTTCCATAAGGACTGATGGGATCCTGGCTATAGTGATCAATTGGGGGTGGGTGGGTTGTTTTTTTGTTTAACAGATGTATCCCTAGAAATAGAGGCAGTGGAGAATTGTAGATAGAGATCTGGCTTCAGAAATGAGAAGGCCTGTGTTCAAGTACTCCATGACACAAACCATCTGTGCAACTCTGGACAAATCACTTGACTTCTGAGTTCTCTAGGTATCTCTCTAGGACTATACTTTTTTTTTTCCTTACAGTATTGATCAGCATTGGTGCTCTGAGTTTCCTCATACAGAGGTTCCCTATTTAAGTGAAATCACAGGTCCATTCCTTTTTCTTCTTTCCAGAAATGTTCATAGTGCTCTGTTCACTACTCTACTCCTCCCTCTCTAGGCTCCCCAACATGCAAGTGGATATTGAGTTCTCTAGTCCCATCTATCCAACACAGGAATTCTTTTGGAGCAAGGGGTCTTCACATTTTTTGTGTCATGGCCCTCTTCAGTGACAGTCTGCTAAAGCCTTTGAACCCCTTCCCAGAATCTTGTCTTTAAATATGATAAAAAAAAAAAAAGAATCCATAGGATCAAATTAAGTCATCAAACTCTTTTTTTAAAAAACCAGTTCACAGCTACCAAGTTAAGAACCTAGGCTTTGGAGGCTCCCCAGTTGGGAGAAAAGTATCATTTGGTAACATCTAATGCTTTTTGCTTTCATTCCCTGACATTTGACAATTTTGGGATTTTTGCTTGGTTGTTTTTTATTGTGGGCTTTGTTCAGTTGTGGCTGTGGATTTGGTGTTATACTTTAGTGGAACAGGAACTTTTGAAAGATTCAGCTCCAAGAAGAGTCATGAGTACACATCCATGTCCACATATATGGAAGTCTCCAGGAATCCATTCCTGGCCTTGTGTTTTCCTGATATTTTGATCATTGTTTTAAATAAGGACAATAAGTTTTAATTAATATTTTCTGTTTTTTTTTTTTAATATCACCACAGTTATCCCAAGCAACCATTTCCTTTCTCCATCCCAGAGAGCCAACCCATCTGACAAATAGCATCTTTTAAGAAAGGAAAAAAAAAGTCAGTGTGATTGATCAATAGATTGAAAACATCCTAAAGCATTTCCTGTATGTAACACCTATGGACCTCCCACTCCACAGAGGGGAAAGCTGGGAGTGTATTCTCATCTGCCTTCACTGGAGTCCTATTTGGTCTTCACAATTTTGTTACATTGACTTTTGATTTTTTGGTGTCTGATTGTTCTTTCCATTTATGTTGTAGTCAACTGCATATATTGTTATCTTGACTGCTGACTTCACTCTGTTCATGAAGCTCTTCCCAAGCTTCTCTGTTTCCATCACACACATCATTGTTTATGGCTCACAAAGATTCCATTCCATTTGTGGACTATAGATTGTTTAGCCATTCCCCAATTGATGGATATCTCTCTTGTTTCCAATTCCTCACTGGCACAAAGAGTGCGTCTATCGGTGTTTTGGAGTGTATGAGACTTCCTTCTTCTCAATGACTTTTTGGGGGTATCAGGATGGTTGACATGTTGGATGGCAGAAGCTAGAAAAATGGGCCAAATTTAATTAGTCATAAAGCACTGCTCTGACTATCTCATCCCCCTGCTCAAGAAACTTCAGTGATTTCCTTTTGGCTCCAGTAAAAAATATAAGTGAGCAGCTAGATGGCACAGTGGAGAGAGAGTGCCAGGCCTAGAGTCAGAAAGTTCTAATTTAGGCTCAGACACTTTCTAGCTGTGTAACCCCGGATAAATCTTTACCCTGTTTGGCTCAGTTTCCTTATCTGTAAAATGAGCTGAAGAAGGAAATGGCAAAGTACTCCATTTTTCCAAGAAAATCCCAAATGGAGTCACGAAGGGTCAGACACAATTGAAAAATTACTGAATTACAAAAAATACCTATTTTTCCAAACTGACTGATGTTACATTGTGGCCATACTGGCCTGCATCACCCATCTTCATACCTTTGCACAAATTGTTCCCCATGCCTGGAAGGCTTCTTCTCTTCACCTCTGTCTCACTTCTGTCAGGAGGCCTTTCCTAATCCTTCCACTTGTTAGTATTTTTTACTCCTGCCCCCAAATTTATATATTTACAGAAATATTTATAATATTCTTATTTTCTTGTTGTAATTTGTGTGTGTGTGTGTATGTGTGTGTGCGCGTGTGTGTGTGCCTGTTGCTTTCCTTCAGCAGAATATAAGCTCCCTGAGAGCAGGAACTCTTTTCTTTTTCTTTATTATTTCTAGAATCCAGCACAGTGTTCAACATATAGTAGGTACTCAATAAATGCTCAATAAATTTCATTTAATTGAATAAGGTAAGAATCAATTAGGAGAAATCTAAAGTCTTACAAAAAATCAAATGCCCAGTTCTAGAATGGGAAAGTATGACTAGGCAGCAGTTTGGAAAGAAACAAAACTGGTGGCTTCAGTGGAATACAATCTGAAAATGAGTCAACACCGTGAAATGGCAGTCACAAAAGGTAATGCATTCTTGGGCTACTTGAAGGGACAGATAATGTCCAGAAAGTGGGTGGAAATCAGTTTAACTCAACAAACATCTCTTAAGTTCAAGGCACCATGTGTAGACCAGGCACCATGAGTTAGAAACTGAACTTGGAAAGACCAAAGCAATCCCTGCAGTCAGAGAACTTATGTCATATTGGGAGACAAAACATGCACAAAACAATAAAGTTCTTGCTAAAGAACTGGTAGCTTAGTGGATTGAGAGCCTAGGTTCAAATCTGGCCTCAGACACTGCCCAGCTGTGTGACCCTGGGCAAGTCACTTAACCCCCATTGCCCAGCCCTTACCAATCTTCTGCCTTGGAACCAATACACAGTATTGATTCCAAGAAGGAAGATGAGGGTCTAAAAAATAATGGCTACCCACTTGCTCCCATAATGAGGTGGGAGATAGCATGTCAGGTTTTGGATGGCTTTGCTAGAAAGAGGTAAGTTTATAATTTGGGTAAATTGAGGAGAGAGGAAGAGGATAATCCATTTGAGACTTACTGGGTTGCTGACAGTACACTAAGTCAAGATTCCAGCAGACAATTATTGGTACAGGATCAAAGTAGATAGCTGGAAGCAATTAGGTGAACTAGCAGATAAGCTGTTGGACCTGGAGTCAGGTAGAACTGAGTTCAGATCTTGGCTCAGATATTTATTAGCCTTGTTGTTTTTCCATCATTTCAATCATGTCTGACTCTTCCTAATCCCATTTGGGGTTTTTTTGGCAGAGATTCTATAGTGGTTTGCCCTTTCCTTCATTTTACAGATGAAGAAACTGAGGCAAACAGGGTTAAGTAAGTAGATTAAATTATGTGCTCATTCAAAATTCCATTCACTTCTGCAAATTACAGAAAACTCGTGATATGAGTCACTTGTCCAGAGTCACACAGCCGGTGTCTGAGGCCATATTTGAACCCAGGAACCAAGGAATGGAGATGGGACACGGAGCCGAGAATAATATCTCAGAGGCAAGAAGGATCAGTGAGGGCAAGAATAGGCAAAGAAGGTTTCTTGGAATAGGTGGGACTTGAAATAAGCTCATTAGGAGGAGGTAAGACACCCAACTGAGATCAAAATTTTAAAAATACATCAAACTTGTCCTGAAGTCCTTTTCTGATGCTTACTCATCTCATGGAAGTGATCACGAGTTCTTGAAGTTGGAGTCAGCAGAGAGCAAGCTGTGGCAGGTCCTTACAGACTTGTGAGGGCTTCCAGATATGGGGCCATCTGTTGTCAAGGACCAGCCTCACTTATTTCAGAGAGACTCATCACCTGCTTGCTCCAGGTGATAAATTTTTAGCCATAATAACTCTAGAAGAAAACCGCGAGGTCAAAGAAGGCCAAAATCCAGTTGGAGTGTGCCAACTGACCAAATCATAATTGCTTGAAGTAGAGAAGTATAATATTTAACAGGGTTTCTTGTTTGTTTAGCCCAAGGAAAAGCATCTCTAGCAAAGGGAATGGTAATTAGGCTCTTTTATTGTAAGGCTATAACCTACACCAGGGGTCCCCAAACTATGGCCTGCGGGCCACATGTGGTCATTTATCCGGCCACTGAGGCCATTTATCCGGCACTTCTGGAAGGGACACCTCTTTCTTTGGTGGTCAGTGAGAGGAGCACTGTATGTGGCAGCTCCACAAAGCACTGCATTGCTCATATACAGTACTACTTCCGGTGACATAATCCTTTATGGGGCACCTTAGAATGGATTATGTGGCTGCACAATGGAAGATGTCAGCAAGGTAAGTGGCAATCTGGGGGAGGGGATTCTGCACTGTGTGTATTGCTGCCCAGTTAGGGTTAGGGTTAGGGTTAGGGTTGGAGTTAAGGTTAGGGTTATGGTTAGGATTAGGGTTAGGGTTAGGGTTAAAGTTAGGGTTAGGGTTAAAGTTAGGGTTAGGGTTAGGGTTAGAGTTAGGGTTAGGGTTAGGGTTAGAGTTAGAGTTAGGGTTAGGGTTAGGGTTAAGGTTAGGGTTAGGTTTAGGCTTAGGGTTAGGGTTTGGGTTAAGGTTAGGATTAGGGTTAAGGTTAGGGTTAAGGTTAGGGTTAGGTTTAGGCTTGGGTTTAGGGTTTGGGTTAAGGTTAGGGTTAAGGTTAGGGTTAGGTTTAGGCTTAGGGTTAGGGTTTGGGTTAAGGTTAGGGTTAGGGTTAGGTTTTTATAGTCCAGCAGTCTGAGGGAAAGTGAACTGGCCCCCTGTATAAACAGTTTGGGGACCCCTGCCCTACACAGTTGAGTACCATATCCAGTGACATCAAGCTGAATAATAAATGCTCCAAACACAATGTTTTTCACTGGAAATGTGTCAGAAGGAAAAAAGGGCTTAGTTTCCATTTACTTGTGTTTTTCTTAGGTATTAGCAGACTGTACATCTTGAGTTTTCTGTAACAATCAGATGTGAATGGAATTTTTTGAAAGAGCACATAGTCTAATTACTGCTCAAAACAACCTTAACTCTGGGTTTGCACAGATAGGATTCAGTCTTGGCAAGCTGTTCACAATTTGTACTTTGGCTCAGACTTCCACCTAACAAGTCATCTGGGAACAGCAGAACACAGCTCCCACCTAGGTCGCTGGGAAAAAAAAGGTAAAAGGACCATCATTTCCCAGGCAGACACACTCAAACTAAGAGTGCTCTGCTTTTAGGGCAGGCTTGATTTCACTGGATAGAAAATGCAAAAGACATCTGAGCACATAAATAATTCAAGAGATTTTCTCCCTACCTCTCTCTTTCCCAGAGAATGAAGCTGTTCTTCAAGTTTATAGGACTGAGGACCAATCAATAAACATTGATTAAGCACCTACTATGTGCTAGGCACTGTGTCCCTCAGGGTCAAGTGTCCAGCAAACCTCCCTGTTCTCTATATACCACAGTGGGGATGGAGGCCAAGATCTGGGGCATCATCCTAGGTTCCATGCCTCCATGTTTTTTGACTCTTAGTCCGATACTTTCCATTTCTCTCCATGGGGTTTAGTTCAGTAATTCCTTCCCCCCTAATTGTTTTTTATATTTTATATCCATCACTTCCATTTTTATGTTACTGTTGTTTCTGGATCTATACCATCCTGCCCCAATTTCTATTCTTATAAAACAATCATTTTTGTTTTCATATAACTGTCCTTTTAATATCTTTAAAAATGTTTATTTCAGGGGTAGCTGGGTGGCTCAGTAGATTGAGAGCCAGGCCTAGAGATGGGAGGTCCTGGGTTCAAATCTGGCCTCAGACACTTCCCAGCTGTGTTATCCTGGGCAAGTCACTTGACCCCCATTGCCTAGCCCTTACCACTCTTCTGCCTTGGAACCAATACACAGTATTGACTCCAAGACAGAAGGTAAGGGTTTAAAAAAATGTTTATTTCACTATCTTTCCTGAATTTATCCTTTAACTTCCACCTTCCCTTTAGGCAAAGAAAAACAATTTCCCCAAGCCAATGACACAGCAGCTATTCCTGAGAGCATCAGCAACATGACTTTTCTATAGTTTATCACCTCTTAGGTGGAGAGAGAGTGGAGCATTTACCATCTCTTCTCCAGAGCCCAGACTAGCCCTTACAATGATATCGTTTTGTTTTATTATTATTATTTTCACTTACTTACATTACTGTAGCCCCTGAATATATTGTTCTGATACTACTCACTTTACTCTACATCAGTTAATAGAAGGTTTACCATGTTTTATTTTTAAATTTTAAATTCTTTATATTTATTTATCATGTTAGAGAACATCAGGGCATCTAGATGGCATAGTGGTGGATATGGACCTGAGTTCAAATTTGGCCTGAAGACACTAGCTCATTGACCCTGGATGAGTCACTTTACCATGTTTGCCTCAGTTTCCTCATCTATAAAAATGATCTGGAGAAGGAAATGATAAAACTCTCTAGGATCTTTGCAACTGACAAAGAGAACACTAATATTCCATTTTATTCACGTACTACATGTTCAACTAGTCCTGAGTCCATGAGTGCCCATTTTGTTCCCAGCTCTTTTCTTCTTTAAACCCTTACTTTCTGTCTTAGAATCAGTACTGTGTATTGGTTCTAAGGCAGAAGAGTGGTAAGGGCTAGCCAATGGGGATTCAGTGACTTGCCCAGGGTCACACAGCTGGGAAGTGTCTGAGGCCAGATTTGAACCCAGGACCTCCCATCTCTGGACCTGGCACTCAATCCACTGAGCCACCTACCTGCTCTCTCCTAGTTCTTTTCTACCACCTTTAGGTCAAGGAATATGAACAGTTTGGCCACTTTTCTTGAATAATTACAAATTGTTCTCCAGTGTGCCAGGACCAATATTAATTCTACCAATAATGTATAGTTGTATCTTTCTGTAGCTCCTCTCACTATATATTTCCATATTTTACCATCTTTGCCAATTTGATGGGTGTGAGATAAAACTGCGGAGCTGTTTAATTCTAATTTTCCTCTTGGTTGGTGATTGGAAGTGTGCTTTCATGTGGTCAACGAGAGTTTGCAATTCTTCTTTTGAAAACTGTTTGTTCGTGTCCTTTGACCATGACCAGGAATTCTTAGGACTCCACCCCTGCCTGAGCTGCTGCCATATCTTGGGCCATGTGATTTCCTCCTCTCTTGGGACCCCCCATTCTTCCTTTCCTGGAGTTACGTGATTACCTAGAGGGTATTACCAGGCCATTCAGGCTTCCCTACAGGAAACTCGAGTCTGTGTGTGACCTGGTTTCTCTTTGTCTCTGATTCTCTCTTTTCTCTCCAAATCTGTAGCTACTCTCCCAGGCAAATAATATATATAAAATATTTAGCACAGTGCATGGCACTTAGCAAGCATTAAAAGAAAAATAAATGTTCCACATATTATATATTTTATAAATAAATAAATAAAAAATAAATATATAAATATGTAAAGGCCACCTCTAAGGGTGTGGTTCAGGTATAAATTAATCCAAGACGTCAGCCATGATTAGATCAATCATTTCCAAATGCCACTGACTTAATCGGTCATAAGGTGGGGGGTGGTCAGTGAACCAATGAATAAGCAGGAGAAAAGCATTCCTTAGACCCTACTGAACAAGTGTAAGCAGCCTAGTATGGGGAAAGGGGAAATGGATATATAGATACCCTGTGTTCAAATCCCAGCTCTTCCACATACCACCTTTGTGACTTTAGGCTGGTCTGTAAAAAATAGACTCGAATACAGGACTACAATCCCCACGAGCCTTTGCTCCACTTCCCCAGAATGCCTTGTAATCTCACCTGGGCCGAGATCGAGAAGGTATTTAAGCTGATTCAAAGGCTTTTGAGGGTCTCTCTCTTGGGTCTTTTGGACTTCCGTTTTGCAGCAGGAGCATCTCTTGCGTGATGTGAGGTTATTTTGTCTAGGCCTCTGGCCTAGGCACATGTTTCTTACTTGTATATTCTTTAATCTTTAACCTTTAAAAAACCTCTAAAAAATATAATACTTCTTGCAGAGAGAAACTAATTTCTACCTGCCTCAGTCTCCCCATCTCCCCTAAATTTTAATCTTTACAGGTCACATAACTTTTCTTGTTTTTTTTTTTTAATCCTCACCTTCCATCTTGGAATCAATACTGTGTATTGGTTCTAAGGCAGAAGAGAGGTAAGGCCTAGGCAATGGGGGTTAAGTGACTTGTCCAAGGTCACATAGCTGGGAAGTATCTGAGGCCAGATTTGAACCCAGGACCTCCCATCTCTGGGTCTGACTCTCAATACACTGAGTCACCTATCTGCCCCCTTTCCCCCCAGCCACTTAACTGTTCTGGGCTTCAAGACTCCCTCTACATAGCTTTTGAGGTCCCTTCTACCTCTAAATATATGATCCTAAATTACACAGGTGGTATCCATGGAGAATATCTTCAAAATGGTCCTCATCCTTCATCCTTGACCCCAGGTTCCTCCTGGTCCCTCCATGAAAGGTCCACTGATTTCAGAGATTCAATTCATAACACAACTAAGCTAACTTAGAGAATCCAATTATTTAAGAAACATTCCTTGTGTTTGTGCTCCCTTCTGACACCATGATTAATAAGTTGGTCTTCCTTCCTTGGCATGGCAAATATTGTTTCTGGGTCCCTTGTGGACTAAATATCCTCACTGGATGTGGGATGCTTAATCATAGTACTATGACAAGCCCAATTGTTTTTGAAATCCTGCACACATTTCTTTTTTCATCATAGGACCATCGTTTGAGAGATACAAGAGACTTCAGAGACTTAGTCCAACTCCCTCATTTTGCAGAAGAGTAAATCTGAGCCCCCCAAATTAAAGGATGTAGACCCATAAGATGTTAGCACGAGAGCAGGAAGAGTCCTAAGAGGCCATCTAGTCCACCCCCTTCTTCTCCTCATTTTACAGATGAGGAAACTGAGACCCGAGTGGTTAGATGACCTCAGTCTCTGCTTCTGTAAGCCTTCAGCCTGAATTGTGACAGCAAAGAAATCAAAAGACTGGAGGTTCTCAATGGCGGACATGATGGCCGTGTGATATTAATGAGAGGTGGTGAGAAGGTTTAGCAGCTGCTAATTCTGCTGTAATGGGAAGTTCACGAAGGTGACCTGGATGATGATCTTGGTTCTGCCACTCGTTTAGTAACTTTTATCAAACTATTTATCTGAGCTTCCCTTTCCTTATTTATCCTTCCTTATTTGAGTCTGTTGGGCTGGGAAAGTTACCCAATTTCTCTCTGAGTTCACTGGAACCTCCATCTTGTTATCTCTCCCATAGAAGAGAAAACCAACCACTCATTCATTCATGCATAGGAGATACTATGGGAATCTTGAGCGTTACCATGTGTTATCCATGTGCTTAGGACAACCCAAGTCCCTTCTCATCCATAAAATGAGGTGACTGCTAAGGTCCTTCCCAGTTTTAACATTCCAGGAGTCTATGATTTGGGAAGGACATTCCAAGCAGGGAGAATAACTGGAGTGAAGTCATGGAAATGGGAATGAGCAGGGGAGGTATAGGGGGTAGTGGGAGGACCAGCTTGGCTGGAGCAAAGGGCGGAGAAGGTCCAGGAAAGCTGGTGAGGCTTGCTTTGACAGGTTGGGAGGAGAAGGTTTGATGTACCAGGAACTAGTTGGTACATCCCAAAGGACAGTGGAGTCAGGAAGACCTGAGATCAGATCTTGCTTCTGGAACGCACTAGCTGTGGGACCAAAGATGTTATGTAACTTCTGAACCTCAGTTTCCTCATCTTTAAAACAGGGATGGGGATAGACAGAGTGGTCTCTCGGGTTCTTTCCAGCTTGGATCCTCCCCCCCTAAAATGCAGCTTGGGCCAGCTCAGCCTTTTCCTCCAAGGAGTATTGAATACCTTCTTCCCAGCTGCATCTGTTCTTGCCTGCACCCCACAAGGGTTATGAATGCTCCATTGCAGTTGTAGCACCTGACTTTAAGGATCCCTGGATCTGGGCAAGCTGCACTTGTGGACATTTCTTCCTGGCTGACCTGTGGCCTTAGCACTTAGCAGACAAAGAATGCCAAGGCCTCCCTGCTTGTCTGGGGTAAATGAGTACAGGATGTGGAAAGCACTATCAAAATACAAAATAGCTTTGGCAAATCCTTATTTCCCATCCTTGACCTCCATCGTCCTCCTCCAAGTTAGACCCTCAGAAATGGAAGGGGACCTCAGAGATCTAGTGATGAACAGATTGAGTGCTGGGGAGAGGGGATCTGCGATTGTACAGGTATGGGGAGAATTCCCTGTTCTCATGCTGCTCAGCCCCTTCTCTACAACGGAGGCTTTAGAGAGATGGCTGGAGCAGAGAAAGATGGGTCAAGGTGGGGGAGAACTTGAATGCAGGTCTGCCTGGCTATATGGCCAGCTCTCCATCTAATGTACTATGCTTCCTCTCTTCTCACCAGAGAATCTTCTAGCCTTCTGAAATACTGCAAAAAAAAAAAAGATAAAGGGGCACAGTTTGGTGGCTCAGGAGATAGAGATCCAGGCCTAAAGACAGGAAGTCCTGGGTTCAAATCTGGTTTCAGAGACTTCCTAGCTGTGTGACCCTGGGCAAGTCATTTGGCCTCAACTGCCTAGCCTATTCTGTTCTTCTGCCTTAGAATCAATATTGATTCTAAGACAGAAGGTAAGGGTTAAAAAAAAAAGATGAAGGAAGGTAACAGTGCTGAGGATGTCTACAAAAAAGATTCCCAACACCATGATGAGGGGAAGTAGACTAATGATAAATACTAAATATTAACTAAAAGCTAATGTTAAATTATAAAATAAAAAATCATAAAATAAAAGCATTAAAATACATTAAATCATACATTTGAATAATGCCATTAGGACTTGTTAAAATGTTTACTTCCTCCTGGCTGTTTTCTTCTTTTGTTTGAAATGTCCCTTCGATGAGAAAAGAAAGGCATCATAAAGACTCTCCCCTGTACCTCAAGTTAAATTTTGTTTTCCTGTGTGGTTGGATGATGATAAGAATTCTTTCATCACACAGATATAGCTCAGAGCTTCCTTCTAACTTAGCTGTATTTCCTGTTCTCAAGAGTCAGAGGCCTCTCAAACACTTTACCCTGGGACTCAGTAAGAAGATTCCATCCTTTATTATAATCCAGACAGAGCCAGACACGTCTGTCTGCAGCTGCTGATTCCACATTCCTCGGGCCTCTATCTTGCTGAAATCCTTGGCCTTTCCTCTACTCAGTTGCCACATCAGAGCTGAATGTCTCCGCATTTTATTTTGCCCTATTCTTGTTTTCTTTTACGTATATGTTTTCTGAACATTCTGAACGCTTCAGGCAGATGACAACCACACATGCTTAGACAGACACTGGTTCATTATTCTAAAAGACCTTCATTATAATGGGGAGAGGAGAGAAGCATTTTCCAGAAGCAAAACATGGGAATAATTCTTCCATAGAGGAGACTTTAAAGAGGTTGTGTTAGGTGTGGAGAAAACAGATTCCAGACAGTAGGTTGTTTTATAGGTCAAATTTGTGTTTTAAAATTGTGACTCTTGGGTGGCTCAGTGGACTGAGAGCCAGAATGAAAGATGGGAGGTCCTGGCTTCAAATCTGGCCTTAGATACTTCCCAGCTGTGGGACCCTGGTCAATTCACCTACCCCCTATTGCCTGGCTCTTACCACTCTTCTGTCTTGGAACCAAAACACTGTATTAATTCTAAGATGGAAGGTAAAGACTAAAAAATATTACAACTCTCTTCTATGTGACTTGTTCACTTTAGGCTTTGACTTTATCTCTGAGATGAGAATGGGACCTCACATGGCCCTTTCTTGTGTGGCTCAAGTGTTAATTCCTTATATCTGCAGAAGGACTGTGTGCTACTGTGTTAATTATCCAGCCAAGGAGTTTAACTGGAGAGGTGCAATATCAGAACTGACCATGAGGCAGTAAATGCACTAAGGGAGCCAACCTTCAGGACTCGCAAATTATTCTCTCTGGTACATGCAAAAATAGTCCTTTCCTAAGAGGCTAAACTATCCCTGTTGGCCACTGGAAAGTAATTAGCTTGCAAAATCCTAGGCTGCTTCCTAGCACTCTATTTAATAGGCTACATTTATGCTTTGAGCAATCTTTCATACCATCTTTTCTTCTCAGATCCTGCTTTTGGTTCAGTGATATAGTACCAGGAGAATGCTTGAACATGGTAAATTGGTGTCAAAGGGAGGATTTGAACCCAGGTCTTCCCAATGCCTCTTTGGAGATCTTCAAGATCTTCAATAAGATGGTTTCTTATTGGGTGTATTAGAAGAATGGTGTGAACTAGATATGTGCTGATGTCCCTTCTAGTTCTCAAATTATGTGATTCTGTGTCCTTCCATTCTAATCCTTAAGGGAATAGGTTCCTGTATGATTGATCATGGCCTTGATCTTAATCCTGTTTATTATTGACACATATGGCTGTAGGTATGATAAGTACTGGATCTTGATTTCCTAGATATGGGAACTCCTCTACTAATGGCAGGTTGTCACCTTTCCTGCAAGTTATAATCTTAGAGGCTTGTCTAGAGCACTGATATGAACTGATATGCCCAGGGCCATGCAGCTAGTCTGTATTTGAGGCAGGATTTGAACTCAAGTCTTCCTGGCTTTCAGGTCATTTCTCTCTATTCTGTCCCATTGCTTCTTAATTTTCCACATGGCCCATCCCTTTGGTGTCAGTGCTGTGCTTGGACTTGGGTATGGAGCTACTTCACTCAATTCACTCTGCAGTTCTACTATGACCTGATGTGACCTAGAGGAATGCTGGGTATTTTTTGTTGTTGTTTTGTTTTGTTTTCGTGAAAGAATAAGGAGAGGGTGGTTGGGGTAGGGGCAGAGGAGATGAAAACCGGCACAGTTTGAGTACTCAAAATCTTTCCTTAGCCTTTCTTTTTCTTTGAGACATCAACCCAATGTCAACAAGGGAGGGCCTGAGTTTTTGTAAAACGATATGGCCAACATCCCTTGGGAAAGGGGCTGTAGATCTCATTATAGCATTTTCTTTGGTCCTGTGGCATTGTTCAGAAGCGATTAAAAGAACTTTGGCCTGGAAATTAGATGACCTGGGTTTTGGTCCAAGTTCTGCCATTAACTCCTTATGATACTTTGAGTAAATCACTTAACCTCTATGGGCTTCCATTTCCTTCTTTATTAAGGAGGAGGATAGGACTAGATAATCTCTGAAATCTCTTTCACTTTAACATTATAGGATTCAAGTAGGTTCACAACAAATGCTTTCTAAAAGAATGAGGATGAGGACTAGAACTGTGATTTCACTAGTATAGAGGATCCCTCAGGTGAAGGAACTCTCTACCAATGCAGACTAACAATCTGTTTTCCACTTTATAGAGGATTTAAAGAGAATTGAGAGATTAAATAATTGGGATCACTTAGCCAGGATTTGTCAGAAGCAAGTTTCAAAGCCATGTTTTCCATTTTCAAGTTGATCTCTCTACCTACTGTATAATTAGAATGTTACCCTAAAAACTACAATTCCCAGCATCCAACTCTCCTCACATAGGGAGGATATAAATTTGGTGTAGCCCCGCCTCTACCTCTCTTCTCTTCCTGACACAGCTTTGGTGGAGTGGTTCCTTTATTTATTTATTTATTTAGTTTTTTAAACCTTACGTTCTGTCTTGGAGTTAATACTGTGTATTGGCTCCAAGACAGAAAAGCAGTAAGGGCTAGGCAATGGGGGTTAAGTGACTTGCCCAAGGTCACACAGCTGGGAAGTGTCTGAGGCCAAATTTGAACCTAGGACTTTCTGTCTCTAGGCCTGGCTCTCAATCCACTGAGCCACCCAGCTGCCCCCGGAGTGGTTCTTTTAAATAGGCAAAGAGAGTTTGGGCATGCGGCCTTATTTTGTTAGATAATTACCTTTTTATTCCTTTACCTCTAGTGATTATTAATAAACTTCATAAAATATAACACTTGGAGTAGTGGATATTAATTTAAGTCCTATACCACCATATCACATTTCTCTCTTTTTAATTCAAATAAATATATGAATGAAGTAATGAAGAAATAAATGATTGAATGTAATCTTACCTCAAGTAAAATGGAATTGGTTTGAATTCAGAAATTGAAAAGAAAATTTAAATTATTTCTTGATAACTTTGGAAAGTTAGTTTATTTATGTTGTAGATATGTAATTTAGTCATGTCAAGCAAGATTTACATACGTTATGGATAAGGTTTTGATTTGAAGGAATTTCCTGACATTCTAACATTTCATTTGTGTCAGGTTTGAGCTAGAGGGGTAAAAGCAATTCAGTCTTGGAAAGGAGTCACCCACTCCTCCTCTACTTCCCCAGGTCATACAATAGGCCCTCTGCTTTCACTGCTGCCCCCTTCGGTCCTCGATTGTTGAACGTTTTTTGGACAATTTATTCCAAATTTCCTGTGGCAAGCCTAGAGATCATCTCCATAGAGAGCAATGGGTGCTGGCTACAGGACTTATCCAGCTGAGATAAAATGAGAGGCAACTGGAGGTCAGGGTTAGCCATGGACAACTGGACAGAAAAACACATATGCTCTCATGGAAAGTTGAGTGTGGCAACTTGAGAAGGTCCTTGGCCAAACTGGATCTCCATTTGACCTCTGTTACAAACTTCTACATCCTCACCCTATGACATCGAGTGAACTGATTTGTATCAAGCGCTTTCTAATCTTTAAGGTACTATAGGAGTGGGAGCTGATATCCAAAACATTATGGCTCTGTTATACAGTGATATGAGCTGCATTTCCTAGGACCAGCTTAGCGCAGCCCCTTTCCCACACAAGTTAGACCCATTTTTTTCCCTTGAGAGTTACAAACACTTTTGACACAAATAAAGTCAGACCTGAACAATTGGAAAAACATTAACTGCTCATAGGAGACCAAGCCAATATGATAAAAATGACAATTCTATCTAAATTAATTTACCTTTTCAATGTCATACCAATTAAACTACCCACAAATTATTTCACAGAGCTAGAAAAATAATCATAAATTTGAACCGGAAGAATAAAAGGCCCAAGAATATCAAGGAATTAATTTTAAAATTTTAAATTAAAATTTAAAAATTTTAAAAATATGAAGGAAGGAACCTAGTTGTACCAGATCTCAAACTGTATTATAAAGTGGTACCCATTAAAACAGACTGGTACTGACTAAGATATAGAGTAGTGGATCAATGGCCTAGATTAAGCACTCAACACAGTAGTGTTTGACAAATCTAAAGATCCAAGCTTGGGGAAACTGGAAACAAGTATGGCAGAAATTAGGCCTAGAGCAGCACTTCATGCCATATACCAATGGAAAGTCAAAATGGATATATGATTTAGAAATAAAGGGTGATACCATAAACAAGTCAGGGGAGCATGGAAGAGTTTACCTGTCAGACCTATGGACAAGGGAAGAATTTATGACCAAAAAGACATCAGAGAATCTCATGAGATATAAAATAGATAATTCTGACTACATGAAATTAGAAAGGGTTTGCATAAACAAAACCAATGCAACCAAGATTGGAAGAAAAACAAAAAATTGGGAAAACATTTCATGGCAAGTGCCTCTGAAAAGAGCCTTATTTCTCAAATATATAGAGAACTAAATCAGATTTACAAGAATACAAGTCATTTCCCAATTGATAAATGGTCAAAGAAATTAAAACTCTTTGGTGATACGAAACAATGCTCCAAATCACTACTAATTAGAAAAATGCAAATTAAAACTACTCTGAGGTAACACCGCACACTTATCAGACTAGCCATATGACAAAAGAGGAAAAGGATAAATGTCGAATTGGGGAAAATGTAATAAAAAATACTTAAAAAAAGAATTATTGAAACTCTCCTTGAGACGTGATTATCTAAAAGACTAGCTCAGATTGTTAATGAGTTCCAGCTCCTTCTCTGAAGTTGCTGACTGGACCTTTAGTTCAACTGACACCAGGAAACCTGACTCGTCTGAATCGTTGTGAAGTCCTCACAGAATTTCACTGTTGAATGTCCTTCCCATGCTATGACTACATCAATTTCCTCTTTTATTAAAAAAACAAAACAAAACAACCCAACAACTTTACTTTCTGTCTTAGAATCAATACTGTGTATTAGTTCCAAGGCAAAAAGGGAGTAAAGGCTAGTCAAAGGGGATTAAGTGACTTGCCCAGGGTCACATAGCTAGGAAGTATCTGAGGTTACATTTGAACTCAGGACCTCTTGTTTCCAAGCCTGGCTCTCTATCCACTGAACAATCTAGCTGCCTCCAGTCAGCTTCCTTTTGTTAGTTGTTGAAGTGGCTCATTGTATTCCAATATTGAACTTCATTTACCAGGGGATCATCCTGAGGAAGACCCAGTCCATAAAATATGTTATGAGTGGGGGCAGCTGGGTAGCTCAGTGGATTGAGAGCCAGTCCTAGAGACGGGAGGTCCTAGATTCAAATCTGGCCTCAGACACTTCCCAGCTGTGTGACCCTGGGCAAGTCACTTGACCCCCATTGCCTAGCCCTTACCACCACTCTTCTGCCTTGGAGCCAATACTGTCCAAGACAGAAGGTAAGGGTTTAAAAAAAAATGTTGTGAGCAACAAGTCTGTTTGTAATGGTGCTCCAGGTAAAGGATATGTGTGAGTGTGTAATAGTTTACACACAAGTTTAGTTAGTAGAGACAGTATGATATAATGATGACAGAGTCAGCCTAAGAACCAGGAAGATATGAGTTCAAGAGCTACTTCTCATACATTGTCTATGCTATCCTGGATAAGGCAATTAATTAACTACTCAGTGCTCCAAGGGAAACCACTAAGACCATAAACTGGGAGTTTGATATATCAGTTAAATCATAGGGCTAGCCACTATTTAGAAAGCATAAGGAATTTCCAGTGTACGCTTCTTGTCACCTGATCAATTCTGGCAAATCCAACATTTTTGTCCATACTATGTTACAATGTCTGCCATTTTGTTGTATCCATTTGCCAAGAGACATTCCCATGAGAGTTATCAAGGAAAAAAGGAGAGGGCAGAAGATCTCCCTTTCACTGAGTTGGAGGACTGAGAATTTTGCAGTGATTTGCAGAGCATATAATGTCCCTTACACTCAACATCCCATTTCCCAGGCCTTTGACATTCCTCATTCCTGGTATGAGCCTCCCCTTCACCTTCACCTTTTAAATTCTTCTTTCTTTAATACAGAACAAAAGAACTACATGAAGCCTTTGCAGTTCTCTTCCACTATTAGAGCTCTCCTCCCTTAATTACCTTTTATTCATTCATTCATTCATTTATTTATTTATTCATTCATCATCTATCTACCTATCTAGTATATATACTTATATAATTATAGGTTGTCTTCTTTGATAGAATGTAGACTCCTTGGAAGTAAGGGCTATTCAGTTGTTTTTTTTTTTTTTGTATTCATGTCCTTAGTATCTAGCAGAGTGCCTGGTGCAGAGAAGGTACTTAATAAATTCTCGTTTATTGACTGATTACTAGATAAACTATATCTATTAAGAAGTTCAAACTAGGGGGCAGCTGGGTAGCTCAGTGGATTGAGAGCTAGCCCTAGAGACGGAAGGTCCTAGGTTCAAATCTAGCCTCAGACACTTCCCAGCTGTGTGACCCTGGGCAAGTCACTTGAACCCCCATTGCCTAGCCCTTACCACTCTTTTGCCTTGGAGCCAATACACAGTATTGACTCCAAGATGGAAGGTAAGGGTTTAAAAAAAAAAAGAAGTTCAAACTATTCAAGGAAAACCTTCTGTAACAATGACCTGATCCTGAATCACTGTTGGAAACCCCTCCATTTCTATAAACAAATGTGCATGACCACTATTTGTTCAAGGCCTCTTTCTGGACATATTAGTGGTTGAGTTTATATGGTTGTCACCCCTGGAGGGCCATTTGGTCCTCTTCTTAGTTCTTAGCCATTTCATAAGTTCTACTCAGTGATAAACAATTTTTGGTTATATTTGACAAATCCAAGGGTATTGTCAGCTTTTACTCTTGCTTCATGAAGTATGGTCTGATTGTTCTAAAAGTACTTCTATAATTTTTAGTCCATTTAGCATGTATTCTGACAGTATCTATCAATTCTCTTCCTTCTTTTTGACAGGTCAAGAAGTGCGATCCAAGGATCCTTAGCAAAACCATACTTTTAAATATTCTTATCAATGACAAAATTAACCCATTTACATATGATACAAACCAGGTAGGAATAGCCAACATTTCCAGAGGTATTAACACACCATTTCTGTGACTACCTTGGGACAATTAGCACTGCATTTCTCTAACAACTTGCAAGTTTTTGTTTGTACGCTTTCCAGAAGACTTGCTCTCTATTTTACAATGGCTAATGTATATGTTAAGACTAGGGATGCATAGGCATTAATTTGTCTTCCTATTTCTTTTTTTCCCTCCCCTCTTCTTCTTCCTTCTTGTTCTCTTCCACCTTCTTGTTCTCTTCCATCTTGTCTTCTTTTTTCCTCCTCTACTTTCTCCTCCTTCTCTTCCTTCTTCCTCTTCTTTCCCATCTCCTCCTCTTCCTTCCTCTTCTTCCTCTTCCTTCCCTTCCTCTTCCTCTTCTTCTCTTTTTTCTTCTTTTCCTCCTTCTCCTCTTTCTTCTTCTCCTTCACTTTCTCTTCATCTTCTTTGACAACTGTACTTTTGTTCTAGACACTATTTTTTAAAATTCTTAGCTTTTGTCTTAGAATTGATACTAAAGGGGGCAGCTGGGTAGCTCAGTGGATTGAGAGTCAGGCCTAGAGATGGGAGGTCTTAGGTTCAAATCTGGCCTCAGACACTTCCCAGCTGTGTGACCCTGGGCAAGTCACTTAACCCCCATTGCCTAACCCTTACCACTCTTTTGCCTTGGAGCCAATACACAGTATTGACTCCAAGATGGAAGGTAAAGGTTAAAAAAAAAAAGAATTGATACTAAATATTAGTTTCAAGGCAGATGAGTGGTAAGTGATGAGAATTAAGTGACTTGCCCCAAGATCACACAGCTAGTTCAAATCTGAAACCAGATTTGAACCCAGGACCCCTCATCTCCAGTCCTGGTGCTCTATCCATTGTGCTGCCTACCTGCCCCCTTTCATGTTACTCCTGGGAAAGATGGAGATTGTGGGAAAGATAATAGTATAATTATTTGGATTTGGGACCTTATTGAATGTCTGGTGCCAAAGAACAGGACTAATAGTTTGTTTTTTACTGAAATAAAGTATCAAGAAGTGTGACCCAAGGATCCTTAGCAAAATTGTACTTTTAAATATTCTTATCAATGACAAAATTAACCCATTTGTATATGATACAAACCAGGTAGGAAGAGCCAACACTTCCAGGGGTATTAACACTAGAATCAGGAAACAAAAAGATTTTGACAAGCTGGAATCTAAGAAGATGAAATGTCTTAGGGGAAAATGTAAAGAATTACCCTTGGGTTCAAAACATCAGCTTCATGGGGGCAGTTAGGAGGCTCAGTGGATAGAGTACCAGGTCCTGGATTCAAATCTAGCCTTGGACACTTTCTAGCAGCATAACCCTGGGCAAGTCACTTAACCCTCATTGCCTAGTCCTTACTGCTCTTCTACCTTGGAATCCAATATACAGTTTTAATTCTAAGACAGAAGGTAAGGGTTTAAAAAAAAAGGCAACTTCACAAGAACAAGATGGGGGACATGTGGTTAGGCAAGGGTGTTAGAAGAAGATGTGAAGGTTTTAATGGACTACAAGCTTAACATGAGTCAACAGTGTGATGAGTGATAATGAAAGCTAGGGTGTTTGGATTAAAAGAGGCAGAGTCTCTACGCCTAAGGTGATAGTATTTTTTTTTATGACTTAAATTTTTTTTTTAATTTTTCTATGGCTACAAGATTCTTTTTGTCTCCCTCCCCTCTTTCCTCCAGACTTGACAAGCAATTCTACTGGGTTATACCTATATTAGGATGATGGTATTTTTGATAGACTGTATCTGGGATGCTTTGTTCAATTCTAGAAAACACGTTTTAGAGAAACCATTGATAAGTTGTAGAGTGTCCACTGGTGGGCAGCCAAGATGATGAAGGGCCTTGCATTCATGTCACATGGGAATCAGTTGAAATAACTAGAGATATCTAGCCTGGAGAAGAGAAAAGATGACAAGGAAGTAGAGACGTGATTTCTCTTTAAGTCTGAAGGCCTAGCACATAGAAGATGGATTCCACTGGTGCTGTTTGGCTCCAAAGGGTAGGACTACTTCAGGAGCAATTGGTAGAAATGCCAAAGAAGAGAATTTAGTCTTAAGGTTAGAAAACTAACTGGAAATAATGGGAATGATCCAAAAATGGAACAGGCTGGCTCCGCTCCAGATCTTTAAGCAAAGGATGGTTACCCCACTTGTCAGGCATATTTTAGAAGGAATCTCTCTCCATATATGGATTGGCCTAGATGGCCTCTGGGTTCTCTGCCAGCTCTGAAATTCAGTGATTTTGCTTTGTGATAGTTTCCATAGTGGGAGGGAAAACTCATTTGGATTATTTTGAAAGATTTTTAAAAATGATTGGCCAAGTATGGGAAATCTGTGTGACTATTTGAAAATCCCTGCCTCAGTACTTCCAGAGAAAGGGAAGGCTCTGGCTCAAACTTTCTGTTAGTGCCAAAGTCACTGGGTGGCAGCAATCAGTGTGCCAAAGTGCAAGATTCCACTGGCCACCAGCGCGCACACACACACAGACAAGTCTCTCTTGACCTCATTTGTTGTCAGCATCGTAAGCTCATGCCTAGCATTTCTGGAAAGCCGACTGGATTCTATTACGGGGGCCTCAGAATATTCTCCTCGTGGCAGCAAAACTATATTTAGGTGCTTTGCCAGATAACCCTTGGATGATCTTTATCATGGAGGACACCTGTCACTCCTCATTTTGTTGACTCTTACCTCAGAGCTTTGATTTTGTATTTTAGGTGAGGGTGAAGGATTAGGTCTCTTGTGATTTCATGGGTATAGAAAACTTCCTGGTAAGGAAATGCTTTCCACCCAGGCAGGTCAACCCCCTCTGTAACCCAAGAGTCTTAGAAAGTTGCCTGGGACACCAGGAGGTAAGTGACCGTCCAGAATCCCAAAGCCAGTCAGGGTAAGAGGTGAACTCAGATCTTGCTGGCTCTAAGGCTAGCTCATTACCTACTAGGCCATGTCTGCCTTTAAATCAGCGGTTCTCAACCTGTAGGTCGCGACCCTGGTGGGGGTTGAAGGACCAAAACACAGGGGTCGCCTAAAGCCATCGGAAAATACATATTTCCTGATGGCTTTACCCTACTTTACAGCAAGATCTCGGAAAGAACGGGGACCCTGCTGCTCGCACATTGTACCAATATTAGTTACCTATCAGCAGCCCTTCCCCTAAGAGGGGTGATGGATTTACCCTATTGCCTGAAGACCGGACTCAAACAGAGACACAGAGAGAGCACCTGGGCGCTGGCTCCGGAGGGGTTAAGAACGAGTCCTGGAGTGGATAACTCCTGGAATGGATAATGGAGTCAAGTAACCCCAGCAAAGTGAAGCCTCAGCTCGAGCTGGAGGGAGACGACAGGAAGAAGAAGGCAGCATCTGTGGACCCCCTCCCCAGGCAGGACTTACCTCCCACCCCAGGGCTCAGGCTGCCTCCTGCTGGATTAATATTTCTCAACATATAATTAAATATTGTTTTTGTGATTAATCGCTATGTTTAAATTATGTTTGATTTGTAGCAATGAGAATACATAATGCATATCAGGTATTTACATTCCGAATCATAACTAGCAAAATTACAGTTTTGAAGTAGCCGCCAAAATAATTTTTTTGGTTTGGGGTCACTGCAACATGAGGAACTGTATTGCGGGGTCACGGCATTAGAAAGGTTGAGAACCACTGCTTTAAATGAAAGTCTTCCCCAGTGCCTCATCATGGGTAGATGCATTACTTTTATTTCTTGAAGGCCTGATCAATAGAGCACACGTTCTAGCAGGTCCAACCCAGTTAGAAAGACTTTAAGCATGATGCAGGAGATGAGAGGCTCACCTCCAGAAGCCTGACCTTGGCAAATCATGAACATGCATCTAATAAGACTTGGAGGGGTGTAGATCTGTGTCAGTACAAAGAAATATCCATTTGCCTGTACCTGCCTTGGGGCATTGAGCTGTTGGAACCTGGGCAAAACACTTAATCCTGTTTACCTCAAGTTTCCTTAACTGTAAAATGGGCTGGAGGAGGAAATGACAAATCATTTGGAGGAGGAAATGGCTCCAGTATCATTGCTGAGAAAATCCAAAATGGGGCCATGAAGAGTTGTACACAACTGAAACAACTGGATAGCAACAAATGCCTGCCTTGGGTTCTTTTCTTCTTTTTTAAACCTTTACCTTCCATCTTGGAATCAATACTGTTTTGGTTCTAAAGCAGAAAAGTAGTAAGGACTAGGCAATGCAGGTTAAGTGACTTATCCAGGGTCACACAGCTGGGAAGTGTCTGAGGTCAGATTTGAACCTAGGACCTTCTGTCTCTAGGCCTGGTTCTCAATCCACTGAGCTACCCAGCTGCCCCCAAGCCCAGGTAATTCTTTTTTTTTTTTAAACCCTTACCTTCCGTCTTGGAGTCAATACTGTGTATTGGCTCCAAGGCAGAAGAGTGGTGGTAAGGGCTAGGCAATGGGAATCAAGTGACTTGCCCAGGGTCACACAGCTAGGAAGTGGCTGAGGCCAGATTTGAACCTAGGACCTCCCGTCTCTAGGACTGGCTCTTAATCCACTGAGCTACCCAGCTGCCCCCAGCCCAGGTAATTCTTAAAGCCTCCCAATTCAGAGATTCTTAAGATGGCAAGGGTTCATGAGTTTGCTTTCATTTAACATTTTATTTCTATTTATTTATATCTTTCAATATAACTGGCTTCTTTTGTTATTCCATACAATTTATTTTTTGTATCTAAAAGCATTTTTTCAGAGAAGGGTCCATAAATTTCTCCAGACTGCCACAGGGGGGCCACAGCACACAAAAAGAGGAAGAACCCCTGACTTAACTGTTCTACCTGCCTCTTCTGTCCTCATTCTAGTCCATCTTCCATCCTGCTGCCCAAGCCATTGAACTGGAGGGTGGTAGGACCATGTGACTCTCCATGAATGGGGCTTGGGGTCCAGGCAGTAACAGGTTCAGAACATTCCAAGGGCACATGGTCCTTGGTGAAGTAGGCGCAAGAAAGTAGGTCAGCTTTTGCAAGTAGGAATGATGGAGGACTGAGGCTTAGGGTGACCCTTGAAGAGAGGTGGAAGTGGCTGGTGGGATTATGGGGGTGCATCCTTCTCACCCCAAGGGGTCTTTCTCTTTCCCTTTAGGAAGCTGCACCCCAGCCCTCCTCCCCAGGAAGCCCTCCCCTCCTCCCTGGGCAGAACTCACCCTAGGCTGGATTTATAAATAGGTACAGCTCACAGTCCTGCCTTTGGCAAACAATGCCACTGCAATTCCTCCTGACCCCAAGCTCAGCCCCTGCCTATATTTAGCTCCCAACTCATATCCTTTTGAGGACAGGTACTGGGGAGCAAAGGGACATCTGAGACAGTGCTGACTTGGGCAGTGCCTTTTCTCGTGTCTTTATTCAACCAATATTTATCGTTGTGACCTGGAAAACAGACCACCTGACCACCTCTATACCTGGCTACAGGAAGTCCTTTCCATCATGATTATTAAGAAGAGTGGTGCCTTATGAGGCTGCTCATTTTTCTCTTGAGGGGTGGGTGGGAAGGAACCAGGGAAGATGCATTTATAGAGTGCCTACTATGTGCTGGACACTGGGCTAAGGAAATACTTAACAAATATAATCTCATTTAGTCCTCAGAACAACTCATCACAATAACCCACTGACAGGTGGCAGCTGGGTGGCCCAGTGGATGGAGAGCCAGGCCTAGAGATGGGAGGTCCTGGGTTCAAATTTGGCCTCAGACACTTCCTAGCTGGGTGATTCTGGGCAAGTCACTTGACCCCCATTGCCTAGCCCTTACCCCTCTTCTGCCTTGGAACCAATACATAGTATTGACTCAAGATGGAAGGTGAGAGTTAAAAAAAAAAAATAACCCACTGACAAAGAATCATGAGTAGACATTATGAACCCTGAGAGTGAGGAAAGGCTGCATGGGTCACAGGGGGAAATACAAAGTTTAAGCATTCTTCTCTTTTCCTTTCTTCTCTTCCATGACTCTCTTCTCTACCTCTTTCCCTCTCCTCTTCACTTCTTCTCCCCACTTTTGTCATTCTTCTTTCTCTTTCCTTCTTTCCTCTTCCCTCCTTTACTAGAGATCTCCAAAGCAGATTTCAACGATTCTAGAATGGAGAAGGAAGGGAATAAACACTTATTAAACAACTACTATGTGCCAGATACTTTACAAATATGTCATTTGATCCTCTCATCTTTGAAAGATAGAGGGGCTATTATTATCCCAATTTTACAGATGAGGAAATGGAGTCTGAGCTAAACAGAACACGAAGAATCTCTTCTCCATGTGGCAACTCTTCAAATTCTTGAAGACTCCATCATGCCTCCTAAGTCTTCTTTTCTTCAGGCTAAATGTACCCAGTGCCTTCAACTGAGCCTCACATGATATGGACTCAAGGCACTTTCTTCTGGATGCTCTTTGGCTTAATCAATGTCCTTCTTAAACCATGGCACCTAGGACTGAACACAGAACTCCCTATGATGTCCAAAGAGGGCAGCATAGAGTGGGACTATCAGCTCCCTGTTCCTAGGAGCTCTGGCCCTCTTAATCACTCAGTTTGGGGGATGATGCTACATGATTATGAATAATAGAACAATTGTAATTTCAGAACACAAGAGAACAGCATTTATCAAGAACCTACTATATGCCAGGCACTGTGCTACCACCGTGCCACTTGGCTGATCCAGGGAGCAATGGAGAGAGAAGGCTCCAATACTTGAATAAATTTATGATTTCAGCAATGTGGGTACAACTTTCAATGATGTCACTCGCTACCCATCATTGCTTCCTGCCCATTCTATGTGGTCATGTCTTTCTATAAGTTCTCCATCAAAGAGCTTCATTGCTCTCTCTTTGCATCACGAGGTCCTCTGTAGAGTACCTGGGCTGACTACCTGTCATCCTTTCCCCTCACCATATAACTAGTCCATCTTTTCTTCCTGCCATACATTTCTCAACTTTGTTCCTCTTCTTCTCTTTGGTTATTGGTTGCAGCCCCCTGCCCAAACCTGTCATAATGCCTTAAATTGCCCTCTCCGTGAGATTCATTTTGAGTTCCTTTGAGATTGTCAGTTTATTGCAGCCATACAACACTGGGAGAGTATTAAAACAGAAAAAAGAATGTGTACTTACACAGGCATACATATTTGATCAAGGGTGAGACCTTAGATTCCACTGAATAAAAGAAAATGGACAAATAAACAAGCAATATACACTAACTAGATGATAATTGCACACTTGCAAGGAAGTGTAAAGATTAAAATTAATATTCAATACTCCAAACATTATTTTAATACTATTTATTAAAATTGACTTAGAGCAAAAGAAGAATTAAAAAAAAAACAACTCTAGCAAGCACCCAAAATGCTCCCTCTTTCCCCCTAGTCTGAGCCCAGAGAGAGAGAGAGCCCATGTGAGTGGAAACTGAAACTCAAAACTCCCTCCATGTAAGGAGACACACAAACGGGAAAAGGAAAAGGGGATTGTGGGAAATGTAGTCTCTGGGGTTCAAGATTTTAAATCAATACATTCCCCTGTGATCCTTTGGGAGACCAGTCTCCCCAATGGATCATGAAAACATAACTAACTTATAACTTGAACTAGAGGTATATACAAATATTATAGAAGCTTTATTTTAAGTGTACCTGAGAAAGATAAAAAGGGCAGCTAAATCACTCGATGGATAGAACGTTTAGCCTTGAGTTCAAATCTAGCCTCAGACACTATCTGTGTGATCCTGGGTAAGTCATTAATCTTTTTTTTGCCTTAATCTACTGGACAAGGAAATGGCAAACCACTCCAGGATCCTTACCAAGAAACCCCTATGAACTATAAGATCCTTGGAGTCACAAAGAGTTCGACAAGACTAAAAAAATAACAAAAACATCAAAGAAAGATGAAGTGAATCAGCAATCTTTGGGTTATAGATCCCTGTCAGTCTAGTGAAGACTATGGACTTCTCAGAATCATGCTTTTACATTTATAAAATAAAATACATTGGATTACAGAGAAAACCAGTTATATTGAAATGCAGGATCAAAATATCAGGCTAGGAACTTTTGCAGATGAATATTAATTAACTGGAAAGACTGTTTTTCAAAGAATTTGACCTTAAGATGCCTGGATAATAGAGAACCTGAGCTGGCAAGGAGCTAACTGGGACCAAGAAGATAAGGATGATTGGGAATATCTGCCTGTGCTTGGGAGGAAGGTCTCAGCAAAGAATAATGAAACTGAGTTAGAGCTGCATTGTGCCTCCCTCCTTGAGTGAACGCCACACTAAGTAGTCAATCAAAAATGGGCCAAATGTTTGCATCTTAAAGACCTGAGATAATCTATGTTGCCAAAGTGAAGTCTATGGAAGGTGATGAGAGTTAGAGCTTCAGTACCTACTTGGATGCTAGATTTCATCTTTGTGGACTCTCCCTCTTCTGATGCAGACTGTAAGCCCTGGGGGAGCCTTAGTAGGTAGTCCTGGAGAGTTGTTGCAGCTAAAATATTCACGTGATGGGCAATCATGTAGCCTGTTTGTATTTAGTTAGGCTGGTGCTCATTTAGCAACATTAATGCAATTTATTTATTTAATTTATTTTATTTTTTATTATATATTTTTATTATATTTTATAATATAAATTATATAATTTAATTTATTTAATAAGTGCATCTTCATGTATGTATATAGATAGTTGTTCCCTCATTTTTCAGTTGTTTCTGACTTCTTGTGATGCTGGAGAGGTTTGCCATTTCCTTCTCCAGGTCATTTTACAGATCAGGAAACTGAGGCAAATAGGGTTGAGTTATTGGCCCAGGGTCACCCAACTAGTAAGTGTCTGAGGTCAGATTTGAACTCATTAAAAAGAGTTTTCCTAATTCCAAGCCTAGTGTTCTATCCATTATACCACTTAGCTGCCTCTGTGTATATAGTTAGTAGCACATCTGGAATTTGAACTCACATCTTTGGACTTCTAGACTCAATGTCTTATCTATTCTTTGGGGTCAAACTTTAAAAAATAATTTCCATAATATTCATTTTTGACTTTTTGTGGTGGTTGTTCTTTCTAATTACATTGTTATAGCTACAGTGTCTATTGTGTCCCTGGTTCTGCTTACTTCACTTTGTATCCATTCATATAAGTCTTCCCAGGATTCTCTGTACTTTTCATAATCATTTTCTTACAAACCAACCAGCTATGTGGTGCAGTGAAGAGAGTGATAAGGAAGACCTGAGTTCAAATCTTGCCTCAGACACTAGCTATGTGACCCTGGGCAAGTCACTTTAATCTCTTTTTGCTTCAGTTTTCTCTTTTGTAAAATGAGGGGGTTAGATTTTATGGTATCTAAGGTTCTTTCTAGCTTTCATGGTCCAGTACATGCATGTCCAGTCATTCCCCAATTGCCAACAGATTAAATTCAACAAACAATTATTAAATGCCTACTGTATACAGAATTGTAGTTTCTGGGAGAAATAAAAAACTGGGTAGGGCATTGTCTCTGCCTCATGGAATTCACAATACAAAACAGAGAATGTGACTCATTCATAAGTAAATTGAAAACATTTTTTTCTGAGCAGAACTGTGATTTCTTTGGCAGAGGGAGCCCCTAACCAATGTCCTTTCACCAACAGCTGGTGTCCTACTTACAGTCTTTGAGGGTTGCTTGGGGCACTGAGAGGCTAAGTGACTTGCCCACAGTCATACAGCTAGGATGAGCTTGGTTTTCTTGACCAAGAGAAAGAGAATTCTTGCTACCTATTAAGCTATTCTCTTTCTCATAATTCAACACAGTGCAGAATAAATACATAAGGAAGGGGCAAGCAGAAGATCCCACCCACTGCACTGTGTTAGGAGAGCTGTTGTGGGTAGGAGGGCACCCTGGCATTTGAGGCACATTGTAGAGGGTTCAACAGGCAGGGTCCGAGTTGGGGAATGTAGAAGGAAATAACACTGAGTGACCATTCACCATGTCTAACTCCACACCCTTGCTATTTCTGTTGGTGACACCCAGACACATTCTTCATGTGCAGCTGAATGCAGCAGGGAGTGAGATGCCGAACCAACCATCCATAGAGGCTGAGAGATAGAAAGCCAAGTCAGCGAAGACCGTGTCTTGCTCCTGGTCAGTGGTGTTGCATTTTGACTGGGTGAAAGCTGATTGTAACAAACCAACCTTTGGAAGCCCAAAACCCAATGGAAGATGCTGCAACATTTTCAGCTCAAAACCCAGGGCTCTGTAGATAGAGCATCTGGATTGGAGTTAGAAAGACCAGAGTTCAAATTCAGCATCAGATGCTGACTAGCTGTGAGACCCTGGGCAGGTCATTTCACCTGTCTTTCTTGGTTTCCTCAATGATAAAATAAGGATAATAATGGCACCTATCTCTCAAGGTTGTTATGAGGACCAGTGCTTATAAAATGCTGAGCCCATTGCCTGGCATGGAGTATTTGCTGTTTAGTTGTTTTCTCTTGTGTCTGATTCTTTTGACCCCTTTTGGGGTTTTCTTGGAAAAGATGCTGGTATGGTTTGCCATTTCCTTCTCTTGCTCATTTGATACATGAAGGAACAGAGGTAAACAGGGTGAAATGACTTGCCCAGGGTCACTGATCCAAACACTGGAGTGGTTGGCCATTTTCTTCTCTAGCTCATTTGATACATAAAGGAACAGAGGTAAACAGGGTGAAGTGACTTGCCCAGGGTCACCAATCCAAACACTGGAGTGGTTTGCCATTTTCTTCTCTAGCTCATTTGACAGGTGAGGGAACAGAGGCAGAAATGCTTAAGTGACTTGCCCAGGGTCACACAGTTAGTAAGTGTCTTAGCCTGGATTTGAAGTCAGAAAGATGAGTTTTCCTGATTCCAGGAATCGCTCTAGTCACTGTGTTGCCTAGCTGCCCAGAAGGGATGCTACAGGTCATCAAATTAGATCTTGTTTTAGAGAGGAAGCATCCAAAGTCCAAAGAAATGGAGTGACTGATCCATGGCCACCTGTAGAATTTCAGTTCATCGGTTCCCATGAAAAGAAGGACCCGGGTACATACACTCCGGGGAAAGTCTCAGTTCTCTGACTCATTGTCTCCACCCGGATAACCTGAGATTGTCACAGACTCTCCTCGTAAGTAAATTCACAAGGCTCCGAGAGTAGTCAGCTTTCGTATAGGTCAAACAACACAAATAAGACACACGACAGAGACCTTGGAAAATAACAGCACCTACCTAGGAGCCGGCCACTCTCCTCTGGAGGCTTGGAGTGCAGCTTTTCTGGCCAATGGCATTGGCCCATGGGCCCGTGTCTCCCGGTAGAACCCTCTACAGGATGAGGTGAAGCACTCGGAGTTATTCATTGACAGCATTCCTTTCCAAGGCAGGACGCTTTGCTGGGTCGGTGATTTCTCTGACAGGGACAGAAGTGGGGGGGACATTCATCCCTCTCTCCCTGCCCTTGGTCCTCCACCACCCATTGGAAGGCTCCTCTACCTGCCCCTCTCCGGTAGATGGTGTCATGGCCGCTCTGGAGATATACTGTATATATATATTATACTATACATATATTATTTATTATATATACTGCATAAATCTATCTATCTATATGTATATATTTTTGTATATGTATATAAAATATACAGAGGAGATGGAAGAAAATCTCAGAGGGGGAAGCACTAGTAATGAGTTAGGGGCAAAAAAGGAGGATGATGAATGATGGGAAAGACCTCCTACAGAAAGTGGGATGGTTCAGATCTGGAAGGAAGTCCGAAAACTCAAGAGGGAGAGCATAGCCAGTAGGTTGGCGTTAGAACTTGAAGCTAACTCAGAGGCCAGTTTTCTCCCCAAGATGCAATGCTCCTCCTCACCTAAGTGGTCTTCTAAAAGATGGTGATTCCTGGTGAACTATACCATTTTTTATTATTTTGAAATTTCCAATCAAGAGAATCCCATACCCAAGGAGACTGATAGCAACCAGATCTGGCTATTATGCCAGAGGGCAACTCTTCCTTTTTTTTTCTTCCTCTTTCTTTCTTTCTTTCTTTCTTTCTTTCTTTCTTTCTTTCTTTCTTTCTTTCTTTCTTTCTTTCTTTCTTTCTTTCTTTCTTTCTTTCTTTCTTTCTTTCTTTCTTTCTTTCTTTCTTTCTTTCTTTCTTTCTTTCTTTCTTTCTTTCTTTCTTTCTTTCTTTCTTTCTTTCTTTCTTTCTTTCTTTCTTTCTTTCTTTCTTTCTTTCTTTCTTTCTTTCTTTCTTCCTTCCTTCCTTCCTTCCTTCCTTCCTTCCTTCCTTCCTTCCTTCCTTCCTTTTTCTTTCTTCCTTCCTTCCTTCCTTCCTTCCTTCCTTCCTTCCTTCCTTCCTTCCTTCCTTCCTTCCTTCCTTCCTTCCTTCCTTCCTTCCTTCCTTCCTTCCTTCCTTCCTTCCTTCCTTCCTTCCTTCCTTCCTTCCTTCCTTCCTTTCTTTCTCTTTCTTCTTCTTCTTCTTCTTCTTCTTCTTCTTCTTCTTCTTCTTCTTCTTCTTCTTCTTCTTCTTCTTCTTCTTCTTCTTCTTCTTCTTCTTCTTCTTCTTCTTCTTCTTCTTCTTCTTCTTCTTCTTCTTCTTCTTCGACAGAGGTTAAGTGACTTGCCCAGGGTCCCACAGCTAGTGATGGCTAAGGGAAGGCTTTGAAGTCATGTTTCCAGACTCCAGGCCAGAGACTCTATCCACTGAGGCTGGACTTGAACTCAGGTCCTCCCGAATCTGAGGTCAGCCTTCTTATTAAGGACAGATATGTTGCTTCTTATGGATGATAGCTAAGCAAAGTATTTTGGGGTTGGGGTTTAAGGGTTGGAGGAAACACAAAATTGAGACTAATATAGACTCATACACTTTTTTCTCCTCACAGGAACTATGAGAATTTCCCCCATGTCACTCCCATTTTAATAAAGGAAGTCTACTGGACCCTCTTATTTTGCAAGATTTAATACCTAGATAGATTACGTCCTTCTTTGGAAAATGAATGGCCTTTCTCATAAACCAAAGTTCTTGATCTTGTTTGGTTTTCTCCAGTTCTAATGGGTTCTGGGAAATTTCTAAAGCTTGTCACACTTGTCTGGCTCAAGCACTCTTACTCCCTGCCTAGTTCTTGAAATTCATTATTTAACTTCTCTCTTGAAAACAAACCAGGTGAAGTGGAAAGATAGAATTTCATGAAATGAAAAACATTGGACTGGCACAAGGCATTTCCCCCAAGTCTCTAGCTAAAGTTGAACATGAAAGCAATCTTTATCCAGCGAATTCCTCCTATCATTATCCCCTTCTTGAGAAACCATTGCTTATCGGTCAAGGTACTTCCCTAGCCTAGTTGCTGGCCAGAGCTTTGGACATAGTGTCAAGAAGTCAGAAGTTCAAATCCAACCTGACACTTAGCTGTGTGACTCTGGGCAAGTCACTTAAAGTCTCTGGGTCTCGGTTTCTCTACCTGTAAAATGAGGATATTATTTATGTAAAATGCTTTTTAAATTGGAAAATGAGCTGATAAATATGAGCTGTAATTTTTACCACATATTCTAGTTCCTTTCCAATTTGATCTCAGAAGGTTTTAAGCATCTTGCAGTCTCTCATTCCCTCTATGCATTGCAGTCCCAGGACCCTTAATGCTAAAAGCAGCAAGGGGGCCTGATTGAGCTGGCTGCATCTTTTGCATCTGAATATTACATCTCTAGACCATGGTGGTCGGTGGACCCTACCCAAGTATCAATCTAAGAGTAGCACAAGATTTGTTCTTCCAATAGCCAATGTTCTCAAAGCCCACTCTGGCGAGCCAGCCCAAGCCAAGACCATTCAGATATTCTGCTGTCATCTCTAGACTAGTCACTGCCATCTTCCTCTTGTGATCCACGTGCATTCTCTTCCCCACCTTTCTGTCTCTTGTTCTGAAAAATACAATTCAAATCGATGCTGCCATTATTTCTGGAAAGGGTGTCTTCATCAACTGCCTTGTGGTGCCATCGACTATCCCTCTGTCTTCAGACCAAAACTCCCTTCCCTGGCCTCCCCCTCCCCCATATATAAGCACCCTAAGGGTCTATCTTATGTTTGTATTTGTATCGCCAGCTCTTAGGGCAGTGGTGCGCACATATTTAAAAGGCAGTCAGGTAGTACAGTGAATGGAATGCAGGGCCTGGGGTAAAGCAAATCTGGATTCAAATCTGTCCTCAGACATTTACTAGCTTCTGGATTCAAATCTGTCCTCAGACATTTACTAGCTGTGAGACCCTGGGAAAGTCACCCTCTTTCAACCTCAGTTTCCTCATCTGTAAAGTGGGGATAATAATTGCATCTCCCTCTCAAATTTCTTATGAGGACAAAATGAGATGATATCTGTAAAGTGCTTTGCAAACTTTAAAACACTATGGAAATGATGGCTATTGTTATTATTATATACATATGTGCACACACATATAAATATGATAGGATCAAAATAATCCAGGGAGAAAGGAGCCACAAATAATTCTCACAGAGACACTTCTGTGTTCTTCTTTTTTTAAACCCTCACCTTTCGTCTTGAAATCAATACTGTGTATTAGTTCCAAGGCAGAAGAGTGGTAAGGGTTAGGCAATGGGGGTCAAGTGACTTGCCCAGGGTCACACAGCTGGGAAGTTTCTGAGGTCACATTTGAACCCGGGACCTCCCATCTCTAGGCTTGGCTCTCAATCCACTGAGCTACCCAGCTGTCCCCAACACTTCTGGGTTCTGCTGAAGGCCATGGCCAGGCTGTTTACATAAGCTAGGTGGATATCTGGGAATGATCTCTGGACTCTTGAACTGCTTGGATTTCCAGAGAAGCCTTAAAAAAAGATTTTTGGTAATACAGTACTTTTACATAAACAATATACTGTGGGAAAGAAACGCCTCTGAAATATGATGTCATGCTTAACACTCTACTCTATAAAAATCTTTCTCTAATCTAAAATAAATCAGAGCTATGTGAAGCTGCCCAGCCTGGTCCCAACTTACTGATTCATTCACTTCAGCATTTCCGACCCTAACAAGCCCATGTCTGGCATATATACATACATATATGCATATATGTGTGTGTATGTCTATATAGAAGGTGGCCACCCAAGCGTGCTTCCTTTGGACAACTCCCTCTGTTAGGAAGTTTCCCCTTAACATCCAGGCTAAATTTGCTGCTCTATGACTCCCCACCACTGGTCCTGGCTCTGCCCACTGGGGCCAGACAGAACAAGTCAACCCCCTCTTCCCTAGGACGGTCCTGGGCAAGGATGGCTGTCCTGTCCTCCCCTCAGTCCATCTCCTGGCTCTGCCTGCCCAGTGCCTTTGACCAATCCTAGAAGCCCTTTGCCATCTCCTTTGGACTCCTCTTGACGTGTCCTTCCCAAAGTATGGAGCCAGCACTGAACAGACACTGTCTGGGTGAGCTGACCAGGGCAGGGGATTATTCTAACCATCCTAATCACAGTTACCAATCATGACGCTTCAGTAGTTTGAGCCAGTAGGTACAGGAGCGACTCAGCCAGTTGTTCTTCCTCTTCTGTGTTCTAGATTTTATTATGAAGGAGCAGGTGGTACTTGTTCCGTTAGTGGCCATCCCCGTCTTCCCCACAACTGTCCCAATGGTAGCATTCTGGTTTGGGGTCGGACCCACCTTGCACATTTCCCATCATCTGCTTTAACCATTCTGCTACCAACCAGAAGAGCCATAGACATGAAACGTCATTGGGGTTCCATTTTTAAAACCTCACTCTCCACCAAGATCCTCCACTGATGCCTGTAGCTATAATCGGGGCTTCTAGCAAAAATGGAGTGATGCTTTTTCTTTTTATATAATGCTCATCTCTGGAAATATTTCCCTCCCTCCCTCTCCTGCCCTGGGGAATCATCCCTCCTCTTGACAAAGAAAAGCAATTAGGAAAAACACCCAATATGGAGACCACACAGGCTAATGTCTAGAAGGCTCCACTCCAGTCATCCCTCTGAAGGGAGGAGGACTGTTTCACAAGGGTCTAGAGCTAGAAGCGACTCCTCAGAGACTAACTAATGAAATCTCTCATTTTACAGATCAGGAAAGTGAGAACCTGGGAAGTAAAGTGACTTTTCCAAGGCCATATAGATAGTAAACAGACAGCCCTTTCATTACCTGGCTACTCTGATTCCATAAATGCTTAGAAAATGGGAAAGGAGGAAAAAGAGGAAGAGGGAGAAGATTTCTCTAGTTCTTTAACCAATTTTTGCTCAGGACCCCAAAGCACTCACTGTACCATTGCTGGTTTTTTTTTTTAAATCAACTTTTCCAAACCACGTGAATTTTCCCCTAATTATTTCTCATTGCTTCAGAATTAGCCTGCCTTTTGGTGATTCTTTAATTTCATTGTCTGATCTCATTCACTCTGCATCATTTCCTAGTAATCTTCCCTTGTTTTTCTTAGTCTTTTGCATCAGTCATTACTTAAAGCACAGTAATATTTCATTCATTCATTCATTCATTCATTCATTCATTTATTCATTCATTCATTCATTCATTCATTCATTCATTCATTCATTCATTCATTCCTCCATTTATTTATATAAGATGGTTGGTTCAGCCATTCCCCAAGCAATGGGCACCCATTTTATTTCTAGTTCTTTGTTGCCACAAAAGTACTTCTATGAATATTTTGGTCTGTGGTAATCCTTCGTTTCTGCTTTTGATCTTCTTGGTGTATGTTTACGTTTATGAGTATGTAATACACACATGTCCATTTATGTGAGAGTTTATGTACACACACATGTGCATATGTGTACACTTAAGTGTATTTATATTTGTGAGTGTGTGTGTGTGTATGTGTGTAAAAGATCACTAATGGGATTGTCAGGTCGAAGGGAATGGACCAATTAGTCCCTCTTCTTGTGGAATTTCAGAGTGACAGTGACAGGACTAAGTCCCTAAGCTCCATCAAGAGAGTATTTGTGTTTCTTCCCTCTCTTGCCACAGTCCCTCTATCACTAACTGGTTTTTCTCCATATTTTTTGGTCATCTTGAGTGAGTGAATGACTCTGTTTTCTTGAAAGTGATGCCAGTGGAGTACAGAACCGTCTCCTCTGGAAAGTCTTTGGATCCTGGTTCTGCTATGTGCTAGTTCAGAACCAGATCCCAGGAGGACAGAGCAAATCATCAGGAGAAGGCTGGCTTCCAAGAGGTGGATTTTTTTACCCATAACAGCTCATGAAGACCCTTCCCTGTGAATTAAGAATATTGTCACTATTAAAATATCAGAATTTCTTATAATAAAATATAAATTAATTAAATATAAAAATATCTTTGATTATAATGAATTAAGAATATTGTCACTATTAAAATATCAGAATTTCTTATAATAAAATATAAATTAATTAAATATAAAAATATCTTTGATTATAATGAATTAAGAATATTGTCACTATTAAAATATCAGAATTTCTTATAATAAAATATAAATTAATTAAATATAAAAATATCTTTGATTATAATGAATTAAGAATATTGTCACTATTAAAATATCAGAATTTCTTATAATAAAATATAAATTAATTAAATATAAAAATATCTTTGATTATAATGTGATTGTGTTTTTCTTTCAGATTTCACAAAACTGAGGAATTAAGAATCTTTTGTGTGTGTGTTTTAAACCCTCACCTTCCATCTTAGAATCAATATTGTGGATGAGTTTCAAGGCAGAAGAGCGGTAAGGATTAGGCAACGGGGGCCAAGTGACTTGCCCAGGGTCACTCAGCTGGGAAGTGTCTGAGGCCAGGTTAGAACCCAGGACCAATTATTTCTAGGTCTGGCTCTCAATCCAAGGAGTCACCTAGCTGCTTCCAGATAAGAATCTTTATGGGAAATGAGACGTAAACTGTAGATGCAGATTTTCCCAGAAATATACATAAGGTTAAGTTCATGAGCCAATTGGTGATACATTTATGAAAAATATTTCTATTTTTGAAAAATATAAGTGATTTTTTCCCCCCCTAATTGAGCTAGTTCCTGTATTTTGGAAAGTTTGGTGAACTTTTTGCAAGGCGAGCATCAGTCTATTACCCATGGCTGGCAGCCAGGGGTTTTGCTGGAGCCCACTGGAAGGGATTCTACAGAACCATTGTTAAATGTTTAGAGTGAGCATTTATCCCTTGGAAACCATCAAGTACAATAGTACAAATACAGAAGTACATCGTACAAATCAGGGCTTGATTTAGTGTTTTACTAATTGTCTAGACTTAAGAAAGTGATTTTAAAAAAATGAATAATACAGATGAAACTATAAAATGTGCCATGAGTATGTTTTGTTTCTTAGAGAACCAGTGGTTAAACATTTATCACCATACCCATCGGGGTACCTCACCCATCACTCTACTCTATATAGAGTATCTGAGGCTCCTCTCCAGCTTTTCCATCTGACGTATCTGCTTAAGCATACCATTATAGATCAGTGGTATGAAACTGTGTGCTGCAATAGAAAAACCCCCAACCTAAAGTCACCAGACTTGAGTTCAAATTCCAACTTTTCTATTTACCACCTGAATGATCTGGAGCAGGTCACTTCCTTCTCTGTATCTCATTTTTCCCATCTGTAAAATGAGTGGCTTAGATTCAACGACCCCTAACTGTATCTATGATCCTCTGACCTTGGGCAATTTGCTTCATCCCTAGGCCTCAGTTTCCCCATATATAAAATGAGGAGATTGAACTTGACCTCTAAAGCCCTCTCCAATTCTAGATTTATGACCCTGTGGTCCAGATTCAATAACCTCATGTCCTATGAGCTTATATCCACACCAGAAAAAGAATAAATGAACTATGAATGAAATCATAGATCCTTGAAGAAATGAATTCAGTAAAATTAAGTGCTGTTTAGAAAGTTGGAATTCTATGCAAAAAAATGGTATTCCTTGAACAGAGGAAAGTCATGCTGCCCAATGGAAAATTTCAAAAAGCACACCTCCCCACTTTGCCTTGGGCTGAGGTTGGAGGGAAGCTACATCCTTGGTTTTTCTTTTTCCTTTCCCCCCTAATCTTTGGAGATATTTTATTTTTGGAGGTATTTTATTTTTTGCAAAAGTAAATTTTAACATTCTTTTTTTTAACAATTTGAGTTCCAATTTCTCTTCTTCCTTCCCTTCTCACTCCCCTCCCTGAGACAGTAAGCAATTTGGTATAGGTTATACATGTGATATCATACAAAATACATTCCATGTTGGTTGTGTTGTAAAAGAAGACACATACAAAAAATAACCCATGAAGAAAATAAAGTGAAAAAGTCTGCATTCAGACACCATCAGTCTAGAGGTGGATAGCCATTTTCATCATAAGACTTTTGCCTTGGATTATTGTATTGCAGAGAACGGCTAAGTCATTCACAGTCATTCATTGTTTGGTTTTACTATTATTATGTTGTCCTGGTTCTGCTCACTTCCCTTTGCATCAGTTCAAGTATGTCTTTCTCTTTTTTTAAACCCCTATCTTCTGCCTTAGAGTCAATACTGTGTATTGGCTCCAAGGCAAAAGAGTGGTAAGGACAAGGCAATGGGGGTTAAGTGACTTGCCCAGGGTCACACAGCTAGGAAGTGTCTGAGATCATATTTGAACCCAGGACCTCCCATCTCTGGACCTGACTCTCAATCTGATGAGCTACCCAGCTGCCCCCTCCCCACCTCCTGAATTGTTTTATTTGCATTTCTTTAATTAAGAGTGCTTTAGAACATTTTTTCTTAAGACTATAACTTTGATTTCTTCATTGGGAAAATGCCCATTTATGTCCTTTGACCATTTATCAGTTGGAGAATGACTTGTATTCTTATAAATTTGACTCTGCTTTCTTAATATTTGAGAAATGAAGCCTTTACTTGCTGTGAAAATTTCCCTAGTTTTCTGTTTTCCTTCTAATATTGGTTGCATTGGTTTTATTTGTGCAAAAACTTTTAAAGTAATGAAAATGTATCCATTTTACATCCTGTAATGCTCTCTTTCTCTTGTTTGGTCATGGATTCATCCCTCATTCATGGATCCGACAGGTAAATTATGCTGCCATCATTTATTTGCTTGTGGTCTCACCCTTTCTGTTGCAATCATATACCCACTTTGACCATATTTTAGGATACTGTGTGAGATGTTAGTCCATACCTAGTTTCTGCCAACTTTTTAAAAATTTAATTTAATTAATTTTTTAAAACACTCCCCTTTGCAAAAAGACTCCAGCAAGTGATCAGAAGGATCATTCACCATGATCAAGTAGGATTTATACCAGGTATGCAGGGCTGGTTCAATATTAGGAAAACCATCCACATAATTGACCACATCAACAAACAAACCAACAAAAATCACATGATTATCTCAATAGACGCAGAAAAAGCCTTTGATAAAATACAACACCCATTCCTACTAAAAACACTAGAAAGCATAGGAATAGAAGGGTCGTTCCTAAAAATAATAAACAGTATATATCTAAAACCATCAGCTAATATCATCTGCAATGGGGATAAACTAGATAGATGCATTCCCAATAAGATCAGGAGTGAAACAAGGATGCCCATTATCACCTCTACTATTTGACGTTGTACTAGAAACACTAGCAGTAGCAATTAGAGAAGAAAAAGAAATTGAAGGCATCAAAATAGGCAAGGAGGAGACCAAGTTATCACTCTTTGCAGATGACATGATGGTCTACTTAAAGAATCCTAGAGACTCAACCAAAAAGCTAATTGAAGTAATCAACAACTTTAGCAAAGTTGCAGGATACAAAATAAACCCGCATAAGTCATCAGCATTTCTATATATCTCCAACACAGCTCACCAGCAAGAACTAGAAAGAGAAATCCCATTCAAAATCACCTTAGACACTATAAAATACTTAGGAATCTATCTGCTGAGACAAACACAGGAACTATATGAACACAACTACAAAACACTCTCCACACAACTAAAACTAGACTTGAGCAATTGGAAAAACATTAACTGCTCATGGGTAGGACGAGCCAATATAGTAAAAATGACCATCCTACCCAAACTTATCTATCTATTTAGTGCCATACCCATGGAACTCCCAAAAATTTTCTTTACTGATTTAGAAAAAACCATAACAAAGTTCATTTGGAATAACAAAGGATCCAGGATATCCAGAGAAATAATGAAAAAAAACACATATGATGGGGGCCTTGCAGTCCCAGACCTCAAACTATATTACAAAGCAGCAGTCATCAAAACAATATGGTACTGGCTAAGAGACAGAAAGGAGGATCAGTGGAATAGACTGGGGGAAAGCAACCTCAGCAAGACAGTATACAATAAACCCAGAGATCCCAGCTTTGGGGACAAAAATCCACTATTTGATAAAAACTGCTGGGAAAACTGGAAGACAGTGTGGGAAAGATTAGGTTTAGATCAACACCTCACACCCTACACCAAGATAAATTCAAAATGGGTGAACGACTTAAACATAAAGAAGGAAACCATAAGTAAATTGGATAAACACAGAATAGTATACATGTCAGACCTTTGGGAGGGGAAAGACTTAAAAAATCAAGCAAGACATAGAAAGAATCACAAAATGTAAAATAATTTTGACTACATCAAATTAAAAAGCTTTTGCACAAACAAAACCAATGTAACTAAAATAAGAAGGGAAACAACAAATTGGGAAAAAATCTTCATAGAAACCTCTGACAAAGGTTTAATTACCCAAATTTATAAAGAGCTAAATCAATTGTACAAAAAATCAAGCCATTCTCGAATTGATAAATGGGCAAAGGACATGAACAGGCAGTTCTCAGCCAAAGAAATCAAAACTATTAATAAGCACATGAAGAAGTGCTCTAAATCTCTTATAATCAGAGAGATGCAAATCAAAACAACTCTGAGGTATCACCTCACACCTAGCAGATTGGCTAACATGACAGCAAAGGAAAGTAATGAATGCTGGAGGGGATGTGGCAAAGTAGGGACATTAATTCATTGCTGGTGGAGTTGTGAATTGATCCAACCATTCTGGAGGGCAATTTGGAACTATGCACAAAGGGCGACAAAATAATGTCTACCCTTTGATCCAGCTATAGCACTGCTGGGTTTGTACCCCAAAGAGATAATAAGGAAAAAGACTTGTACAAGAATATTCATAGCTGCGCTCTTTGTGGTAGCCAAAAATTGGAAAACGAGGGGATGCCCTTCAACTGGGGAATGGCTGAGCAAATTGTGGTATATGTTGGTGATGGAATACTATTGTGCAAAAAGGAATAATAAAGTGGAGGAATTCCTTGGAGACTGGAACAACCTCCAGGAAGTGATGCAGAGCGAAAGGAGCAGAACCAGGAGAACATTGTACACAGAGACTGATACACTGTGGTATAATCGAACGTAATGGACTTCTCCATTAGGGACAATGCAATGTCCCTGAACAATCTGCAGGGATCTAAAAAACACTATCCATAAGCAGAAGATAAACTGTGGGAGTAAAAACACCGATGAAAAGCAACTGCCTGACTACAGCGGTTGAGGGAACAGGTCAGAGGAGAGACTCTGAACGAACACTCTAATGCAAATACTAACAACATGGCAATGGGTTCAAATCAAGAACACATATGATACCCAGTGGAATCATGCGTCGGCTACGGGGGGCAGGGGGGAGGAAAAGAAAATAATCTTTGTCTTTAATGAATAATGCTTGGAAATGATCAAATAAAATATTATTTAAAGAAGAAAAAAACACTCCCCTTCCATCTTAGAGTCCATACTGTGTATTGGTTCCAAGGCAGAACAGTGGTAAGGGCTAGGCAATGAAGGTTAAGTGACTTGCCCAGGGTCTCACAGCTAGGAGGTGGCTGAGGCCAGATTTGAACCTAGGACCTTCCATCTATAGGCCTGGCTCTCCATCCACTGAGCCACCCAGCTGCCCCTTTCTTGTTCTACCTTTCTTGTGGGATCAGGGGAAGCAGAAGGCACAATAGGGGGATCATGGCAAGGAGGCTAAAAAAGACTGCTGAATCCTGGTTTAAATGGATTAAGAGTTGTTTCAGGTAGAGAAAGAAAGCCTCAAGAGTATATAGGCATCTAGAGAAGAAAGCTGACATTGGAGTGTCAGGCTCTGTTTCCCAGAAGTCACAGTTCCAGGAGAAAGAGGTTCAGGGTGGGCTACAAGGAAAATTCTGATGAAGACTGATTGGAGATCAGAGTGACCCTAAACTGCCAAGGATGAATGTGAAGAGCATCGAGGTCCTGGAATCTCAACATTGGGAGGGACATTAACGAACACACAGTCTAGTCCATACCTGAAAAAAGAAGTCCCGCTACAGCGTTCCCCCAAAGGTGCCCAGCAGTCTCTGCCTAGCCAACGTCTTCCAGCAGGCCCAGGGCATGGAGGGCTTGAGCAGGGAAGTCAATGAAAGCAACAGGATTATGAGTAGCTCATCAATCAGTCAAGGCATTTGCTGCCATCTGGTGGAATCCATGTATTGTAAGCATCAGATTTAAGTCTTTTCTTTCTTTTTTTAAAAAATAAACCCTCACCTTCCATTTTGAAATCAATACTGTGTATTGGTTCCAAGGCAGAAGAGTGGTAAGAACTAGGCAATGGGGGTGAAGTGACTTGCCCAGGGTCACACAGCTAGGGAGTGTCTGAGGTCAGATTTGAACCCAGGACCTCCCATCTCTGGGCCTGGGTCTCCATCCACTGAGCCCCCCAGCTGCCCCCCAGATTTAAGTCTTAATGGGGTTTGAACTGGGGAACCCTTGGCCCAGATCTTGTGACTTGCCCCAAATCATTCTTTGCTGTGTGCCCCCACCAATGTATCATCTCTAGATCAGACCAAGGTGGGTGAAGCACAAAAAGGAAGCAAAATGCTTCATTAAAACAATGTTCAGGGGAAAAGAAGGGATTGGATTAAGTGAATGGCTCTTGGCACTCATCCCTAGTGGCTGCCACCTGGCTGCCTTCTAAAATGGCAGAAGGGGAAGGATTCTAGTCCTTGGACTCCAAATCCAATGCTTCTTGATTGCATTTAAACATGCCTCTACCAAGGCTGTTTCCTTTTCTCTTGTGAAGGCATCTCTTTTGATACCAGAGAGCTTCAAATTTTTCTTTGATAAAGGAAATCCAACCAATCTTCATTTCTGTTCGGGTAACATGAAAGTTCCTTGAGGAGAGAGAGGATTTTGATTTAGCATCTCTAGACCTTGCACACAGTAGGCACTTAATAAATGCAACATATGGATAGACTATTGGACCAAAATTTACATCCCATCTCATGTGACCCTTGGCAGGTCACAACTTTTCTCAGCCTCAGTTTCCTCATCCATAAAATGGAGATAATAACAATACTCACGTCCTAATGTTGAGGATCAATTTAAGTGATGTATGTTTGGTGCTTTCTGACATATGAATGTTAGGGATGATGACGTTGTTTGCGGGATTAAATTGTTCATTTCATTTGTGTGTCTTTATGGGAACAGGAAGAATAAGGCCAGGAAGAGGTTTGTAGGGAAACCGAGGTCATATACTCTTACTTGTTGATATCAAAATGTGAACTGAAATTCAGCTTGGTTTGGAAAGTACCTGAATAATCTAAGTCAGGTTGTAGCTCTTTGCGGAGGTGGTCTACTTCCTGCCCTCGTATGATGAATACATTTAAATCTAACCAGTCACTAAAGTGAGGGACTAAGAATACCTTTACCAACGTGCCAGATGTCATGCCTCTGTGTGTGTGTGTGTGTGTGTGTGTGTGGGTGGGGGATCATCCTGTGGAAAGTCTGAATTGATTACTTTGCAAATTGAGATGATTTTGGTAGCATTCTAGGTGGAGAAATGAGGCAAAAGGGCCTGATTTAGTTGTTTCCTGGAAGAGGGATTAGATTTGATTTACTTGACTCTAGAGGCAATCATGGAGGTTAATTTGGAGATAGGAAAGGTGGGTCAAAAGTTGGGAAAGGAAAGCAGTCTGGTCTAAATAGAATATGAAATAGATTAAGGCGAATAATAAGGATAATGCGGTGCTAACCATTAGGATACAAAGGGCAAAAAAGTCTCTGGCCTCAATTTTAGTTGTGAAAAATGAAGCAGGAGCCTCAGCTGAGAAGTGGGAGGAGAGGAAGCTATGGGAGGTACATAAATGCCAAGACTAGGAGTTTATGCTTTATCTGTAGGCAGAGGGGAACCATAGAACTTTTTTTTTTTAACCCTTATCTTCCATCTTGGAATCAATACTGTGTATTGGTTCCAGGGCAGAAGAGCAGTAAGGGCTAGGCAATGGGGGTGAAGTGACTTGCCCAGGGTCTCATGGCTAGGAAGTATCTAAGGCCAGGTTTGAACCCAGGACCTCCTGTCTCTGGGTCTGACTCTCCATCCATGGAGTTGCCCAGCTGCCCCCATTGAGGAGGGAAGTTACAGGATCAAAGATGAATGGCAATCATTGGTATCCAAGAGCCTTGTGAGTCTTAGTAATCTTTAGACTCTGGCCAGAACATGCCTCGCCAGATTGACCCTTCAAATCTACAAAGGTGAAGGTTACACAGGGAGCCAAATTTAGGTAGGATATTAAGAGAAGTTGCCTAAAAATAGACACTATCTGAAATGTCTAATGAACTGCCTCAGAAGGTACAAGGATTTCTCCATGCTGGAAGTCTTCCAAAAAAGGCTAGATAACCAGATAACTGGTTGGATACTTTGTAAAGGGAATTCTTTCTCACAGAGTGCTTATGGTCACATGGCCGTTGTCCCGGGATATCCCAGACTTCTTTCTTCTCACCCTCTACTTGCCTTCCCTATTCCCATCCCTCAGGACTATGAGGTTATGCCAATATAATTTCCTGACCATGCCATTCCCAACTCAATAAATTGCAGTGGTTCTCTCTTGCCTCTAAAGTCAAATTTCATGTCTTTTTTTTTTTTTTGAGCTTTTAAAGCCTTTGCAGCCCTGCCTGAGCTTCTCTATTTAGCCTGACTACACATTATTCCCTTTCTCAGTCCCTTTGGTCCAGTCACACCACCTCTTGTCTCCATGCCTTTGCCTTGTCCACAAGGTGTGCCTGGAATGCACTCCCTCCCATCTCTGCCTGGCAGCATCCCTCTCTTTCTATGAGACTCAGCTCAAGTGTCATCTGTAAGGCAAAGCTCTTGCTTTCCAAAATTATTTTGTATTTATTCTGCATATGTATACATACATGTATATGGATGTGTGCATGGATATCCTTATATATGAACACATCGTGTTGTCCATCAGAATGTAGATGGATTACTCATGAGGAGGGACTATTTTGCCTTCATCTTTGTATCTCTAGTATGGAGTATAATGTAAAGCACAGAATAAGCATCCAAAGGTCTTTGTTGACTGAACAATCGACACACAGTAGGTGCTTAATAAGTATTAGTATAAAGAGATGGCTTGATTTCTTATAGGAGCAATGGGATAATTAACTGAAACTAGTAAGAGAAAAGACCTGAGAAAAAGTATGCAGCGTGGGACACAGCATGTCGTGGGCAAGGGCAAGCGCAAGCCCAGAGAAATAAGAGTAAGTTCAAACATATGCAGGGGGGATATTTATATGCATGTATTTGCATGAGCATGTGGGAGGTAGAGGGATGCTCTCAGGTGGAAGTTCAAGCCCATGAAGGTCTTGGGACTCACCCAACTTCAAAAATTGGCCTTTTCTCAACTTGCTCTAATGATCCTCCAGTCCCAAATTGCCTTAAAGCGAACAGTGGGATAGATAATAATTAGAGGGTACACATTCCACAGCTCATGCCTCAACCTGCCAAAGCTGTTTCAATTGGAGGTTCTAGACAGGTTTGAATCAAGAAGTTTATTCCCCAGACCAGAGGGCAGAGATTTAGTTCTGATCATGCCTTGTCTCCAGCAGGGCTGATGGATCCAGACCCAAACCAAGATATAAGAGGCCTCCATGGGACATCTGTACCTGTTTCTTTACTTTTGCAGCATTTGAAAATGTTCTCAAGGAAAAAGGAGACCATCTTCTCTACAAGATAACATGGACAGGGGGCAGTTGGGTAGCTCAGTGGATTGAGAACCAGGCCTAGAGACAGGACATCCTAGGTTCAAATCTGGCCTCAGACACTTCCCAGCTGTGTGACCCTGGGCAAGTCCCTTAACCCCCATTGCCTAGCCCTGACCACTCTTCTGCCTTGGAGGCAGTATACAGTATTGACTCCAAGACAGAAGGTAAGGGTTTGTTTTTTTTTTAAAAGATAACATGGAAAGTTGTGCCATCAAATATGTGAATCTTTATTGTTTCATATATTTTATCCAGATGATTTGGATAGGATAGTAATAAACCAGGAAAACTAATAATTAATCAATCAACCAACCAAGAAGGATCTTAAAGCTCTTGTTATATGCCATGAACTCAGAATACAGACACAAAAATAAAACAGTACCTGCTCTCAAGGAGCTTCCAATATAGCTAGGGGAGATTTTATACACACAGACAGAATATATAGACAGAGAGAAAAGAGAGGGAGAGAGGAAGAGAAGAGAGGGAGGGAGGGAGAGAGACAGAGAGAGATAGCAGAAGGGGAGGAAGAGAGAGAGACAGAGAGAAAGACAGAGAGAGACAAAAGACAGAGAGACAGAGAGAGAGAGAGAGAGAGAGAGAGACAAAGAGAGAGAGAGAGAGAGAGAGAGAGAGACAGAGAGAGAGAGAGAGATACAGAATCATCTACACCAGTTCTCTGAAATTAGTGCAATCAATCCATCACCAATGGGCAGTACGGACAGTATTTATTAATCCTGTTAGGGGTCAAGCACTCTCCTAGGCAGAGGGGACAGAAACCAAGTTACACACTGTACAGTCAAGGACTGTACAGTCTAGTCAAAGGAGAATGTGCATATATAAGTTTATAAAAATGTAGGCAACTTGGTCAGGGAAGGCAGTAGGAGTTGGGGCAAATCTGGAATGTTAGATGACAACCTTTGAGGGGAGCCCCGAAGGAAAGCCAGAATTCTAAGAGACAAAGGTGGGGAGAGAGTGTGTGGTGGGCATGGAGGATGTGAGTATTGCATGTGAGGCAGGGGAGGGAGGTCAGCTTGGCAGGACTCTATGGTCTCCCTGGAGAGGGAGGCGTGAAGATGGAACCAAAGATGGAGCCACGTACTCTACAATCTGGTCAAACTGGCCTTTTGATTTCTCGAGTATAGCAATCCACTTCCCATCTCTGGGCCCTATTCTTGGAGTCTATTCCTTCTCCTCATCTCCCTCTCTTCTTTCAAAACTCAGCAAATGATTCTCCTTCCACAGGAAGCTTTTCCCCAGGCCCCCAGCTCCAAGAAAGTCAAGACAGTGGTCTTCCTTGGGGACAAAGGATGTGAGCACCCTAAAGGTCGATGAGTGACAGCGGAAGAACTAGGAAGAGCTTCTCTGAAGCCCTGTCACTGATCTCCATCCAAGGCAATTCTCCCAGCCCTCCCCTCCTCTGCAAGACTGAAAGCTGGTGGTTTTCTTTCTCTACACACTTCTCCCCACCCTCCTCCAGCCATCAAGGCTGCTCCAGTCAGGCCTTGAGTCCTTTGATGAGGTAGACATCCCCCAGTATAGACAGACCTATCACTTTCTGAATTACTGTCTTTCTGGTTCTTTGTATTCATCATCCATTTCCAGAAAGGAACTGTCAGTCTTCGGTCTGGTCCCTGGCATGATTCTGAATTCACTTCATCATTCTATCCACCAGCCTTTGTCTCTAGGGCTATACTATACTATAATATGTGAGCTCCTATAGGGCAGGGACTTGGCTTTTAGTCTTCGCAACCCCAATGCTCTGCAGAGTGCCTCACAGTCAGTCAGTCATCAAGCATTTATTAATGGTTAGTGTTAAAGGGACAACAAGCATAGTATTAAGCTGTAGAGTCAAAACTGGCTAAAATAATGGCTTCCCTTAAAGAGTTCACCTTCTGAAAGGAGAAAACCATGCCAATAGTGACGTGCATACAGGAAATAGAAAGGGTAAATGGATGGCGATCTGAGAGGGAAGGCAATACCAGTGGAGGGTTAGGGGGTCTCAGGAAAGCTGAATATAGAGGCTGGGATAGGAACTGTCTTGAAGGAAGCCTGGAAAACCAGGGCGCATTGAGTAGAAAGAAAGAGCCTTGTCACGTCTGGCCTATAGTAAACACTTAATAAACTGGTTGATCAGTTAGTCGATCTCAGTGTTTTCTACAAGGATATCATGAGAGACTTTGTCCAGGGCTTTGCTGAAATCCAGATGTTGTATGTCTACAGCAGTGGGAGTGATTGAAAAGTACAGAAGGATTTGGGCAGGCTGCAGTATTAACTTTGAAAACCACATCACAACATCATCTATGTTCTATTGTATTTTAATTTATTTTGTTAAATATTTCCCAGTGATCAGTCAAATGGTGCTGAGGAGTGTTTGACACCTCTGGTCTACAACCTTCTCCTGACTTACCAATTAATTCTTCATCATAAAAAGCCAACAAAGTTTATCTGGCATGACTTATTTGGAACTATAGTTACATGACAGACCAGAACCAGATCTATATTTAGGCAGAAAAAAACCTGGTTCTGGCTGCTTGTTCAGTTTCCTTGTCCATAAAACAAGCTCCTTAAGATTTCTAGCACACTAATGATCTCCCACTCACTGAACAAGCTGACCTTTGGTAATGGGGAGCCAAGGCAGAGGTGAGAGTGAATAGCAAGATAGTAGTCAGAGGTGGATTAACTGTAAGTTAAAATGCAGTCAGGGGACCATTAAAGTTTCTCTCCCTCTGTTTTGCTGCCCCAGGTCAGGGCTTGTACTGGATTCCTGAGATCCTACCCAGAACACACTTGAACTGGAGTAACCAATGTTGAACCTGGGCCCCTGCTGCAGCCAGGAGCTGCTGGCTCAGCTCCTCCTGATCCCCATCTTTAGAGAAGTTGTCTTCTCACCGAGTACAGGGCCAGACTACTGTTTCCCTTTCTAGGTGATCACACAGCATCCCTTTAATAATTTCTTGCCATGGTGCTGAGCTATACCGGGCTGGTTCGGATGACTCCTTACTCCTTCCCGAGCTCCTCATCTCAGGTGTTCCTCCTCAAATCCTTCTCTTTCCTCCTCCCCTTTGAGGACCGAGTTTCCTTTTAAACCAGGAGCTGAAGAAATTAGAAGGAGAAAGGGAAAGGAAGGAGAAGGGACAGTAGTCAAGACTTCACTGCTTGACGGTACTTTGCCTCTCTTGCCAGGCTGTCTCCTTTGCCAAGGAAAATGAGATACTAAGTTTCTCTGGGAAGTTTTAAAACGTTACCAATAATTCTCTTTTGTTTGCTCTCCTAAGCTCTGAACTCTCCTAAATTTGAACACCTAAGTCAGGAAATAGCTTGGCACTTGTAAAAGAAAAATCTGTCTCTTTCTCTGTCTCTGTCTCTGTCTCTATCTCTTCCTTGCTGTCTCGGGCCGTCTCTGCCCGTCTCTCCCCTCCCAACCTCCCAGACATTCCCTCTATTGTCTTTCTTGCTATATTTGAATAAGGAAGGAAACGAGGAAAGCAAACAAAACTCTTAAGAGAAATTTTGAGAACTGGTAAAGCTCTCTGGGCTTCCTCAGAAGAGGGAGGGACAAAGGAATGGAGAATCTGATCAAGGGTCTGCCCCCAGGTGAGCTCAACAAAGAGGATCTGCCCGGACCTGCCTCGAGGTTTCCACCTCTGTGTTATTGAACTTGTAGCTGCTGGCACGTCTCTGCTTCCTTGGCAATTTCTCCTCTTGACTTTGGTCCTCAGGCTCTGAGAACACACTAACTAACTTATTAACTCCCTCCCCCCCCCCCCCCCCCTCTCTCTCTCTCTCTCTCTCTCTCTCTCTCTCTCTCTCTCCCCCTTTGTCTCTCTGTCTTTCTGTCTCTCTCTCCCCCTTGTCTCTCTGTTTCTCTGTCTCTGTTTCTTTGTCTCTTTCTGTCTCTGTCTCTCTGTATCAGTCTCTACCTCTCCTCTCTCTCTCTCTCTCTCTCTCTCTCTCTCTCTCTCTCTCTCTCTCTCTCTCTGTCTTTCTCTCTGTCTCTCCCCCCGCTTATCTCTCTCTGTTTCTGTCTCTTTGTCTCTTGCTGTCTCTGTCTCTCTATATCAGTCTCTACCCCTCTCTCTGTCTCTGTCCCTCTCTCCCTCTCTCCCTCCCTTTCTCTCCCTCTCTCTCTCTCTCTCTCTCTCTCTCCCTCTCTGTCTCTCTCTGTCTCTCTGTCTCTCTGTCTCTCTGTCTCTCTCTGTCTCTCTCCCTCTCCCTCTCTCTCTCTCTCTCTCTCTCTCTCTCTCTCTCTCTCTCTCTCTCTCTCTCTCTCTCTCTCTCTCTCTCTCTCTGTCTATCTCTTTCTCTCTGTCTCTGTCTCTTCACCCCCACCCCTAGCTACATTAGATCTCTTTTACTTTACCTGATAGACTCTTGATCCCACAAGTCTTGGCAATGAAGGGGTGCTCCAAATTCACCCTGGCATGATGATAAATTCTCTTGACCAAGGTTGCCCCGGAAGAAGAGGCACATATTGTACCTCTCCATGTTCGGTAGAGATGGGGGACTGTGTATGTAAAACAGAGCATATATCAACCACCATTGGCTGAAGTATTGGCTACTTTGTGTTTTTCCCTCTTTCATTCTTTGTTTTAAGGGGTGAGTCTGTGAGAGGGGAAGGAGGGAAGAGAGGGGAAGTTTTTCATGGGAAACAAAGGTCATTTTAAAAAGAATGATAAAGAAATCATTTCTAAAGTAATAAATGAGAAATTTAAACTAAAAAACACCCCCGATTTGTCAAGAACTGGAGTCAAGCTACCAATAATTCATAGTCAAAAATGTCTCCTGTTTGCTAGGAGGCAATGCTTGTTTGTCAGCAGCTCTGTAGCCCTTTTTCCTGGACCATGATGTTTAGACAGTATTGATGCAACTCAGCCATTCCACCTTTACCTCTTTTGGTCCCCTGGCTGGGAGGCATCTCGAGGTACACTGTGCTCCAGTCACATTAGATGACTGATGATGCTTCAAGCTGGGTGTTTGTAGGTCACCCCCATTATAAATGCCCATTGACTGACTGATTGATTCCTTCATCTTCTCCACCTGAGACCCTAGCTGAAAATGACATGGTGGGGGACATCTGAGCTAACTACCTTATTTTAGAGGGAAGGACATTGAGGCCAAGGGAGGTTAAATGATTTTGAAGGTGTATCACAAGACATTTTGTCCATCCCAAGAAATGATGAAACTGAGTCCTAAGGAAGCTAAATCCAAGGTGGCATAGATAGTGTCCTCTCAGCTTCCTTCTTCTGCGTGATCTTTTCGGGTCCTCCATGAATGCTTCATCTAACCACAAATATTTTGTGTTTACTTCACTGTGTATGAGTCACATCAAGGACCACTTTATTTGTGACTTTCTATTAATCCCCAGAATCCAGCACACTGCCTTCTCTCTAAGGCACATTAATGGAATAGAAATGACTTCTGAAAGGAGGCCTCTTCCCCTACAACCATTTCTGAATTTATCCTCTCATCCTAGTGCCAGCAGAAGGTCTAGGGAAGGCTCTGCAGTCACTGGATGGGCAGTGGGGAAGAGGAAGTTGAGAGAGGAAGAGAGAACAAAGTTCTGGGGTTCCTTTTCCCCTCTACCTCCACCACTCCCCCAATGCCAGATGTAGCCTGGTTGGCAATATCCCTAGCTTTTGTTTCACTTCCTCCTCACTGTCTCCTCCAAAAGCCCTTTTCTGTTGCTCAACTCAGATCCCTCAACCCATCTTCTGGGAGTCTGGGTTTTCTTCTGAAATGTTCATGTAAGTGATTGTGGCCCTCTGGGTAACCAAAGCCTCGCCATTCACACCCGCTTTCCCTTCTGTTCCTTGATAGTAATTATGTGCAAAAAGGCAGGAAGGGGGCCCTTTCTTCTCCAATTATTTCTTTACTCTTGCCAATGTCGTAAGCATGTGTTGAGGAATTGAGTAGGATACGCCCCGCCTCCCACAACTATGACCAGAATATGTTTTCAAAGCCTCCTTCTATACACTGCAATAAGGGTGATGCCTGGCCACAGACCAGATGGATGGATGGAGGGTGAACATGACACACAGATCTTGAGACAGTGATGGGCCAGAGAGGGAAAGAAAGTAGCCTCGAGGTTTGCCCATCACTGATACTGTGAGTCATGTGGACTGTGCAGGTATAAGATGACAGGTTGACTCTCTAGTAGTTCTTAGTTCTTTCCTAATTGGGAAAAGAGGGCCCTCCAGTAGGAGAAAGTCAAATTGTTCCCTAGCAGCCCCAAATCACCCAGTGTAGAATTTTAAGTCATTGTATATGGCAGCTAGGTGGCACACTGGATAAGGGCCAGGCCTAGAGTCAAGAAGATGGAGTCTTCCTGATTTTAAAATCCAACCTTATGGGGCAGTGGCGTAGCTCAGTGGATTGGTTCAAATCTGACCTCAGACCCTTCCTAGCTGTGTGACCCTGGGCAAGTCCCTTAACCCCCATTGCCTAACCTTTACCACTCTTCTGCCTTGGAACCAATACACAGTATTGCCTTGGAGAAGGTAATGGTTTAGAAAAATAAAATGAAATAAAATCCAGCCTGAGACACTAGCTGTGTGATCCTGGCAAGTGATTCAACCCCATTTGTTTCAGTTTCTTCATCTGAAAAGTGAACTGGAGAAGGAAATGGCAAATCACTCTAGTATCTTTGCCAAGAAAACCCAAATGAGGTCAAGAAGAGTCAGCACAACTGAAACAACTGAACAATAATAGGTCCTGAGGGAAGCAGGAGGAGAGCTTTCTTGCCTTTTGGCTAGATTGGACATATCTTTTCTTTATTGAGTATCAAATATGAACTCCTTTGGACATTTAAAACTCTTTATAACCTGGCCTCAGTTAGACAGATGGCATAGTGGGTAGAGTGCTAGGCTTGGAGTCAGAAAAACCTGAGTTCATATTCAGACTTACATACTTAGTTGTATGACCCTGGGCAAGTCACTTAACCTCTGCTCACTTCAATTCCCTTAACTATAAAATGGGGATCATCACCTCCAGAGAAAGAACTGTTGGAGTAGGAATGCAGATGAAAATATACAACTGTTCAATTCTTTATTTGGGATTGTATTTGGGGATTTGGATTTTATAAGATTATTTATGAAAATGAACAAAATGGAACTGTTTTGCATGATTATACATGTATAACCCAGATTAAATCACCTGCCAGCACTGGGAGGGGGAAAAGAAGTGAGGGAGGGAGATAAATTTAATCATAGAACTTGGGCAAACTTATGTGGAAATTTCTTATTATGTGTAATTTGCAATAAATAAATAAATCAAATGGGGGCCATACTGTTATCTCTTCTGGGTTGGTTAGGAGGAGCAAATGAGATAATATTTGTAAAGCATTTGGCACATAATAGGGATTTTAAAATGCTTTTTCCTTTCCTCCTCCCCTGATCTTCTTACACATCACTTCCTTCCACATACTCAATGATTCAGCCCTACTGGTCTCTTCTATTCTCTGGGACCTTTTCTGCTCCCTCAGGTTACTCTGGAACCCTCTACCCAGTTTATGGGAATTTCTCCCCTTGGGTCATCATTTGTGGTAAGTTGAGGCTGTCCTTGATGCCTGGGTTGGTCCAGGGCCAAGGATTGAGCCTAGACACACCATACACCAGAACAGGGTAAGTTGAACTGGTTTCCATCCCTACCTTCTGCAGGATACCTTTCTTGGGCCAACCCAGTGGCTACTGGCTCCCCCTCCAAGGTAACCTCTCATCTGCCTTTCTCATGTCTCATATGTCCTTGTATCTGTAGATACTGTCTCTCCCGTTAGCTCCTTGAAGGTGAGAACTTTTATGTTTGGCTTTGTATCTCCTAGCTCCTGGTATAGAGCCCGACACATAGTAGGCACTTAATGAGTACCTGATGATTGCCTGATAGAGTTGGAAGCTATATCCTCCCAAGAGCTGTCATGACATTTGATCCAACTGAGGCTGCTCTCTTCTCCAACCTCCCCACCAATCCAAAGAAGAGCTATCTGCCAGTAGGCACCAGCACCTAATATGTAAAACTCAAAATGTTTCCTAAAATCATATATCTGGTTGGAAAGATCCTCAGAGGTCATCTAGTCCAAACTCCTCCTTTTACAAAGGGGGGAAACTGAGGCATAGGGAGAGGAAAAAGTGACTTGCCCAGATTCATGTAGATGCCACCAGAGGCACCCTCTGCCTGGTGATCATTTACTAAATTACACATATGGCTCCTAGGAAGAGCTTGTAAACCCTTAGGAAGTAGTGCACCATTTGGATCCTCTCCTGTTTTAAGGATGGAAACCTCCGACGCTGGGCTGGGACCAGAAGGATAATCTAAAGCCCTGAGAACACATTTTTTTTCTTTGCATGAAGCTATTGCCTCATCTGGGCACTGAACCCATAACTTTGGCCAGCCATATTTGCAGCAAGTTCCAACCCAGTGAGCTAAGTAGTCCAGACAAACTATACTTAGATCCCCTTCCCAGCTGTGAAGCTTCAGCCAGCATTATGGTTTTTCCGGTTTCTTAGTCGGGTAGCACGTTTCTCACTGTAGATGAGAATGCTGCAAGCAAGGACTTGGATGCTGGATGAGGTCAGCCATGGCTGATGCCAAGGGCACAATAGTCTTTAGGTCTCCAGAGGGAGAGGGAGTCCCAGGTGGTCTGGGACTTCTGGGTCCATGCTTTAGGGCAGCTCAGGCATTTAGCATGGGATCACAGGATCAGAGAAAAATGCAGAGGACAATGGGCTGGATCTTACTCCCTGGGTGACCTTGGGCTGCAGTTTCCTCCTCTGTAAAATGAAAGTGTTGGTCTAGCCTTCTGACGTTCCGCCATCTTGTGATGACCCCAGCCTCAATACCCCTCTGAAATATTAACAATACAGCCAACAGCCAGAACCAAAGACTTCCAAACTACACTTGGTAGCTGATTATTAAGATAGAAAAGGGCTCAAGTCAATCTGTCAATAAACATTTATTAAGGACCTACTATGTGCTAAGCACTGGGAATACAAAGGAGAGTAAAGACCGTCCCTGCTCTCAAGGAGCTCCAGTCTAATGGACACAAAGTTGATAGAGAGCTGGAGTCAGGAAGTTGTTGTTCAGGCATGTCTGACTTTGTGACACTATTTTAAGTTTTCTTGACAGAGACATCAGAGTGGTTTACCATTTCCTTCTCTGACTCATTTTAAAGATGGGGAAACTGAGGCAAACAGGGTGAAGTGACTTGCCCAAAGTCACACAGCTAAGATACTGGGGAGTGGTTTGCCATTTCCATCTCTGGCTCATTTTGCAAATGAAGAAACAGAGGCAAACAGGGTGAAGTGACTTGTCCAGGGTCACATGGCTAGTAAGTGTCTGAAGCTGGATTTAAACTCAGGAAGATGAATCTTCCTAACTTCAGCCCTGGCATTCTATGGACTGCACTGCCTTGATTCCCCAAGTCAGGAAAACATGATTTCAAAGCTGTGAAAGATAATTACAGTTGTGTGCACCTGGGCAAGTCACATAAACCTATTTGCCTCAGTTTCCACATCTGTAAAATGAAGGAGTTGGACTTGATGACCTCTGAGATCCCCTTTAATTCTGAATTTATGACAATATGTATGGATCTGTGATCTGAATCTTCCCCTTATATCCTAGCTTCTCCCTTTGTACGTCTAGCCAAAGTTGTTTCTAAACACAGTAGTATTTCAAAGAAAGAAGAAAAAAAAAAGAAGTTGCCCTCATTTGTAGCAACAGGATGAGAAAGTGCAAAGTTTCCTGTTATGTGTATGTGTGTGACAGCTGTTGATAAGTGGAGGGTTCTGGGCAGGAAATCTGTTTAGACCCTACAGTGTGACCTGGGTGCAACATCAGAGCTCTTTCAGACTCAAGTATTGACGATGACATGGTGCCTCCTGAAACATGGGGGACACCATGGAAAAAAGTATAGAGGGACCCCTCACTTCTCTGGATGAAGCTCATTCCATGAAGAGAGGGGACATAGTGGAGATCTTGAATGGCGAAAAAGTGAAATTTGATGACACGGAGCTCTCGAGAATTCTGCAGAGTGGCTTGGAGAACCTCCGACTGGAAAACTCTCTGACCGATGTCATTTTGTGCGTGGACATTCAGGAATTCTCCTGCCACCGGGCAGTGCTGGCGGCAGCCAGCAATTATTTCAGGTACATGATGCCCAAAATGAGAGCCGAATTTGGTATTCGTTTGAGCAAGAATTTCAGTTGGTGCTAGAGCTGAAACTAATTGGTAAGATGCTGTAGCCATGGTGGGAAATCAATGAAAAGAGAGAGACACGATCAGAGAAGCCCAGCTTCTTGCAGACTTAATCATAGAAAAAGCTCCATTTTAGCTGCACATTTAGATGGGAGTCAAAGCTAAGTGTGGTTGTTGGAGAGGAAGATGAAATGAAATGAAACTTCTGGTCTTGCGGAGCTGGGCTGGGCTTGTTTTTTCTTTGGCACGATTGTCGTCTTTGTTCTTTGTAACAGTACATTCGAGAAACAGGATGTACAACAAGAGTCCCTTCTTTTTCCAAGTTATTACATGAAATGCTAAGGATGCTCTGAGTTAGAGTGGAAAGAGCACTGACTGATTCTGGATTCATAGAACCTGGGTTCGAATTCTGGCGCTGATACTCTATTTGTTGTTTCAACTTTCCCACGTCTGAGTGTCCTCATTTGTAAAACGATGGAGTTGAACTAGATGTCTCTATGTTGTCTTCCAGATCTAGGTCTATGATCCTATGATTAAAGGGTTTGGGGGGGGGGGGGCTAAAGGGAGGATGTAATTTCAAGGACACTTAGTACTAAGGAGGCTACTAAACTTTTAAGTCACATTGAGTTCTCTGTCTTATTTGCCAGCCTTGTTCATCTCTATCTGATGTATAACCTTCATTTCCCCTATGTCTGGAATTCTCTCCCTCATCAGTCTTCACCTCTAGGCTTCCTTTAGGTGCTGGCTGAGATACTACCTTCTAAAGGAATCCTGGAACCCTCTCCCATCCCTCTTTTTTTTTTTCAACCCTTACTTTCAGTCCAAGTAACGATTCTAAACCAGAAGAGCAAGGGCTAGGCAATTGGGGTTAAGTGACTTGCCCAGAGTCACGCATCTAGGAAGTATCTGGCGCCAGATTTGAACCCAGATTTTCCCAATCCCTCACAGCTCCTCCCATCCCTTTGTTGATTAGCTCCATTTTATCCTGTAAATATTGACTGAACATAGTTGTGAGCTCCTTGAGAGCATTTCTTTGTATTCCCAGCATTTGGCATAGGACATTAGTACAAAGAAGTTGCTTAAAAATGCATTTTGACTTGTCTCAATATATAGGAAGGTCATGAGAACATAGTTTTTTCATGGGTTTGGCAACAACGGCTGCTTTGTCAACCATATGATCATCTGTATGGGACCGATTAGTTACTGCAGGTGCCTAAAGACAAGAAGAGACCACTGTTCTGGCCCTCCATATTGAATTCATAGTCATCACAGGAAAGAGAAAAGAGCAAAAGCCATAAAAAGGAGAGTGAGATCTCTCAAGTCAGAGACCCTTGGTCCCTCTGATACTTAATGCTTGTGTGATTGGGGCAAGTCTCTTAGCATCCTAGAACCTCAGTTTCCTCATCTGTAAAACAATGGAGTTGGACTAAATGGTATTGAAATCCTATGTTCCTCCTAATATACTTTGATGACTCTCATTTCAATTTGTGAACAATCTTTCCAATATTTCAAATTTCCATCCTTCCATTCTCATTTTGTCTGCTTCTTCCTTTTTTTTTAAACATATCAGACCTAGCCATGTTGCCTCTGTGTTGTTTCTTCTTTTACTATCTGACCAGCCCATTTCCTTTCCTAGTGTTATGTATTTTCAACAATGTTGCATGCTAGTCATTGCTAGAAGAATTGTTCCATTTCATGTCTATTTGTTTTTCCCTTAGTTTTATCCCCAGTACTCTTAGATTGACAGGCACTGTTGCAAGTCGATGAATTTGAAGGATATGGGGATTAAAATATTGGCTCTTTGTGACCTTAAGTAAATCAAATAACCTTTCTGGGTCACAATTTCTTCATTTATTAAATGAAGGTTTGGTCTAGGTCTGTGTTGGTGAATCTATGGCTTGTATGCCAAAGAGATCTGCTCCTTCCCCTCTCTCTGTATCAAGCCTGAGGATATTTCTCACTTCATGTGCCCCTATGCCCAACAGCCTAATGGGAGTGCTTCCTCCCTCCCCTGTCTTGGATAAGACAGGGGGCTCACATGCTGGCATGAGGGCTACAGTTTGGGTACTTGATCTCTAAAAGGTTCACCATCACTGGTCTAAGTGATCTCTATCCTCTTAGCTGAGAATCCTATGATTTGATTTAGGTAGATCTCATGCCAAGTTTTTAGGTGAGTTTTTTCTTGAATAGCTTTTCACTGTTTTGTGAGTTGATAGGGCTTAGAATCTCCCATACTTCTCTATAATGCAGAAAGTCTTACACTGACCAAATTCCCATCAAATACAGGGAGGAAATCAATGTCTTTTGTCCACTTCCCATTTTTTCTGAGTGTTTAAAGGTTTTGGGTTGGAGTTGTTATAATTGTTTACACCATCTCCTCCTCGTTGTTCTCTTTTCTATAATTTGGGGTTTACTTTGGCTTTCGATGATAAGATGACTGATTGGCCACTGGCTCTAAAATGACTAAAATCCCTCCTTCTGTAAGCTGCTTTTCCCAGTCTTCCTTAAACTTAGCATCATCCTTCTGAGTCTATCCTCCAATTTATTCTCTCTATGGTCTGGAAAATTCTGAATTGTTGCTTCTGAGAAGAGGTCCTTGGGCTTCTTTACCAGTGTCCCAAAGGGATCATTGCATAAATGAAGTGAAGAATTCTTGCTTTAGTTCATTTTTCTCTTGCTTCCTTAATTGTGAGCATGAAGACTCCACACAGGAATGGAGGCTGTTTTGTCATTTTGTCCATTACATAGACATAGTTCATTTCTGGGTGACCAGCCTCCAGATGGTGAGCCTTCACTCTACTTACCCAGATTATTCCTTTGACAGCAGGCACAGGCCAGTGCTGGACCTATACCCAAAGTCGTTCCAGACTAGTAGAACCGGTCAGAGCTTGTGCGCCTCTGGCACAACCTCTAAGACCCCAGATTCAGCTTCAGATCATCTCTAACCCTGGAGTAGGATTTATGTAAAGGAGATTTTTTTTTTTAATGAACCTTTGATTGCATTGGTACATGGAACTTCCAGTGAAGAAACTTCCTTTCCCAACGTAGGTTGGTGTCTACTCCTCAACTAACAGGGTTTCTTAGAGAGTTGCTGGGAGTCATTGAGATTTAAGCAGCTTGTCTTCAAGCTTGTTTTTCTATCTATCTGCTTGTGATTGGAGACCCCTTTGCCAGTCTCTGGGAAAATAATAGCATTTTCTTCTCTAAATAATATTTCAAAATAAGTGATGGAGATTTTAAATTTCAATTCGAGATCAGTGAAAAGACAGGCAGCAAGGTGGCCCAGTGGATAGACTACCAGACTGAGTCAGAAAGACTCATCTTCCTGAATTCAAATCTGTCCTCAGACACTTATCAGCTGTGCAATCTTGGGCAAGTCACTGAATCCTGTTTGCCTCTGTTTCCTCATCTGTCAAATGGAGATGGAAATGGCAAATTATTTCAGTATCTTTGCCAAGAACACCCCAAAAGAGATCATAAAGAGTTGGACCTGACTAAACAATGACTGAACAACAAAGAAAAAAATATTCTCATCCAAGTTCACAGAACTCTTGAAATCTATCCTCAGGTACCCTTCTCTATGCTATATTGCTACTAATAATTTATCTAACACTTTAAGGTTTATAAAACACTTTACAAATATTGCCTCATGTTACCCTTACAGCTGCCCTGGGAGGTAGGTGCTATTATTATCCTCATTTTACAGATGAGGAAACTGAGTCTGACAGAGATTAAATGGCTTACCAAGGGTCACAAAGCTAGTAAGTATCTGAGGCTGGATTTGAACTCAGGTCTTCCTGACTCCAGGTCCAACCCATGCTGAACTCAATTCCCTCTCAGTATTAATTGGAACAATCCAGAGGATGTGAGTATTATTTATTGCTATTTTTAAATAACATTTAAGCAAAAACACTTCAGAGTCATTATGACTCTTCATGTTTTGTTTTATACTTTACCTTAGAGAGGAAGCTTGGGGCTGGAATCTGAATTCACATCCTAACTCTGACACATACGCCTAGCTATACAAATCCCAGGCAAATCATTTAATGTCTTGACACCCCTGGGAAATGTCTGAGTTAGGGGGCATTCATGTGATTCAGTGAATTGAGAGCCATACTTAGAGATGGGAGGTCCTAGGTTTAAATCTGGTCTCAGACAAAAGAAAGAAAGGAAGAAACAAAGAAACAAAGAAAGAAAGAAGAAAGAAAGAGAGAGAAAGGAAGGGAGGGAGGAAAGAAGAGAGGGAGGAAGAAAGAAAAAGAAAGAAACAAAGAAACAAAGAAAGAAAGAAGAAAGAGAGAGAGAGAAAGAAAGGGAGGGAGGAAGGGAGGGAGGAAAGAAGAGAAGGAGGAAGAAAGAAAAAGAAAGAAAGAAAGAAAGAAAGAAAGAAAGAAAGAAAGAAAGAAAGAAAGAAAGAAAGAAAGAAAGAAAGAGAGAGAGAGAAAGAAAGAGAGAAAGAAAGAAAGAGAGAAAGAAAGAAGGAGAGAGAGAAAGAAAGAAAGAGAGAAAGAAAGAGAGAAAGAAAGAAAGAAAGGGAGAAAGAAAGAAAGAAAGAAAGAAAGAAAGAAAGAAAGAGAGAGAGAAAGAGAGAAAGAAAGAAAGAAAGAAAGAAAGAGAGAGAGAAAGAGAGAAAGAAAGAAAGAAAGAAAGAGAGAAAGAAAGAGAGAAAGAGAGAAAGAAAGAGAGAAAGAAAGAAAGAGAGAGAGAAAGAAAGAGAGAAAGAAAGAAAGAAAGAAAGAAAGAGAGAGAGAGAGAAAGAAAGAAAGAAAGAGAGAGAGAGAAAGAGAAAGAAAGAAAGAAAGAAAGAAAGAAAGAAAGAAAGAAAGAAAGAGAGAAAGAGAGAAAGAAAGAGAGAAAAAAAGAGAGAGAGAAAGAAAGAGAGAGAAAGAAAGAGAGAAAGAAAGAAAGAAAGAGAGAGAGAAAGAAAGAAAGAAAGAGAGAGAGAGAAAGAAAGAAAGAAAGAAAGAAAGAAAGAAAGAAAGAAAGAAAGAAAGAAAGAAAGAAAGAAAGAAAGAAAGAAAGAAAGAAAGAAAGAAAGAAAGAGGGAGGGAGAAAGAAAGGAAAAAAGAAGGAAGGGAGGGAGGAAGGGAGAGAGGGAAGGAGAGAGAAAGACAGAAAGAGGGAAGGAGGGAGGGAGAAAGAAAGGAAAAAAGAAAGAAGAAAGGAAGAAAAGGAAGAAAGGAAGGAAGGAAGGAAGAAAGGAAGATCTAAGGAGGCACCTTTGATATGCTTTGGAAGAGGGAATTTGCCTAGTAGGAGTTCCCTGAATGAATGAAATCGCTGGTTTGGTCCCCCTAAAACCTATACCAAAAAATCCAAATAAAAACTATGTCCTGAAGCTTTGAAAATCTATAATCTTAGGATTAACATTTTATTTATGCTGTGTGTATGTGTGTTGGGGGATGTTAAAATGATTGAAATCTCAGACACAGTCAGGATCCTGGCTTACTGAACAGAGAAACAAAGGAAAATATGAAGGAAGGTCTTTTGGCTATTATTCAAAGCAAGGAAAAAGAGTTAGGGAGAGACTGTGGAACACCTAATTGTGTGGGCTGTGTGTGCATGTGTGGACAAACTCCCTCTAAACCTGATTAGTCATGAAGAGATTTTCCCTTCTCTTCTTTTCTCCAGAATGATTACATACATCTTCTCTTCAGATTCCCTAGGGACATTATTCTAGCTTGTGATAGCATGCCCTAGAGGAAGAGAGTGATGTTTGGATTCTAGCCTTTATCAATCTCTTTGTCCCAGTCTCAAAATCTTAGGGGCACTGGGACCCAGTTTGCTCTGCTCCCCAGAAAGATCAGGAATGTCCCTTCTGTCCCAGTGTGAAGAGTGAGCTTCTGAACTTTTGGGTTGGGAGAGGCATGACCTGGGTGATAACTGTATGGACTTTTTTCTACTTATTTGCCTGTTGTAGCTTCTGAGAATAGAAAAACAGAAGCTTACTTTGTCCAGGGAAGACTCAAGACCAATTTGGGCTTTCAGGGGTTCCCTAGCCCAATGTCTGTGTCCCGTCTCCTTAAGGATCATCTTTGGTATGGATCAGCACTCCTGGGCTAGGGGTGTGCCAGTCTCTGGCCAAGATGGGACCCTAACAAGACACAGAATGAAGAGAGCAATGAGACTGCCTTTGGGACAGCAGGAATGAGAATTTGTCCCAGTCTGACCAGCGTTGGCATGGTTCTATTACAAATCTCGTAGACCCAGAAATGTGCATTTATCCCCTTCAATCAGGAAACCAATCAATAAATGCAAGTATGCCCTCCAAATCACGACTTTCCCTAGCGTGGTTTCGATGTATCATGGGTCAGCATAAGAAATTACATGGGAAATTTTGGGGAGTTTTATTGTAGCTACTGATGATCCACAAAGGCCAGCAGATGACCCTGAAAAGGTTTAGAGATTCAGAAATGCATAAAAGACATGTATAGTATTGTATAAAATAAATACATATATTTATATAAATACGCATATGTACATATATACATATATAATATAAATAAATATAAAATAAAAAATATTTTATCTTTCAGTACTGTAGATATATACAATTTCTTTTTAAGTACTATATAAATGAAAAGTTAAAGTTTGGGAAAAGAAAGTGAAAGCCAGCAGACACACAAAGGCTAGAAATGTGGATATATCTTAACATCGACCTACATATAGCCTATGACCCAATACTTAACCCAAATTTTACAATAAGGTGCTATAAATACCCCATAAAAGCAAAAGAAAAAAGGCTGATTTCTTCTCTGATATGAAGGGAAGGCCAAAATTTTGTGTACATATTCCAGATCATGCGGTATATAACACTCCTACCTCCCAGGTAGAAGGGATACCTGTATCTATTAAGCAGATACAAAGGACACAATTCCCATTTTCAAGGTACATAATTCTACCAGGAAGAAAATGTAAACTTCCTGAGGTCAGGGGCTGTTTCATTTTTGTCTCCGAATCTCTTGCATCTTGCACAGTGCCTGGCACATAATTGGCCAGTTAAAGTATTTGTTTATTGACTTGATTGATATCAGGACAAACAAACCGAGGGGTATAAGTATCCAAAATAAATATATAAATAAAGGCTCATTTAGTTAGGAGGGAGACGTGAGAATCAATCATCAGCATAGGCACTGGGGATACAATGACAGAAATGAAATCTCTCCCTTCTTCAAGGAGTTGGTAGTAGTCTGTAAGCATGATCGGAGTAGCGTAGTTTAACAGAAGTTTGCCTGGAAATGATTTGGGGAGAGGGGTCCATCCCAGGGAACAGTAAACTCGTAAGGAATCAAAAGTGTACTCTGGCAGCCCTCCAAGCTAATGATTGCCATTTCAGACTACCGTAAGAGAGAGCCAGGGTCCAGGATTAGTTATTAGGTGCTAATCCCATTGTACTCTGTCTGCCATGGTTGGCTAATACTGGAATCATGTTCAGTTCTGGAAAGTGTTTAAAAGAGGGTGTTCAGGCTACAGAAAGGTCTTGGGTTACCACTTTATGAGGGTGAGTTAAAAGCATTGGGAATGTTTAACTTGGAGGAAAAAGCAAACAAACATGGTAGAAGAAGAACCAAGATTTCCGCCTTCAAGTATTTAAAGGAAGGATGAGACGGTTGTCCAAGCCTGGCTCTATCAGGCAGAACCAGGGGCAATGGGTAGACAAGGAAAACTGAACAGTTAGGGCTGTCCAAACAGAGTCCTGTGTTTGGTAAGAGTGAGTTCACCCTTCCTGGAGAATTTCAAACACTGGTTGACTTTGGGGAAGACATTGTAGAGTTGATTCTTGCTCAACAATGGGTTGGACTAGATGTTTCTTAGATCCCTGACAACTTTGAGTTTGATTCTAGGATTCTGTGAAGGAATCATGGCCACAGACTCATGGGACAAAGGGAAAAAAAAACCCAGAACAACAACGACAACTACTACCAACAGAAATTGCTCTCATGACTGAGCTTAGATAGGGGGCCTTATTTTGCTTACCATACCAAGTTAGGATTTTCTCTCTCTTCCTCATGCATGACATTCCATTTCCCATCTCTCTGGTTTTGTATTGGCCATCCCTCCTGCCTGGAATTCACTCCTTCCTCACCTTTGCTTCATAGAATTCCTATCTTTATTCAACACAGCCCAGGCACTTATCTTCTACATGAAGCCCACCCTACCCCAACCCACTACTAGTTCCTTTGCTCCCAACTCCCTTGTATTCAACTATTTGGTATTTATCTATTTATTCCCCATCCCCCTGGGAATCTCAGTCTCTGGAAAGTAGGCATTGTTTTAATTTTGTAGATAGTAAATACTTTTTTTTTTAAACCTTTACCTTCCATCTTGGAATCAATACTGTATATTGGTTACAAGGCAGAAGAGTGGTGAGGGCTGGGCAATGGGGGGTGAAGTGACTTGATCAGGGTCACACAGCTGGGAAGTGTCTGAGGCCAGATTTGAACCTAGGACCTCCCATCTGTTATGATTAAAATTTAGGGAAACTGAGGCAGGGTAGAAATTAGTTTCTCTTTGCAAGGAATATTATATTTTTAGAGTTTTATTAAAGGTTGAGAATTTGAGAAAACTACAAGTACGAAAGGCAAGTGCCAGGTGGGCCAAAAGACCCAATTCAATTTCACTCACATCATGAAACTCATCTGTTTGGCAGTGGAGACAGGAAGAGAAGAGAGCCAAAACCCTTTCCAATCAGGTTAAATACCCCATCTCGATCTCAGCCCAGGTGAGAATTGAGTGATATTACAAAGCATTCTGGTGAAGTGGAGCAAGGACTTCTGGTGATTGAAGTCCTGGATTCAAGTCTCCATTTTTACACATCTCTAGGCCTGACTCTCAATCCACTGAGCTACCCAGCTGCCCCCCCAGAGTAAATACTTAATAACTGATTTATTCATTCAATTGCTTTTGCCTTTCTATCTCTAGCATCAAGCACAGGGCCTGGCATGTAGAAATCTCTTAATAAAATGTTTGTTAATTAACTGATTGATGTTTAGCTTCTTACTTGCCCCAACTTTACCCTCTGATATAATAAATACCAGCCAGGGCCTGCTCTACTCCTTAAACCTGATGGGGATTCTGAACCTGGTTTCCCCACAGTGGCAGTATCTTTCTGGAGCCAAAGATGTCCCTCTGCAGAATCCTAGATCAGAAAATATTCCATTCTGGAAGTTAGAAGTTTGTCATAGAACAGAGAGATTAGCTTTGTTCTGTTTGGGGCTTGGGGGAAGGTAGAGAGAAGTTTCAAAGAGGAAAAGTTGGGTTTGATTCAAGGAAATGTCATTTTTTTTCAGTGTTCTTTAATTTTATTTTTTTAGCTTACAATAATCGCATTATTTCCCTCCCTCCCCTCCCCCCACCCTTCCTGCAGCCGAGGCACAATTTCATTGGGTGTTACTTGTGTCCTTGATCAGAACCTATTTCCATGATGTTGATGTTTGCACTAGGATCTTCATTTAGAGTCTACATCCCCCTTTGACCCATGTATTCAAGCAGTTGTTTTTCTTCCGTGTTTTTACTCCCACTGTGTTTCCTCTGAATGTGGATAGTATTCTTTCTTGTAGATTCCTCCACAAGGAAATGTCTTCATACCATTAGAGCTGTCCAGAAATGGAATGGGTGGCCTCGATTGGCCTAGGCCAGCGTCAGCCTGTCAGGAGAGGCCCTTCTCCCAACCTCCTCCATCCCAGCTCCAGCCAGCCCTCTGCATATAGATGCTAGGCCAGATTCCCCCAGGCTTTCTCCATGCCCCCTTACTGCCCCCCCCCCCCCAAAGGCCACCAGGGAATTAGGGTGGGCAGGTTGGAGGGCCTTGATTTTTTTCTGATTGATTCAAGGGCCTGATTTCCTTTTGGGTCCAGACCGAGACTCGGATGTTTTCACAGCTGCTGAGGTAGACAGACTTGTGGCCAGAGTTTGGTTTCAAACTTTCCCACTGACTCACTGTGTGATTATTGGGCAATTTACTTGCTCTTGACCTGTTTTTCAGCTGTAAAAAGTGGATCCTAATAGCTACCCTCAGTTTCATAAATGTCTTGTGAGGTTCTAGAAAATCTAGAAATCTAGAAAATGCAGAGAACCCTGCAGGACAAGCGGTTTGGTGTCTGGTATTCCCATTCCCAAGATTCTAGGCTGTAGAGCTGGGCAGAGCCTTGGAGAGTACCTAGTCTAACCTCCTCGCCCCTATTTTATAGATGAGCAAACTGAGGCCAAGAAGGGACTGAAAGATCTTATTCAGAGTCATTTGGTAACATATTTCCGGATCTATGCAAATGATCCTAAGAGATGTCTGGAAGACAATTCAAAGCAGAGTCTTTGTGTCTACACGCCTTAGCACAATGCTTGGCTCATGGTAATAAATTAGCGCTTTATAAATGCTGACCAGACGTCCTGTTGAGGGTGAGGAAAGGGGACACGCTGGGGATTTTATGGTGAAAATAACAGATTCTTTATGGGGCTGAGTAATTCTCACCTGACATCACCCTGGAAGGCGTGTGATCACAGACGGCTCCATGCTTGTCATGACGTGGAATCCCCTATTAAGAGGCAACCCTGTGAACCCCTCCCCTGCCCTGATAGGATCACCTCTGCCCTTGGCATCGCTCAGGCCAGCACCTCTCCAATTTGACAAGTCCCAGGGTGCCCTAAGTATGTCTTTGGGGTCACCTTCCATTCCATGTTATTCAATACAAGGAGATGCCATTTGACTTTCCTTAAGCCCCTGCCATGGGTAGATTGGGGTGGCTAGAAGGGGAAGGGGACAGAGCACGTCTTCTTCCTGAGTTCAAATCTGGCCTCTGCCACTTGCTAGCTCTGTGACCTTGAGTAAGTCACTTGCCTCAGTTTCCTCATCTGTAGAACAGCTGGAGGAGGAACTGCTAGTATCTCTGCCAAGAACATCCCAAATAGTATCATGAAAAATCAGAACAACAACAATAATGGTTAGACGACTCAACCGTGTCCTTTGGTAAGACAGAGTCTGCCTTATCAAGCTCATACATTATTAGGAAGATCAATTTAGAACTGGAAGGCACCCTAGAGACCATCTAGTTTAATCTCCTCATTTTACAGATGAGGAAACGGAAGCACAGAGTAAGTAACTTGGGGTCATAAGCACATAGATCTGAAACTGCAAGGGACCCAGGAGGCTATCTGGATCCATCTCCTCATTTTGTGCTCAGGGAAACGGAAGTAGCTAGGACAGCAATAATAATAATCTCTAGGATTTTTATAGAAATTTAGGGTTTGCTAAACATGTTACATATATAAAAAATCTCACTGGGATCTTACAACAACACTGGGAGGTAGGTGCTATTAAATACTTCCATTTTACAGATGAGGAAACTGAGGCTGACAGAGGTTAAGGGCTTGCCCAGGACTAAGTGAGTGCCTGATGCTGAATTGAACTCAAACTTTCTTGATTCCAAGTCCAATACTTAATCCACCACCACTACCAAGCTGGAGAAGTGATTTGCTCAGCGTCACACCATACAGAGCTTAAGTGATGGGAGGTGGGGAAGAATAGGTCAACCGATGGATGGCAAGCTTTGTGCTAGGCACTGGGGATACAGATATAAGTACAAAAATATAGTCTCTAGCCTCAAGAAAGACAACATATGGGGGCAGCTGGGTGGCTCAGTGGATTGAGAGCCAGGCCTAGAGACAGGAGGTCCTAGGTTCAAATCTGGCCTCAGACACTTCCCAGATGTGTGATCCTGGGCAAGTCACTTGACTCCCATTGCCTAGTCCTTTGATTCCAAGATGGAAGGTAAGGGTTAAAAAAAAAGAAAGACAACATATAAAATGGAACAGGAAAATGGGGGGGATCCCTATGGGGTGAATTGGAAAATCCCAGAGAATCAGGAATGAAGCCAGGAGAGAAGTGAGCATGGATGAGACCCAGAGATAAGAAAGACAGGAAAAAGATAGATGGTGCCCATGGTGCCCCAGCTCACTTGTGAGTTGAGGAAAGGGACCGTTGAAAAGAATCACATCCTCCATGATTAGCTCATGCCCTGTGGGACACCTCAGGTAACCAAAATCAAAACTAAAACAAACAATTGCAAAACCCCAGACATCATGGCAGACACATCCTTAAGAAGCAATTCATGTCCATGAGAAGGTGTAGACTAAACACCAGACACACAATGAAACAAAAACATTTTTCTAGCACTCCAAATGATCTGGTAGAACAACTTCTTGGGTCATTAGGACAGATTTATTTTTTTTTCTTGCATAAGTTTCCCAATATGTCCTATCTATGATCAGTCAGTCAGTCAAGTAACTTTAGGAAGCAATTCATATCCAAAAGAAGGTGTAGACTAAACATTAGGCACACAATGAAGCAAAAACATTTTTCTGGCACTCTAAATGGACTGGGAGAAAACCTCTTGAATTACTAGGCAGGATTGATTCTTTTTATTTTGGACATGTTTCCCAATGTGTTCTAGCCATGATCAGCCAGTCATTCAAGGAACATTTATTAGGGGCAGCTATGTAGTACGGTGGACAGAAAGCCAAACCTAGAATGGGAGGTCCTAGGTTCAAATGTGGTCTCAGACATTTCCTAGCTGTGTGACCTTGGGCAAACCCTTACTGTTCTTCTCCCCAAGGACCAATATAAAGTATTGATTCTAAGATGGATGGTAAAAAAACCCCAAAACAACAAACAACCGATCTGACTGATCTCAAAGGACCTTTCCAGCTCTAAATCGACAATCCCATGAAACTGAGATCCATTTTGCTTGTGTCTAATAGCAGCCTTTGCTTCCAATATGGATGAGGAAATAACTGACTATAGGATTTCTTGGAATCTGTTATGGGTGTGGGAGGAAGGAGGAGGACAGGGCATAAAAAAAATGTTTTTAATCAGGTGAAAACTTAATAATAGTTTGAAAGAGATTGTACAGAAGCCAGCTTTGTGATAGCATCCCAGGCTCTTTTGTTACTAATGCTTGTATCATGGGAAACTTCCAGAGCACCAGGATGGAAAGTGGTACCCTGGGTGGGGAGTGGGCAAGGGAATGTCTGTGCTTTGGGGGTCTAGCCTGGCAATTCTGGCAAGCCTCTCTATTGGAAGAGGAAGTGTACCCAGGCTACCAAAGTCTAGCACAAATCTTAGAATTGCATTAGGGTAAACTCTGTCCTTCCTCATCAGGGACTCAAGCAACATTCTAAGCAAGCAACTCCAGAGAAAGGGCAAATGTATATTGGCATAGGGAGTCCCTTACTGGGAGCTCCCCACCCTAAGGAAACCACAAGTCTGGTAATATGTATATACATTGTAATAAATGAAAGTAAAGTTATTAAATGTAATATTAATAAAATATGTGGTCGCCATTATAAAATTTAATCTCAAGTCGGGAGTCCATTAGTACCTCTTAACAATGTAATTTTAATAAAAATGGAGATATGTGAAAAAGGGAAATGAAGGAAAGGGACAGAAAATCTCACCTATCTAGAAAAATGCCTAAGCCCAAATGCCAAGCCCACTAAGCTGCTTTGTCCTTCAGTGCCAACCTGGACAGAGTGAGAGTGAGAGTGAAAGAGCTCCACCCCACACCTTTTATCCTCCGTGCCCCTATGTCCCACACTGTATACACGCAAAAATGGGGTGCGGGGTAGGACAAACTTAGGGAGTGACTTCTATCATCACAACACGAAGGTATGTATGTCCACACATATATTAATTACATGTATATGTTGGCATGCCTGTGTGTGTCTGTGTATACATCTCCTTGATCATTTCAGTAATATAGATTGCAATCCATCCCTGTGTGATTCTTATCCATGCCCTCCCAATAGTTTGCTACTGAGGGTTTCTTCCAAAGTGCTGGATGCCACCCATGCTTTCTCCCAACATCATGGAGGTACTAATGAAGCACTCTGGCCATACACCCATCACCACTTGCTTTGGCATTGTGACCCATTTGTTTTCTCCTTCTTATGCCACTTCCTCTGGGGTCCTCTTCAGCATCCCTCATTGGTTGTGTGTTGTGGCTTGCTCACATCCACCATAAATCTTTCCATTGCCTTCGGTGGGGTTCTCCTTTTCAGTTCTTCTGAGGTAATGGTGTTCTAGCTCTCTCTGCCATAAAGTAAAATGCTTATATTAGAAAGATAGATCTTTGCTGTTGTGGGAAACTCAGGATCCATAAAGGAGCTTTGTAGCTCCTGAAGGTGATCCAGCCCATTCTCCTCTTTCTTTTCTCCCATGGGATCCTAGTTTATTGTCCATCTATAATGTCACCCCCCCCCCCCAAGATTGGTGCCTCAAATACCTAGCTAATATTTATATAATGCTTTAAGATGGGCAAAAAACCATAAAGATAGGTGAATGAGTGCAGATGCTTCTGTTACTATTGTTGTTTGGGACTTGAGGAAATTTTCTCATCGAAGACAAGTGATATGTAGTGGTGGTTGGGGTTCCATTTTAGCCCACAAAGACTCATTTAGCCCATAATGGGTTTGAACTCTGGTGTTTTGCCAATTGTACCCTAAAACCATATCTTTTTTTTTTTAAACCCTTACCTTCTGTCTTGGAGTCAATACTGTGTATTGGCTCCAAGGCAGAAGAGTGGTAAGGGCTAGGCAATGGGGGTCAAGTGACTTGCCCAGGGTCACACAGCTAGGAAGTGGCTGAGGCCGGATTTGAACCTAGGACCTCCTGTCTCTAGGCCTGGTTCTCAATCCACTGAGCTACTCAGCTGCCCCCCCTAAAACCATATCTAATGGTGTTTCCAACTAAAATGATATGGTCAAAGTTTCCCACTTATGATATGGAAACATATTTCCTCTCTCTCTACATTGGGTTTGGGAAGTCTCCATGTCTAGTCATAGGGGGTATGTGAGAGTAGGGATCCCTACTCTGCTCTCAAATGCTGGTAGGGGCCTAGATTGGGGATTCTGCAAGAGGTTACGTAGTAGGAGAAGAAAAGGATGAGCATAGAGATTTTAGGAAGCAAAAACATGAACTAGGACAGACAAACAGCCTTTTCACAGGACACTGACATTTAGAGGGGGCCAACAACACCATTCCAGAAAGTGTTCCTCTGCCCACTCTGGCGTCTTCTTCCTCTGTCCTCTCTCACTATCCTTCTGCCTTCTATAACTTCAAAATTTCTAGTTGTAGGCTCTGCCAAAGAGTTAGACACCCTTGCTTGTATATAACCCTGAGGACACTGAATCTGTCAGTTACTCTCTTTCTTTTATTACATGAGCCCCAAGAATGTATGACCTCCTTCCCCTTCCTTTTCATCAGCTGTGGTTCTGACCAGCTCCTCTGTAGAAGAGAAAGTTTTGCTACAGAGCCTAGAATATGCCTTTAAAAAAAGCTTTTATTTGAGTGTTTTATGCAAGGATTTAAAAATATTTTATCTTTGCTTCTAACAAACAGAAGGGAAAAGAAAAATGAATAAGTGGGCTCCTTAAGTGATTCTATATTTCTCTCTGTGTCTGTCTCTGTCTGTCTCTGTCTCTGCCTCTCTCTCTGTCTCTCTGTTTCTGTCCCCCTCTTCTAGATTTTGTAAGTTGCTAAATGCTGGACCACTATAAGATTCCCTTAAATTCCAAGAATAGAAAGGCAGGGGTTCAATGGATCCAGCACTAGACTTGAGTTCTAGTCCCAACTCAGAGACAAATTAACTGGGTGACCCTGGCTTAGTCAATTTCTGAGCCTTAGTTTTCTCATTTATAAAATGAGGATAAATTCAATGACCTCTAATGTCCCTTCCAGCTCCAATTCTGTAATCCTATTCCAAGTCCCAGAGACAGCTCTTGAGAGAGATCACTGCCCTCCTCCCCACCACCCCTAGGTCCTCTGACTCCAAATGCAGAGTTCGAGTTCTTCCTGTCCCGTTCCAAGTAGCAATAGCAGGGAGAGGGGGGGGGTGTCTATTATGGAAGAAAGGGTTGTACATTAGTTGGGCACGTGCAAGTTGGAGACTGCCTCCATTTCTCTTTCAGGGCCATGTTCTGTAATGACTTAAAGGAGAAATATGAGAAGAAAATCATCATCAAAGGTGTGGATGCAGAAACTATGAATATTCTTTTAGACTATACGTACACGAGTAAGGCTCTCATTACCAAACAGAATGTCCAGCGGGTCTTGGAAGCTGCCAGCCTCTTCCAGGTGGGTGAACTGTGAGACCCAGTGAGATAGCCCAAAGAAATTCAGAACCCTCAGAGACTTGTTTGTTCTTGTTTCAATGCACTGTCTAGACCTATGTACAGGCTATTATTAGGATGACGAAAGCTTACGTGTGCCTACTTGAAGATTGGGGCATGCATGCCCCAGAGAAACCTCATTTGGAAGCTAGTTGGAGGGAGTTATGAGAGGTATAATTAATAAAGTCATTATGGGCATCTTGCTCATTAACTCGTTCATTAAGCTTTTGATCTTGCACCATCAAGTCAACAATTATTAAATGTTTACTAGGAACCAACACTGCTAAATGTTAGGGAAATGTCCAAACTCAGTCGTTACTCTCAAGGCGCTTACATTCTAATGGGGAAGACAACATGAAAACAAAGGTGTTCGGCAAGATACAGACAATGTAATCCCAGAAGGGGGACACTAGCAGTAGGAACAGGGATAGGGTGGGAGAGTGGAGACACCAATAAAGGTGTCCTGGAGAAGATGGGTCTTCACCACTCAGTAGAACCTTGAAGGAAGCCAGGTAAGGTGGAGGTCTCAGGGCCAACAGGTGGCATCTGAATTCTTAGCTAGGCTGAGCGTTGGCCTTTCTCATTTTACAGATGAGGAAACTGAGGTTCAGGGAGATTACAGATCTTGCCCATTATCTTTCCCCAGTTCCCATTGTCTTTGTATCTCCAGAGAAGTGTTGCCACATTCCAAAGTGCTTAATAAATGCTGGTTGATTGATTTCCTACAATCTTAGAGGCAAGCATCAGAACTAGGGTTTCCCAACTGTTTCAATCTTCTTCCAAATATTAAAGCTCTAATCAAGGTAAAATGCTTTATAAAGTAATATTCAACCATTCTGAGCAGCAAATTGGAACAGCCAAATGTCACTAAACTGGATATAAGTTTTGACTTAGCAAAATCACTAGGAGGCTTCTACTCCAAAGAGATCAAAGAAAGAGGGAGAGGATTAATATAAATGTATATAAATATTTATGGCAGCCCTCTTGTTGTAGCAAAGAATAGTCACCAAAGTGAATGCCTCTCAATTGTGGTGGAATGGCTGAACAAATTATGTTTGGATGGAAAGGAATATTATTGGACCATAAAAAATGATGAGAGTGAAGGATTCGGAGAAATCTAGGAAGAGTTGAAGTGATGCACAGTGAAGTGAGCAGGAACAGAAGAACAATTAATACAACAAATTGTAAAAGGAAGCAACTTTAGAAGATTTAAGAACTCTAATCAGTGCAGTGACCAATCAAAATACCAGTAAATATGAATCATGCTTCCCACTTCTTGGCCAAAAGGTACTGACTTCATACAGCATCAGACATACATTTTCTGACCTGACCAACTAAACCTATATGTGTTTTGTTTGATTGTACCAATTTGTCACAGAGGGTGGGGAAGAGGAGGTTGTTATGCAGAAGGAAGTGTGTGGATGGAGATAGAAGGGTACTATGGTGACACCAAAAAACAAACAACCTGGGGCTACCCAATTTCTGTCAAAAGTCCCACTATTTTTCCAGTCATCCAGGTATGTATTCTCTGAATCACTCCTGCACCCTCCGATTCTCTCACCCTTAAGTCTATCCAATTGGCAAATGTTGTCATTTCTGCCTCCACCATATTTCCCACCTATGCCAGACTTCTCTCCACTCACAGTCAACATCATATTCCAAGCCCTCATCACCTCTAACCTAAACTATTGCAATAGATCCTTTCAGTGGTCTCTTTGCTTGAAGTGTTCTCTCTCCAGTGAATCTTTCTTATAGCTGTGATGTTCCCAGTCTTCCTACACTCTGGACCACTAAATGGATCCAAAGATACTGGCCTCTTGTCTGTTCCATGAACAAGACCCTTTATCTCTCACTTTGGGGCATTGTCTCTGGATGTCTCCCATGGCTAGAATGCTTTCCAGGATGAGATAAAAATGTTCTCTTTGGCATTCAAAGCCCTTCATAACCCAACTCCTTCTTATCTTTCCAATCTTCCTATACCTTACCCTCCAACATGCACTCTGATCCAGGGGCATTGGCCTTCCAGCTCTTTTAAGAGCAAAATAGTCCAGCTCTTAGCCCTCCTGGCATTCTCTCTGGTTGTGCCCCATGCCTGGATCTCTCCCTGTTTGGCATCTAAAGTCCTTCATATAACCAGATCTCTTCATAACCTAACATTTCTAGTTGTATCACCCATTCTTGTTTTCCTTACATTCTATGGATCAGCCAATCTTTTGTTCTCTTTGATGCCCCTCACATATAATATTCCATCTTCCCTCCCTGTGTCTCTATATTGATTCTCTCCTTTGTCTGGAATGCACTTGTTCCTTATTTTGCTGCTTGGAATCCCTGGTTTCTTCTAAGACTCAGGATACAAAGAGTATCTCGGGGAGCTTATATTCTATTAGTGATTGGGAAAACAAGTGCATAGTTAACGAACAGGATTTATTATGCACTTACTGTATGCCAGGTGCTGTGCTAAGAATCGGGGATACAAAGAATCATAACAGCTCCTTCTTTCAAGGCTCTTACATTCTCTGGGGCAGCAATTTAGATACAAGGAAATTAGGGAGGGAGAGTATTAGTTGTCTCTCGTGTTTCAATGTAAGCTTCTTGAAGGTTTTAGTGTGCCTCCATAGTAGAGGATGGTGCCTGGTGTGTGGTGGGCACTTGCCAAATTTGTGTTGATTGACTTATTGATACATAGTAAATAGAGGTAACATCAGACAGTATAGGCCCATGAACCAGCACAGAGCTGTTGATATATGTTTTTTAATTAAGTTAAAGAGGCTAGTCAGAAGCCAGGACATAGAACCCGTGGGAAGTGGGTTGTGGCTGACACTACTTTTAGAACCGTACCCAATTTGGTAATAAAGACCCCACACACTGAGAAGCAGGTGGAGAATTGAATGCATCTGCCTGGCTTCTCGGAAAGTCCTTGCCCAGTGAACAGACCACATGAGCCTGGGACACCCTTTGCAGATGCTGTGGAGAGAAGTGAACCCTCTGAAGGTGGGCCACAGGTGGCCTGAAAATGGAGCCTCATTTGTTTTTAACCCATTTGAACTGGAATTCTGAAAATAAATCATGTCCCAGCATAGCAAGATTTACCCAGAAGCCTCGAGGCAGTGTAATGGATTGACTTCTGGACTTGGGAGTAGAGGACAACTTGAGTTTGAATCCTCCCTCAGATGCTTACTAGCTGTGTGGCTCTGAGCAAATGACTTAAACTCTCAGCCTCAGTTTCCTCCCCTGTAAAATGTTGATAGTTAATAGCATCTGTCTCCTAGGTTGCTGTATGGATCAAATGAGATGTATCTATAAGGTACTATGTATGTATATGTATATATATAAATATATATGGTAAATCACTATGTGAATTATTATGACTACCATCTTCTCATTAGAGAGGAACTGGAAGAAAGAGAGATGAGTAGGTTCAAAGATGCCACACAGCCAGGCTTGGGCATTAAAGACATAGAAAAGGATTATAGATCTAGGTGGAAGGGTTAGGGTTAGAGTGGAAGTTGGAGGCAGAGGCAGAGTCTGAGGGAGGTTAAGGCTAGCAGCTACTTAGCCCAACCTCCCAGTTGGCCGATAAGGAAACCAAGGCTTAGAGAGGTCTTAGGATTTTGTGCATTCTTCTTCTTATCTCTCCCCTTCTCATAGTCTCCTCCCCATTAGTCCTAAAACACAGTCCATCAGATTATGGAAGCTGCTCTTTCAGATAAGAGCTTATCTTTTCTCCCTATTTATGCCCTTTTCCCCACTCTGGGAAGCAGGTCATCTGCTCTACAGTCCAATGGATCTATTCTCCCAACTCCCCATTTCTGTCTTATGGTAGTATCACTTACTTAGTTACTCAGGCTCAAAATGTAGATGCTACCTTTGACTTTTCTCTCTCCTTCATTGCCCAGGTCCAATCATTTATTAGGTAACTGTGTTTATTGATGGCCATTTATTGATGTCCCAGGCCCTGAGCTCATCCCTGCCCTCAAGGAGCTTACAGTCATGTGGAAACAGTAACATGCAAACAACTATGTACTCACAAGATACATACAGCATAGACTGAAGCAAATCTCTGAGGGAAGGGGCTAGTGAGAGGTGGGGAGAGGGTTAGGGAAGACTTCCTGCAGATATGGATTCTGAACTAAGTCTTAAAGGAATCCAGGAGGCAGAGGTGAGGAGAGAGAGCATTCCAGGCATGGAGGAAAGCCAGAGAAAAGGCATGGAGCTAGGAGATGGAGCATGGTAGGTGAGGAATGCAGGTAGGCAAATGGAGTGGGATCTTAAAGTACTTGGAGGACCGTAAAGCATACGAAGATGCAAAAGTTAGGAAAAGACTTTAAAATGCCCAGCAGGATTTTATATTTGTAATAGGGAGTCACTGGACTTTATGGAGTAAGGGAGAGCCATTTTCATTCTGTGCTTAGGAAGATCCCTTCAGCAGTTGAGTGGGGAGGGATTTGAGGCAAGGAGACCAAGCAGAAGCCCATTGTAATAGTCCAGGTGAGGAGAAAGTGCATAGGGTCATAGCAGTGAGAGTAGAGAAAGGAGATGAGAGATGTTGGGAAGGTAAAAATGAAAAGATCTTGACAATAGATTGGACATGTAGGGTGGGTACAAGCAAGGAGACAAGGATGACACCAAGATTGTAAACCTGGGTGACAGAATAATGGGAAATCTGGGAAGAGGGGAGGTTTTGGAGAAAAGATAATGAGTTCTATTTTGGACCTATTGAGCTTGAGATGCCTACAGTAATCCTATTTGAGATGTCCAAAAGGGCAATGAAGAGGAATTGGAGCTCAAGAGAGTCTGAAGTCAGATAAGCAAATTTGGAGATCATTAGCATAGAGATAAAAATTCTGTTCATAGCAAGTAAGATCACCAACCCAGATAGTGTAAAGGACAAAGAGAAAATATCCTGGGACAGAGCTTTGGTGGGGACCCACAGATAAGGAGTGTTTCCTGATAAGAGTGTGATCAGAATGAAAATTCAACAAAGGATGCTGAGGAGCCCTAAGACTGGAAGGAGAACCATGAGAGAGAAGTGTTCCAGAAAGAAGAATATCCAGGAGAAGAAAGTGTCAAAGGCTACAAGGAGGTCAAGAAGGATGACGATTGATAAAAGGTCATTAGATCTGGCAATTAAGAGAGTCCTGGTAACTTTGGAGAGAGTAGTTTCAGTTGAATGAGGAGGTTAGAAGTCAGACTGCATAGAGTATAGAAGGGCATGAGAAGATAGGAAGTGGGTATGTGGAGGGGTATCCATTGTAGACAACTTTCTCAAGAAAACTTAGCCACAAAAGGGAAGAGAGATACAGGATGATAGCTAGTGGGGATGGTAAGACTAAATAAGGGTGTTTTCTTTTTCTTTTTTTTTTAGTAAGGATGAAAGAGACATGGGTATGTCAGTGGGTAACAGGCAAACAGGAAGGAAAGAGGATGAGAGAGAGTGCAATTTGCTGGAAAAGACTAAGATCCAGGGTGTATATAGAGGGAATTTCCTGATCAAAGAGAAGAACCCCCCTTTTCATTAGAAACAAGGATAAAGGGGGCAGCTGGGTAGCTCAGTGGATTGAGAGCCAGGCCTAGAGACAGGAGGTCCTAGGTTCAAATCTGGCCTCAGACACATCCCAGCTATGTGACCCTGGGCAAGTCACTTAACCCTCATTGCCTAGTCCTTACTACTCTTCTGCCTTGGAACCAATACACAGTATTGATTCCAAGATGGAAGGTAAGGGTTAAAAAAAAAAGAAATGAGGATAAAGTTGGAGATAGTAGGGGAAAGGTCTGAGTGTTATAAGAGAGGGAAAAGAGAGGAGGAAGTTTTCTTCAAATGGTTCCATTTTTCCCCCCAAAATATGGGGCAAGATCTTCAGCTGAGCCAATAGGGAGAGGGAAGATTACAGAGGAACAAAAGAGTATGGAACAGAAACTATGGTGAATGGGTGACTGAATTGATCAGAGACATGCAAAAAGATTGCTTTGCTGCAGATATCACGGTTGAGATTTTGAGATGTAATTTGTAGAGGACTCAAGTCAGTATAGTTCTGTGACTTTCTCCAATTCTGCTCAGCAGAATAGGAGGAAAAGGAAGTTAATGATAGAAATAGTCTCGGCTCGATGTTTGACAAGACATGACCAGAGACAGAACAAGAGAGCAAAAGACTGGAATGTAGAGGATAGTGTAGGTGGAATTAGTTCACTGGGGAGCAAGGGAGGGAAGGGAAGAGAGTCAAGTCACAGCAGAGGTCACAGCCCAAGAAAAAAATTGAGGGATCAAAGGATTGGAAATCTTCATGAAGTCAAATCATAGACTTAAGGGTCCTAAGGCAAAAGGAAAGATGGAATGATGAAAAATCATGATCACACAAAGGAATTTGAGGGTTCATGAATAGGGAAGTAAAACACTTGTGGGTTGTGGCAAGGTAAAGAGTATGACCATGTAAGAGAGGCAGAGTAGAGGAGAAGTCATAGGAAATGAGAAGAATGAGGCGAAGTAGGTGGTCATGGGAAATGAGTAGAATGAGGAACTGGGAAGTTAAGGTATTTGTGGGAACATCAACATGTCAAAATCTCCTAGTATGAAGGTAAGAACTGCAGAGGAGACAAAGATTGTGAGCCAGGCAATGAATACACTGAGAAAGGAGGGAGAGTGGCCTGGGGGTTGATAGTGGCTACCAGGATTTGGATTGGGTAAGTCTAGACAGTGTGAACTTTAAGGGAGTAGAGGCTGCTGAGCAATGAGGGTAGAGGTAAAATAAGTAATGCTGAAATGTCCATGATGATAGATTGGTTCAAACATTCTTATTATGAGCTTCCTAATGGCCAGGGGCCATGATCTAACTAACTGTACATACGTGTGTGTGTGTGTGTGTGTGTGTGTGTGTATTTATATGTGTCTACCTATATATATTTTGAAATCTAGCTAGCTAGATAAAGATAGATGGATAGGTAGACAGATGAATGGATGACTAGATAAATGGGAAGATAAATAGATTGAATAATGGATGGATGGATGGATGGATAGTCAGATGGTAGATGAATAGATTAGATGATGGATAGATAGATATATGGGTGGATATATAGATGGATGGATACATAGGTGAAAGATAGATAGATAGATAGATAGATTGGTAGGTAGGTAACTTTGTTGACTGGACTGTATTCAGCACCTGCTGTGTGTCAAGCACTGTACTGGGTGCTGACTCAACACACTTTAGTTGTTCAATCTTGAAATGGGAATAATACAGCCATAATTACCTGAAGGCAGAGAGTTGGGCCAGATGATATATTGAAATTGGAACTTGGGTAGATTATTTCAACTTTCTAAGTCTTAGATTCCTTATCTGTAAAATGAGGAAGCAGGACTAGATCACGGTTTCATAGATCTAGATTTGGAAGGGGCTTCAGAGGTCATCTGGTCTATTTTACAACTGGGGAAACCGAGGCCCAGAATGACAGAATGGCTTGCCCAGGGTTATAGCTAAGGTCCTTCAATATAAAAAATCCTGTAGGTCTGAGTCTATTCATGATCCCATGAATAGTAAAAGAAATAAAAGAGGAGCTAATCATTTCTGACATGTTTTCATTCCACTGTGTTCCTTTCAGTTCCCAAGGATGGTAGATGCCTGTACCAGTTTTCTCACTGAAGCCCTCAACCCTGAAAACTGTGTTGGAATCCTGAGACTGGCAGACACACATTCCTTGGACCACCTGAAGAAGCAAGTTCAAGGCTATATTATTCAGAATTTCACTCAAATCTTGAACTATGATGAATTCCTGGAGCTTCCTGTGGACACCCTCCACTATGCCCTGAAGAGTGATGACCTGTATGTCACCGAGGAATCCCAAGTATTTGAGATGGTGATGTGCTGGGTTCGGCATAAGCAGTCGGAGAGACTTTGTTTGCTCCCGTATGTCCTAGAGAATGTCCGCTTGCCTCTTTTGGACCCTTGGTATTTTGTGGAGACAGTGGAAGCAGACCCACTTATCCGACAAAGCCCTGAGGTCTTCTCCCTTTTACAGGAAGCAAGGATGTATCATCTCTCTGGCAATGAGGTAGGCTGAAAATGAGAACTATTTAGAACAAATCAACACTGGACTTGCTCAAATCTTGGTTCTGCTGCTAACTTCCTGTGTGATTTCAGACAATTCCCTTCCTCTGTCTGGGTCAGAACTTCCTCTTTTATAAAATGAGGGGGTCACAGACATCTTTAGGGACCCCTTCAGTTTATACCCTATGGTGTCTGTAAGAGCTTCAGGCAAATCAAGGTGGAACCTGGTCAAATTTGGGGAGACCAATCAAACCTCTACTTTCCTTTGATATGTAGAGTTCCCAAGGGTCTATTCTCTGTCCCAGTGTAGAATGGTACTTAGGATGCAAGTTACAGTCATAAAGAGTTGCCCAGAGGCCCTGGGAGGTTCAGTGGTTTTTGCCAGCTTGTGTCAAAGGCAGGCCCCAAACTGGTCCTCCTGACTTCAAAGTAGACCCTGTGTCCACTGAGCTGTCCTGCCATTGGTTGGCATTTTAATTACTTTATTTCATTAATACAAGTGAATAAAGTTTCCTCATGCTTAGAGATGAGAACTTCCTGGACTACAATTAAATCAAGTTAGGCTTACAAATAATAATAATTGTCCCTATTATTGATATTAACTATTTACTAGGCTCCTGTTATCATTTGGGAGGTCTAAGATAATTTGTTCTAGACTAGGCAGAAAAAAAAGTCCCATTTGGGAATTTGAGTTATGTGGAGGATTCTGGGATTCCATTAGCAAGTTAGAGCAAGAGATATTTAAGATTTGCTAATTGACACCTTGGAATCCTGAACATTAGAGCACAGCCCTGCGGGGATGAGTGTGAGACTGAAGGAAGAGGTGGAGAGAGGAACCAAGCATGGCAGCAAGTATGGCTGAGCCAATGGGGACTAGGATGGTGGGCAGGAGCAGATAAATGGCGGTGGGGGTGGGGTGGGGAGGACAACTCAAAAGAACAAGAAGGGATTTGTGCTTTAGATCTGTGGGGGATGGATAAAGAGGGGACAGAGAAGGGAGGACTGGCTCTCTACTTTCTACATCCAACCGCCCCTTAATAAGAGTAATCAGGATCATAAAACAGCAGTGATAATGAAGAGGAGAGGCAGCTTGC